>NC_140213.1:21655589-22226089 GCF_951802725.1 Rutilus rutilus | reverse complement strand
TTTCATTATTAAGTAGAATGGCCAGCAGAGGGCACTAGAAGACCACTTATTGGCTCACTTTCACTTTAAACCAGTTTTCTGCACTAAAGCAAACCAGTTTTTCCATGTTAACTCAATGCATGCTTACACACACACACACACACACACACACACACACACACACACACACACACACACACACACACACACACACACACACACAGCATAGTTAACCATGATTTACCATGATATACCACGTTCTAGTATTATTTACCAGGAGATAAACGACAATCTAGTATTATTTACTTTGATTTACCATGTTTCTAGCCTGATTTATCACATTACTAGCAATTATTTGTAGTGTCAGTGCAAATAAAGTGATTAACACTGACAAAATATGATTGTGTTATAATAGTTATTGCTATATAAGTGGTTTTTTTAGTGTGTATTCAAGTATGAATGCAAGCACATGTTGAAATATTTCATTAATAAGTAGAATGGCCAGCAGAGGGCAGTAGAAGACCACTTATTGGCTCACTTTCACTTTAAACCAGTTTTCTGCACTAAAGCAAACCAGTTTATCCATGTTAACTCAATGCATGCTTACACACACACACACACACACACACACACACACACACACACACACACACACACACACACACACACACACACACAGCATAGTTAACCATGATTTACCATGATTTACCACATTACTAGCAATTATTTGAAGTGTCAGTGCAAATAAAGTGATTAACACTGACAAAATATGATTGTGTTATAATAGTTATTGCTATATAAGTGATTTTTAGTGTGTATTCAAGTATAAATGCAAGCACATGTGGAAAAATTTAATTAATAAGTAGAATGGCCAGCAGAGGGCAGTAGAAGACCACTTATTGGCTCACTTTCACTTTAAACCTCATGATTTTGACCAGTTTTCTGCACTAAAGCAAACCAGTGTTTCCATGTTAACTCAATAATGCATACTTGCTACATATGCTACACACAATAATGCTACACACACACACACACACACACACACACACACAAATGTTTCAGTGATATTGGTGTCACATTCACCTTCATCACATTCACCTTCTGTCTTCATCACATTCACCATCTGTCGTCATCACCTGCACCTGCTCCTCATCACCCTCCTCATCATCACCTGCTCCTCATCATCATAACCGTCACCTGTTGTCCTTGTCTTGATCTGTGTATTTAAGTTCCCCTCTCATCCATTATCATTGTCGGTTATTGTTTGTGCACTAGCACTCTGTTATGTTTGTTTTCATGTTGGAAAATAAAACCTTTGTTATATTTGTACCACACACACACACACACACACACACACACACACCATCATTTATCATGCTTTACCATGGCTGATACCAATACCAATATGAGAAAATGACTATTTTAAACAGCAGGGGGCAGTAAAATACCACTTATTGGCTTAACATGCCATTAATTCATATCATTTTCTCCTTTTTAACTGTTATAGAGGCAAATTTTGTCCGATCTGTCTGAAAATTTTCATGCTTGTTCAGGGTGATATTTCACACGTTCTGACTTGTTTTTAAGAAGGTCTGAGCATTGATTAAAGAGATATAGGCTTTCGGGGACACTTGGTAAAGGCCAGATTTTGAAGTGAACCTATTATAGCTATCCAAATGAAGTAGTTCAACTTTTTCTGACAATTATTGATCTAGTGAGTCCAGAGAATTGTATTGCACTAGTTTTGAACATTATGACATGAAAATTATATGATCAGAGATGGAAAAGACCATTTACAGCCAATACAGGCAATGTACCATAGGAAATATATGGTTTTAAAGCTTTTTAACAGTTATAGCGCCACCTATGGTCCGATCTCCATAAAATTTGGCATGCTTGTTAATGATGTTATGTCACATATGCTCACCAATTTTTGTGAAGTTCTGAGTTTTCATTTAGGATTTATAGGCTTTTTAATGTATTTTGCCACGCCCATTTTATAAATGACCCTATTACAGCCATCCAAATGCAAAAGTTCAACTTTTTTTCGATAATTATTGATCTAGAGAGTCCAGAGAATTGTTCTAGACTGGTCTGGTTCCGATTGGGCGAAAAACCTAGGACTAGTTCGCAAAAGTAGGTTTTTAACATGTTCGCGAATATTTAATGAACGGTTTGATTGACAGCAATGGTTCTTGAGGCAAAGTTGTTCAGCATGAGCAGATCTATCAAATAATATGCATTTTGTGACGATAAGTGTAACACCACGTGATTACAGAACCATAAAACTCGTTAGCGCCAACTAGTGGCCGATTTCTTTCAAAATTCTTACAGACCTCTAGGGCCATGAGATGAACATGCCCATCGAGTTTCGTTCCGATCGGCCTCCGTTAACCTTGTCTAATAGGTGCTCAACTTCATTGGCCAATGGCGGCCATGTTTTTTTAGATACGCCAATTTCCTCATAGACATATATGGCACCTTGGGCCAAGACACTGCATACCAATTTTCAAGTCAATCGGACTAACGGTCAGGTGGTTATAGCCCTTTTCATGTTTTTTCCATGTTATAGCGCCACCTATTGTTCAATCGTCGCGATTTTTTTACTGTGACCCCAGACTGAACCCATACACATGTGGACCGAGTTTGGTTAAGCTATCTCATTTACTTTTTGAGTTAAAGCCATTTTAGTAAAATAGGCTCCTCCCACAATGTTTATTTTATGCCCCCTAGCGACCATGAATCGAAATTTAGAATTTTTTTTGATAATTATTTATCTTCAGACTCCATAGAACATTTCTGCACTGGTTTGGTTCCGATCGGACAAAAAACCTAGGACTAATTAGCAAAAGTAGTTTTTTGACAAAATTCAAAATGGCGGAAAAATTTCCATACCGGAAATGAAATCGGAGATATACGTTTTGTTCATCACGTTTCCAGCTTTCCAATGATATAAGACACTTGAGTCTACGACATACGGTCTAGGAGTTATGAGCAGTTTTGCGCTTTTGGTTGTTATAGCGCCACCTATGGGCCAATCGGGGTCATAATCTCTGAACCTCTCCTCGATTTTTGTACTACCATCTGGCAAAGTTTCAAGTCTCCAGCCCTTACGGTTTGGGCTGCACGATGCGTTTTACGGCAGAAGAATAATAATAATAATAATAAATATAGCTGCGAGCAGCGATTGCGGGCCCAAGCCGGTGGCACCGCCACCCTGGTGCCTTAGTGTAGGCACCGGGGTGGCGGTACCGCCGGCTTTGGCCCTCTATCGCTGCTCGCAGCTATATTTATATATATATCTATATATAAACTTTTGAACGGTATATATATATATATACTGTATATATATATATATATATATATATATATATATATATATAAACATATATAAATTCATATATATATATATATATATATATATATATATATATATATATATGAATTTATATATGTTTATATATATATATATATATATATATATATATATATATATACAGTATATATATATATATATATACCGTTCAAAAGTTTGGGGTCAGGAAGATTTTTAATGTTTTTAGGAGAAGTCTCTTCTGCTCACCAAGGCTGCATTTATTTGATTAAAAATACAAACAAAAACAGTAATATTGTGAAATATTATTCCAATTTAAAACAGCTGTTTTCTATTTTAAAATATTTTACACTGTAATTAATTTATGTGATCAAAGCTGAGTTTTCAGCATCATTACTGCCGTCTTCAGTGTCACATGATCCTTCAGAAACCATTCTAATATGATGATTGATGGTCAATAAATATTAATTATTATTTTCAATGTTGAAAACAGTTGTGTACAGATTTTTTTTCAAAATGCGTTGATGAATGTAAAGTTCAAAAGAACAGCATTTATTTCAAATATTTTTTTTTTTAACATTATAAATGTCTGTACTGTAACTTTTGATCAGTTTAACTCATTCTCGATGAATAAAAGTATTGATTTATTTTATTTCTTTCCCCCAAAATTAAAATTAAAATTATTACTGACCCCAAACTTCTGAACGGTAGTGTTTAATGTTACAAAAGCTTTAGATTTCAGATAAATGCTGTTCTTTTGAACTTTCTATTCATCAAAGACTGTACATAACTGTTTTCGACATTTAAAATAATAATGAATGTTTCTTGAGCATCAATCATCATATTAGAATAATTTCTGAAGGATCATGTGACAGTGACGACTGGAATAATGATGCTGAAAACTCAGCTTTGATCACAGGAATAAATAACAGTTTAAAATATATTAAAATAGAAAGCAGCTGTTTTAAATTGGAATACTATTTTACAATATTACTGTTTTTGTTTGTATTTTTAATCAAATAAATGCAGCCTTGGTGAGCAGAAGAAACTTAGCTTAAAAATCTTACTGACGCCAAATTTTTGAACAGTAGTGTATTATATATTTATATAATTATATAAAAATGTAAGGGATAAGACAGATCATTTTACTTGCCTGACCTGATTAGAACAATGAAAAAAACTTAAATGAAAAAATAACTTGGGAATCACTAAAACGAGGGAACGATTGAACAGTGGACACATAAAAACATACTCTGTCATTTTGTTCAGAACATCATTCAAACTGCAAAGTGTTAACTTATATTTTTGTACAGTAGCAATAAAACACAACATTGTGCTTTTTTTAAATACATTCAAGCAATCCGCCACGAAAATGAAACTAAAATGCTCACAGCTGCACAGGCATTCATAATGGTGCGCGTCCTCAGCGAGGAACGAGCAGAACAGAGTCAACGTTTCTTAGGTCATTCCTCCTTCCATAGGAATTTATTGAAAACGCTCGCTCTGCTCCGCACCATTATCAATGTCCGTGCGGACGAACATATTTTACTTTCGTTTTTAAGTTAGCGATTAAAAAGCCCCCAGCAGTGTCACACGTCAGTTAACCGGTGGTAAAATATTCTCACCGTCACATACCTAGTATATTTTTATATAGATATAATAGGCCTACCTGATTTTGAACACAAGAGGGCAGTATAGCACTATGTTTGACTTTATTTATTTATTGTTTAGACTAAACAACCATTCTGGCAGTTTTTAAACTTAAACTTCATTCTTAAATTGAAAAAAAAAGAATAAAATGAGTTAAGTTCTGATATTTGTATACTTTTATGTAGTAATAAATGGTGTATAATTACATTTTTAGAATATATGAGCCTTTTGGTGTTTACTTTTTTGACATTACTTTAATCCCTCGCCATAGCAAAACCGTTTGAGATATTTATTATCCGTTCACAATTTAGCATCATTGATATATTTTTATCATGTTGAAAAAGTTTGGTGGGAATAAAATAACCACTTAGATAAAGGTGGCTAAAAATTCAGAGGCTGATTTTGCAAAAAAATCCACATTCAGACCAAAATATCTGACTTCCTGATGGTCAGAGCTAATGACTTTAAATTAGAAAGTTGTCCGGGTCGATGAGATCAATATATGAACTGAGTTTTTTTTACTGGAGTTAAAACTAACCCCCCCACTTTTGTCAAAAGCATGTTGAAAGTGACACACTTCCTGCTGCCAGTTGGTGGCGCTATAACTTTGAATCACAATAGTTACATCCATCTGATCGGCCTCTTACCACGAACACACTGCTGAAGTTTCATCAAGATCAGTTAATGTATGCAGAAGTTATTCCACTTCGTGTTTCTCTTTTCTCGCCATAAATTCGATTCCTCGCCACGGCCAAACCGTTCGAGATATCAAAAATCCGTCCGCAATTTAGCATCCTCAAAGTCTTGACTACATGCACACCGAGTTTGGAGGGGACACGGTGAATTTTCTAGGAGGAGTACTTCGCATTCCACAGCAAGCGTTTTCCAAACAACCAATAATAGCCGACTTCCTGTTGGGCTGGCGTAAAACTTGACCGGGGGAAAGTTGTTCGGCCCGATGAGATCTATATGTGTACCGAGTTTCATATTAATTCATGCAAGCGTGTTTGATCTATGGACCAAGTTTTGGGACCCCGTTCAAGGGGGCGCTGTTGAGCCCCCCTGCCACGCCCGGGTACCAGCTTCAGCCCGTCCCTGATGGCAGGGGGTTCCGACTTGTGTGCAAAGTTTCAAGAGTTTTTGAGCACGTTAAGGACCCCAAAAGCCCCTGAAACCTTGATTAACAATATAAAAGCAATAGTCAAATTCCCCCCCTCCCCTCACACACACAGAGACACAGAGAGAGGGAGAGAAAATTCTTCAGAAAGTCCACATTCAAACCAAAATATCTCTCTTCCTGTTGGTCGGAGGTAGTTAATGTCAATTAGAAAGTTGTCCGTCTTGATGAGAACAATACACATAACCAAGTTTTGTTGCTGTTGATAAAACTAACCCGCCCACTTTTGTCAAAAGCATGTTGAAAGTGACACACTTCCTGCTGCCAGTTGGTGGCGCTATAACTTTGACTCACAATAGTTACATCCATCTGATCGGCCTCTTACCACGAACACACTGCTGAAGTTTCATCAAGATCAGTTAATGTATGCAGAAGTTATTCCACTTCGTGTTTCTCTTTTTTCGCCATAAATTCGTTTCCTCGCCACGGCCAAACCGTTCGAGATATCAAAAATCCGTCCGCAATTTAGCATCCTCAAAGTCTTGACTACATGCACACCGAGTTTGGAGGGGACACAGTGAATTTTCTAGGAGGAGTATTTCACATTCCACAGCAAGCATTTTCCAAACAACCCATAATAGCCGACTTCCTGTTGGGCTGGCGTAAAACTTGACTATGCGAAAGTTGTTCGGCACGATGAGATCTATATATGTACCGAGTTTCATATTAATTCATGCAGGCGTGTTTGATATATGGACCAAGTTTTAGAACCCCGTTCAAGGGGGCGCTGTTGAGTCCCCCAGCCACGCCCGGGTACCAGCTTCTGCCCGTCCTTGATGGCAGGAGGTTCTGACTTGTGTGCAAAGTTTCAAGAGTTTTTGAGCACGTTAAGGACCCCAAAACCCCTGAAACCTTGATTAACAATATAAAAGCAATAGTCAAATCCCCCCCTCCCCTCAGACACAGAGAGACACAGAGAGAGGGAGAGAAAATTCTTCAGAAAATCCACATTCAAACCAAAATATCTCTCTTCCTGTTGGTCGGAGATAGTTAATGTCAATTAGAAAGTTGTTCGTCTTGATGAGAACAATACACATACCAAGTTTTGTTGCTGTTGATAAAACTAACCCCCCCACTTATGACTAAAGGTGGCGCTACTGAGCCCCTCACCACGCCCGTTTCTGAAACTTTGCACATGTCTACTGGCTAATAAATGTGATGTGTCTGTCGAGTTTCATCCAATTTCAAGTATGTTAAGAGTCTCAAAAGCATCAAAAAAGAATATTAAAGTTTGAAGCGTTGCCATGGCAACAGTATTAAAGATATCAAAAATCCTTTCACAGGTCTACATCTGCCGTGTGTTTACATTATACACATAAAGTTTGAAGCAAATCGGGTAAAAATAAGAGGGTGATTTCAAAGCATTTTGAAAGGGACACACTTCCTGTTGCCAGTTGGTGGCGCTATAACTTTGACTCACAATAGTCACATCCATGTGATCGACCTCTTACAACGAACACACTGCTGAAGTTTAATCAAGATCAGTTAATGTATGCAGAAGTTATAACACACTTCCTGTTTCCATTATTCGCCATAAATTCGTGTCCTCGCCACAGCCAAACCGTTCGAGATATCAAAAATCCGTCCGCAATTTAGCATCCTCAATGTCTTGACTTCATGCTGACTGAGTTTGGAGGCGAATGGATGAATTCCCTAGGAGGAGTACATTAAATTCCACAGCATGCGTTTCCAAACAACCCATAATAGCCGACTTCCTGTTGGGCTGGCGTAAAAAGTAAAAGTACGAAAGTTGTTTGGCCCGATGAGATCTATATGTGTACCAAGTTTCATATTATTACATGCAAGCGTGTTTGATTTATGGACCAAGTTTTCGGACCCCGTTCCAGGGGGCGCTGTCGAGCCTCCCTGCCACGCCAGTGTCCCAGCTTCAGCCCGGCCCTAATGGCCGCGGGTTCTGACCTGTGTGCAAAGTTTCAAGAGTTTTCGAGCACGTTAAGGGCCCCAAAAGTGCCCGAAAGGTTGAAAAAAAAATAATAATAAATAATCCTTAGAAGAACAATAGGGCTCTGCGCCCTTTCAGGGCTTGGGCCCTAAAAATCCTTACAATTACAATAGGGTTTCAGCACTTCGTGCTTGAACCCCTAATTAAAGCTGCAAGCAGCATTTATCGGGGTTCAAGCAGTTAAGGCCTTTAAGGCCTTTAAGCACAAAAGCATCAAAAGTTATTAAGATTTATTTAGCAAGCATGTAACCACTGACATAATAGATGGAAAAGACCATTTACAGCCAATACAGGCAATTTGCCATGGGATATATATGGTTTTAAAGCTTTTTAACAGTTATAGCGCCACCTATGGTCCGATCTCCATAAAATTGTTTACTGTGACCTCAAATTGAACCCATACACATGTGTACTGAGTTTGGTGAAGATATCTCATTTACTTCTTGAGTTATAGCCATTTGAGTAAAATAGGCTCCTCCCACAACGATTTGCCACATTCTAGAATTATTTAATATGATTCTAGCATGATTTACTATCATATACCATGTTCCAGAATGATTTATTAGGATTCTAGCATGATTTACCTTGATACACCTCATTTCAGTATTATTTACTATGATTTACAATGTTTCTAGCATGATTAACCACATTACTAGCAATTATGTGAAGTGTCAGTGCAAATGAGGTGATGAACACTGACAAAATATTATTGTGTTATAATAGTTAGTTATATACGTGATTTTTAGTGTGTGTCCAAGTATGAATGCAAAAGCACATGTAAAATATTTCATTATTAAGTAGAATGGCCAGCAGAGGGCACTAGAAGACCACTTATTGGCTCACTTTCACTTTAAACCAGTTTTCTGCACTAAAGCAAACCAGTTTTTCCATGTTAACTCAATGCATGCTTACACACACACACACACACACACACACACACATACACACACAGCATAGTTAACCATGATTTACCATGATATACCACGTTCTAGTATTATTTACCAGGAGATAAACGACAATCTAGTATTATTTACTTTGATTTACCATGTTTCTAGCCTGATTTATCACATTACTAGCAATTATTTGAAGTGTCAGTGCAAATAAAGTGATTAACACTGACAAAATATGATTGTGTTATAATAGTTATTGCTATATAAGTGATTTTTTTAGTGTGTATTCAAGTATGAATGCAAGCACATGTTGAAATATTTCATTAATAAGTAGAATGGCCAGCAGAGGGCAGTAGAAGACCACTTATTGGCTCACTTTCACTTTAAACCAGTTTTCTGCACTAAAGCAAACCAGTTTATCCATGTTAACTCAATGCATGCTTACACACACACACACACACACACACACACACACACACACACACACACACACACACAGCATAGTTAACCATGATTTACCATGATTTACCACATTACTAGCAATTATTTGAAGTGTCAGTGCAAATAAAGTGATTAACACTGACAAAATATGATTGTGTTATAATAGTTATTGCTATATAAGTGATTTTTAGTGTGTATTCAAGTATAAATGCAAGCACATGTGGAAAAATTTAATTAATAAGTAGAATGGCCAGCAGAGGGCAGTAGAAGACCACTTATTGGCTCACTTTCACTTTAAACCTCATGATTTTGACCAGTTTTCTGCACTAAAGCAAACCAGTGTTTCCATGTTAACTCAATAATGCATACTTGCTACATATGCTACACACAATAATGCTACACACACACACACACACACACACACACACACACACAAATGTTTCAGTGATATTGGTGTCACATTCACCTTCATCACATTCACCTTCTGTCTTCATCACATTCACCATCTGTCGTCATCACCTGCACCTGCTCCTCATCACCCTCCTCATCATCACCTGCTCCTCATCATCATAACCGTCACCTGTTGTCCTTTACTTGATCTGTGTATTTAAGTTCCCCTCTCATCCATTATCATTGTCGGTTATTGTTTGTGCACTAGCACTCTGTTATGTTTGTTTTCATGTTGGAAAATAAAACCTTTGTTATATTTGTACCACACACACACACACACACACACACACCATCATTTATCATGATTTACCATGGCTGATACCAATACCAATATGAGAAAATGACTATTTTAAACAGCAGGGGGCAGTAAAATACCACTTATTGGCTTAACATGCCATTAATTCATATCATTTTCACCTTTTTAACTGTTATAGAGGCAAATTTTGTCCGATCTGTCTGAAAATTTTCATGCTTGTTCAGGGTGATATTTCACACGTTCTGACTTGTTTTTAAGAAGGTCTGAGCATTGATTAAAGAGATATAGGCTTTCGGGGACACTTGGTAAAGGCCAGATTTTGAAGTGAACCTATTATAGCTATCCAAATGAAGTAGTTCAACTTTTTCTGACAATTATTGATCTAGTGAGTCCAGAGAATTGTATTGCACTAGTTTTGAACATTATGATATGAAAATTATATGATCAGAGATGGAAAAGACCATTTACAGCCAATACAGGCAGTTTACCATAGGAAATATATGATTTTAAAGCTTTTTAACAGTTATAGCGCCACCTATCGTCCAATCTCCATAAAATTTGGCATGCTTGTTAATGATGTTATGTCACATAGGCTCACCGATTTTTGTGAAGTTCTGAGTTTTCATTTAGGATTTATAGGATTTTTAATGTATTTTGCCACGCCCATTTTATAAATTACCCTATTACAGCCATCCAAATGCAAAATTTCAACTTTTTTTTGATAGTTTTTGATCTAGAGAGTCCAGAGAATTGTCCTAGACTGGTCTGGTTCCGATCGGGCGAAAAACCTAGGACTAGTTCGCAAAAGTAGGTTTTTAACATGTTTGCGAATATTTAATGAACGGTTTGATTGACAGCAATGGTTCTTGAGGCAAAGTTGTTCAGGATGAGGAGATCTATCAAATGATATGCATATTGTGTGGATATTTGTAACACCACGTGATTACAGAGCCGTAAAACTCGTTAGCGCCAACTAGTGGCCGATTTCTTTCAAAATTCTTACAGACCTCTAGGGCCTTGAGTCGAACATGCCCATCGAGTTTCGTTCCGATCGGCCTCCGTTAACCTTGTCTAATAGGTGCTCAAATTTCATTGGCCGATGGCGGCCATGTTTTTTGAGATATGCCAATGTCCTCATACACATACATGGCACCTTGGACCAAGACACTGCATACCAATTTTCAAGTCAATCAGACTAACGGTCAGGTGGTTATAGCCTGTTTTATGTTTTTTTCATATTATAGCGCCACCATGTGGCCAATTGCCGCGGTTTTTTTACTGTGACCTCAGATTGACCTCTTACACATGTGTACCAAGTTTGGTGAAGATACCTCATTTACTTCTGGAGTTATAGCCATTTTAGTAAAATAGGCCCCGCCCACAACGTACGTTTTTGCACCCCTTAGCGTCCGTGAATCGAAATTTCAACTTTTTTTCGATAGTTTTTGATCTTCAGACTCTAGAGAACATTTCTGCACTGGTTTGGTTCCGATCGGGCGAAAAACCTAGGACTAGTTCGCAAAAGTATGTTTTTGACAAAATTCAAAATGGCGGAAAATCTATCATGGCGGAAATGAAATCGGAGATATACGTTTTGTTCGTCAGGCGTCCAGCTTTCCAATGATATAAGACACTTGAGTCTACGTCATACGGTCTAGTAGTTATGAGCAGTTTTGCGCTTTTGGTTGCTATAGCGCCACCTATGGGCCAATCGGGGTCATACTTTTATAGGTTCTCCCCAAATTGAGGACTACCATTTGGCCAAGTTTCAAGGTTCCAGCTCTTACGGTTTGGTCTGCACAATGCGTTTTAGGGGAAAATAATAATAATAATAATAATAATAATAATAATTAAAGCTGCAAGCAGCATTTATCGGGGTTCAAGCATTTAAGGCCTTTAAGCACATAAGCATTTAAGACATTAAGTTTTATTTAGAAAGCTTTTAACCACTGAAATAATAGATGGAAAAGTCCATTTACAGCCAATACATGCAATTTACCATAGGAAATATATGGTTTTCAAACCTTTTTAACAGTTATAGCGCCACCTATGGTCCGATCAACATGAAATTTGGCATGCTTGTTTAGAATATTATGGCACATATGCTCACCAATTTTCGTGAAGTTCTGAGTTTTCGTTTAGGATTTATAAGCTTTTGAGTGCATTTTGCCACGCCCATTTTCTTTATGACCCAATTATAGCCATACGAAAAATTCAAAAGTTCAACTTTTTTTCGATAATTATTGATCTAGAGAGTCCAGAGAATTGTCCTAGACTGGTCTGGTTCCGATCGGGCGAAAAACCAGGGACTAGTTCGCAAAAGTAGGTTTTTAACATATTCGCGAATAATTAATGAACGATTTGATTGACAGCTATGGTTCTTGAGGCAATGTTGTTCAGCATGAGCAGATCTATCAAATGATATGCATTTTGTGACAATAAGTGTAACACCACGTGATTACAGAGCCGTAAAACTCGTTAGCGCCAACTAGTGGCCGATTTCTTTTAAAATTCTTACAGACCTCTAGGGCTATGAGTTGAACATGCCCATCGAGTTTCGTTCCGATCGGCCTCCGTTAACCTTGTCTAATAGGTGCTCAAACTTCATTGGCCGATGGCGGCCATGTTTTTTGAGATACACCAATGTCCTCATAGACATACATGGCACCTTGGACCAAGACACTGCATACCAATTTTCAAGTCAATCGGACAAACGGTCAGGTGGTTATAGCCTGTTTTATGTTTTTTTAATGTTATAGCGCCACCATGTGGCTAATCACCGCGATTTCTTTACTGTGACCTTAGATTGACCTCTTACACATGTGTACCAAGTTTGGTGAAGATAACTCATTTACTTCTGGAGTTATAGCCATTTTAGTAAAACTAGCTCCGCCTCCTTCGAACGTTTTGGCGCCCCTTAGCGACCGTGAATCGAAATTTAAACTTTTTTTTAATAATTATTTATATTCAGACTCCAGAGAACATTTCTGCACTGGTTTAGTTCCGATCGGACAAAAAACCTAGGACTAGTTCGCAAAAGTAGGTTTTGGACAAAATCCAAAATGGCGGAAAATTTGCATACCGGAAAGGAAATCTTTGAGGCCTTTTTTGTTCGACTTGAGCCAAGGATTCCAATGATATAAGACACTTGAGTCTGTGACAAAGGGTTGGTGAGATTTAAGCAAAAATATGCCATTTTTTTGGTTTTTGCACTGTAGCGCCACCTATAGGCCAATCTGGCTCATATTCTCTGAACCTCTCCTCGATTTTTGTACTACCATCTGGCAAAGTTTCAAGTCTCTAGCACTTACGGTTTGGGCTGTACGATGCGTTTTAGGGGAAAATAATAATAATAATTAAAGCTGCAAGCAGCATTTATCGGGGTTCAAGCATTTAAGGCCTTTAAGCACATAAGCATTTAAGACATTAAGTTTTATTTAGAAAGCTTTTAACCACTGAAATAATAGATGGAAAAGTCCATTTACAGCCAATACAGGCAATTTACCATAGGAAATATATGGTTTTCAAACCTTTTTAACAGTTATAGCGCCACCTATGGTCCGATCAACATGAAATTTGGCATGCTTGTTTAGAATATTATGGCACATATGCTCACCAATTTTCGTGAAGTTCTGAGTTTTCGTTTAGGATTTATAAGCTTTTGAGTGCATTTTGCCACGCCCATTTTCTTTATGACCCAATTATAGCCATACGAAAAATTCAAAAGTTCAACTTTTTTTCGATAATTATTGATCTAGAGAGTCCAGAGAATTGTCCTAGACTGGTCTGGTTCCGATCGGGCGAAAAACCAGGGACTAGTTCGCAAAAGTAAGTTTTTAACATATTCACGAATAATTAATGAACGATTTGATTGACAGCTATGGTTCTTGAGGCAATGTTGTTCAGCATGAGCAGATCTATCAAATGATATGCATTTTGTGACAATAAGTGTAACACCACGTGATTACAGAGCCGTAAAACTCGTTAGCGCCAACTAGTGGCCGATTTCTTTCAAAATTCTTACAGACCTCTAGGGCTATGAGTTGAACATGCCCATCGAGTTTCGTTCTGATCGGCCTCCGTTAACCTTGTCTAATAGGTGCTCAAATTTTATTGGCCGATGGCGGCCATGTTTTTTGAGATACACCAATGTCCTCATAGACATACATGACACCTTGGGCCAAGACACTGCATACCAATTTTCAAGTCAATCGGACTAACGGTCAGGTGGTTAAAGCCTGTTTTATGTTTTTTTCAAGTTATAGCGCCACCATGTGGCCAATCGCCGCAATTTTTTTACTGTGACCTCAGATTGACCTCTTACACATGTGTACCGAGTTTGGTGAAGATACCTCATTTACTTCTGGAGTTATAGCCATTTTAGTAAAATCGGCCCCTCCCACAACGCACGTTTTGGCGCCCCTTAGCGTCCGTGAATCGAAATTTCAACTTTTTTTCGATAATTATTGATATTCAGACTCCAGAGAACATTTCTGTACTGGTTTGGTTCCGATCGGGCGAAAAACCTAGGACTAGTTTGCAAAAGTAGGTTTTTGGCAAAATTCAAAATGGCGGAAAATCTATCATGGCGGAAATGAAATCGGAGATATACGTTTTGTTCGTCAGGCATCCAGCTTCCCAATGATATAAGACACTTGAGTCTACGACATACGGTCTAGGAGTTCTGAGCAGTTTCGCGCTTTTGGTTGCTGTAGCGCCACCTATGGGCCGATTTGGCTAAGTCCGTGTATCTGAGTAGCGAGCAATACTACTACCATTTGACCAAGTATCACGTCTCTAGGCCTTACGGTTTTGGCTGCACGATGCGTTTTAGGGAAGAATAATAATAATAATAAAAATCAGGGCAATTACAATAGGGTTTCAGCACTTCGTGCTTGAACCCCTAATAATAAAAATCCTTACAATAACAATAGGGTTTCAGCACTTCGTGCTTGAACCCCTAATAATAATTAAAGCTGCAAGCAGCATTTATCGGGGTTCAAGCATTTAAGGCCTTTAAGCACATAAGCATTTAAGACATTAAGTTTTATTTGGAAAGCTTTTAACCACTGAAATAATAGATGGAAAAGACCATTTACAGCCAAAACAGGCAATTTACCATAGGAAATATATGGTTTTCAAAGCTTTTTAACAGTTATAGCGCCACCTATCGTCCGATCTTCATGAAATTTTACATGCTTGTTTAGAATGTTATGGCACATATGCTCACCAATTTTCGTGAAGTTCTGAGCTTTCGTTTAGGATTTATAAGCTTTTGAGTGCATTTTGCCACGCCCATTTTCTTTATGACCCAATATACCCATGTGAAAAATGCTAAAGTTCAACTTTTTTTTGATAATTATTTATCTAGAGAGTCCATAGAATTGTCCTAGACTTGTTTGGTTCCGATCGGGCGAAAAACCTAGGACTAGTTCGCAAAAGTAGGTTTTTAACATAATTACGAATATTTAATGAACGGTTTGATTGACAGCAATAGTTCTTGAGGCAAAGTTGTTCATCATGAGCAGATCTATCAAATGATATGCATTTTGTGACAATAAGTGTAACACCACGTGATTACAGAGCCATTAAACTCGTTAGCGCCAACTAGTGGCCGATTTCTTTCAAAATTCTTACAGACCTCTAGGGGCTTGAGTCGAACATGCCCACTGAGTTTCGTTCTGATTGGCCTCCGTTAACCTTGTCTAATAGGTGCTCAAACTTCATTGGCCGATGGCGGCCATGTTTTTCGAGATACACCAATGTCCTCATAGACATACATGGGACCTTGGACCAAGACACTGCATACCAATTTTCAAGTCAATCGGACAAACGGTCAGGTGGTTATAGCCTGTTTTATGTTTTTTTAATGTTATAGCGCCACCATGTGGCTAATCACCGCGATTTCTTTACTGTGACCTTAGATTGACCTCTTACACATGTGTACCAAGTTTGGTGAAGATAACTCATTTACTTCTGGAGTTATAGCCATTTTAGTAAAACTAGCTCCGCCTCCTTCGAACGTTTTGGCGCCCCTTAGCGACCGTGAATCGAAATTTAAACTTTTTTTTAATAATTATTTATATTCAGAGACCAGAGAACATTTCTGCACTGGTTTGGTTCCGATCGGACAAAAAACCTAGGACTAGTTCGCAAAAGTAGGTTTTGGACAAAATCCAAAATGGCGGAAAATTTGCATACCGGAAAGGAAATCCTTGAGGCCTTTTTTGTTCGGCTTGAGCCAAGGATTCCAATGATATAAGACACTTGAGTCTGTGACAAAGGGTTGGTGAGATTTAAGCAAAAATATGCCATTTTTTTGGTTTTTGCACTGTAGCGCCACCTATTGGCCAATCTGGCTCATATTTTGATAACCTCTCCTCGATTTTTGTACTACCATCTGGCAAAGTTTCAAGTCTCTAGCACTTACGGTTTGGGCTGTACGATGCGTTTTAGGGGAAAATAATAATAATAATAATAATTAAAGCTGCAAGCAGCATTTATCGGGGTTCAAGCTATTAAGGCCTTTAAGGGTTTTTAAGCACAAAAGCATCAAAAGTTATCAAGTTTTATTTAGCAAGCATTTAACCACTGACATAATAGATGGAAAAGACCATTTACAGCCAATACAGGCAATGTACCATAGGAAATATATGGTTTTAAAGCTTTTTAACAGATATAGCGCCAACTATGGTCCAATCTCCATGAAACTCTGCATGCTTGTTAATGATGTTATGTCACATATGCTCACCAATTTTTGTGAAGTTCTGAGTTTTCATTTAGGATTTCTAGGATTTTTAATGTATTTTGCCACGCCCATTTTATAAATGACCCTATTACAGCCATCCAAATGCAAAAGTTCAACTTTTTTTTGATAATTATTGATCTAGAGAGTCCAGAGAATTGTCCTAGACTGGTCTGGTTCCGATCGGGCGAAAAACCTAGGACTAGTTCGCAAAAGTAGGTTTTTAACATGTTCGCGAATATTTAATGAACGGTTTGATTGACAGCAATGGTTCTTGAGGCAAAGTTGTTCAGCATGAGCAGATCTATCAAATGATATGCATATTGTGTGGATGAGTGTAACACCACGTGATTACAGAGCCATAAAACTCGTTAGCGCCAACTAGTGGCCGATTTCTTTCAAAATTCTTACAGACCTCTAGGGCCATGAGATGAACATGCCCATTGAGTTTCGTTCCGATCAGCCTCCGTTAACCTTGTCTAATAGGTGCTCAAATTCATTGGCCAATGGCGGCCATGTTTTTTGAGATACGCCAATTTCCTCATAGACATATATGGCACCTTGGGCCAAGACACTGCATACCAATTTTCAAGTCAATCGGACTAACGGTCAGGTGGTTATAGCCCTTTTCATGTTTTTTCCATGTTATAGCGCCACCTATTGTTCAATCGTCGCGATTTTTTTACTGTGACCCCAGACTGAACCCATACACATGTGTACCGAGTTTGGTTAAGCTATCTCATTTACTTTTTGAGTTATAGCCATTTTAGTAAAATAGGCTCCTCCCACAATGTTTATTTTATGCCCCCTAGCGACCATGAATCGAAATTTCGAATTTTTTTTGATAATTATTGATCGTCAGACTCCATAGAACATTTCTGCACTGGTTTGCTTCCGATCGGACAAAAAACCTAGGACTAATTAGCAAAAGTAGTTTTTTGACAAAATTCAAAATGGCGGAAAAATTTCCATACCGGAAATGAAATCGGAGATATACGTTTTGTTCATCACGTTTCCAGCTTTCCAATGATATAAGACACTTGAGTCTACGACATACGGTCTAGGAGTTATGAGCAGTTTCGCGCTTTTGGTTGTTATAGCGCCACCTATGGGCCAATCGGGGTCATAATCTCTGAACCTCTCCTCGATTTTTGTACTACCATCTGGCAAAGTTTCAAGTCTCCAGCCCTTACGGTTTGGGCTGCACGATGCGTTTTACGGCAGAAGAATAATAATAATAATAATTAAAGCTGCAAGCAGCATTTATCGGGGTTCAAGCAGTTAAGGCCTTTAAGGCCTTTAAGCACAAAAGCATCAAAAGTTATTAAGATTTATTTAGCAAGCATGTAACCACTGACATAATAGATGGAAAAGACCATTTACATCCAATACAGGCAATTTGCCATGGGATATATATGGTTTTAAAGCTTTTTAACAGTTATAGCGCCACCTATGGTCCGATCTCCATAAAATTGTTTACTGTGACCTCAAATTGAACCCATACACATGTGTACTGAGTTTGGTGAAGATATCTCATTTACTTCTTGAGTTATAGCCATTTGAGTAAAATAGGCTCCTCCCACAACGATTTGCCACATTCTAGAATTATTTAATATGATTCTAGCATGATTTACTATCATATACCATGTTCCAGAATGATTTATTAGGATTCTAGCATGATTTACCTTGATACACCTCATTTCAGTATTATTTACTATGATTTACAATGTTTCTAGCCTGATTTATCACATTACTAGCAATTATTTGAAGTGTCAGTGCAAATAAAGTGATTAACACTGACAAAATATGATTGTGTTATAATAGTTATTGCTATATAAGTGATTTTTTTAGTGTGTATTCAAGTATGAATGCAAGCACATGTTGAAATATTTCATTAATAAGTAGAATGGCCAGCAGAGGGCAGTAGAAGACCACTTATTGGCTCACTTTCACTTTAAACCAGTTTTCTGCACTAAAGCAAACCAGTTTATCCATGTTAACTCAATGCATGCTTACACACACACACACACACACACACACACACACACACACACACACACACACACACACACACACACACACACACACACACACACACACACACACACACACACACACACACACACACACACACACACACAGCATAGTTAACCATGATTTACCATGATTTACCACATTACTAGCAATTATTTGAAGTGTCAGTGCAAATAAAGTGATTAACACTGACAAAATATGATTGTGTTATAATAGTTATTGCTATATAAGTGATTTTTAGTGTGTATTCAAGTATAAACGCAAGCACATGTGGAAAAATTTTATTAATAAGTAGAATGGCCAGCAGAGGGCAGTAGAAGACCACTTATTGGCTCACTTTCACTTTAAACCTCATGATTTTGACCAGTTTTCTGCACTAAAGCAAACCAGTGTTTCCATGTTAACTCAATAATGCATACTTGCTACATATGCTACACACAATAATGCTACACACACACACACACACACACACACACACAAATGTTTCAGTGATATTGGTGTCACATTAACCTTCATCACATTCACCTTCTGTCTTCATCACATTCACCATCTGTCGTCATCACCTGCACCTGCTCCTCATCACCCTCCTCATCATCACCTGCTCCTCATCATCATAACCGTCACCTGTTGTCCTTGTCTTGATCTGTGTATTTAAGTTCCCCTCTCATCCATTATCATTGTCGGTTATTGTTTGTGCACTAGCACTCTGTTATGTTTGTTTTCATGTTGGAAAATAAAACCTTTGTTATATTTGTACACACACACACACACACACACACACACACACACACACACACACACACACACACACACACACACACACACAGACACACCATCATTTATCATGATTTACCATGGCTGATACCAATACCAATATGAGAAAATGACTATTTTAAACAGCAGGGGGCAGTAAAATACCACTTATTGGCTTAACATGCCATTAATTCATATCATTTTCACCTTTTTAACTGTTATAGAGGCAAATTTTGTCCGATCTGTCTGAAAATTTTCATGCTTGTTCAGGGTGATATTTCACACGTTCTGACTTGTTTTTAAGAAGGTCTGAGCATTGATTAAAGAGATATAGGCTTTCGGGGACACTTGGTAAAGGCCAGATTTTGAAGTGAACCTATTATAGCTATCCAAATGAAGTAGTTCAACTTTTTCTGACAATTATTGATCTAGTGAGTCCAGAGAATTGTATTGCACTAGTTTTGAACATTATGATATGAAAATTATATGATCAGAGATGGAAAAGACCATTTACAGCCAATACAGGCAGTTTACCATAGGAAATATATGATTTTAAAGCTTTTTAACAGTTATAGCGCCACCTATCGTCCGATCTCCATAGAATTTTTCATGCTTGTTAATGATGTTATGTCACATATGCTGACCAATTTTTGTGAAGTTCTGAGTTTTTATTTAGGATTTATAGGCTTTTTAATGTATTTTGACACACCCATTTTATAAATGACCCTATTACAGCCATCCAAATGCAAAAGTTCAACTTTTTTTTGATAATTATTGATCTAGAGAGTCCAGAGAATTGTCCTAGACTCGTTTGGTTCCGATCGGGCAAAAAACCAGGGACTAGTTCGCAAAAGTAGGTTTTTAACATATTCGTGAATAATTAATAAACTGTTTGATTGACAGCAATGGTTCTAGAGGCAAAGTTGTTTAGCATAAGCAGATCTATCAAATGATATGCATTTTGTGATGATAAGTGTAACACCACGTGATTACAGAGCCATAAAACTCATTAGCGCCAACTAGTGGCCGATTTCTTTCAAAATTCTTACAGACCTCTAGGGCCATGAGCCGAACATGCCCATTGAGTTTCGTTCCGATCGGCCTCCGTTAACCTTGTCTAATAGGTGCTCAAACTTCATTGGCCGATGGCGGCCATGTTTTTTGAGATACGCCAATGTCCTCATACACATACATGGCACCTTGGACCAAGACACTGCATACCAATTTTCAAGTCAATCGGACTAACGGTCAGGTGGTTATAGCCTGTTTTATGTTTTTTTCATATTATAGCGCCACCATGAGGCCAATCACCGCGATTTTTTTACTGTGACCTCAACTTGAGCTCTTACATATGTGTACCGAGTTTGGTGAAAATATCTTTTTTCGTTCACGAGTTATAGCCATTTTCGTATAATTAGCTCCGCCTCCTGCGAACGTTTTGATACCCCTTAGCAACCGTGGATCGAAATTTTACATTTTTTTCGATAATTATTGATCTTCAGACTCCTGTGAATATTTCTGCACTGGTTTGGTTCCGATCGGGCGAAAAACCAGGGACTAGTTCGCAAAAGTAGGTTTTGGACATAATCCAAAATGGCGGGAAAATTTGCATACCGGAAATGAAATCCTTGAGGCCTTTTTTGTTCGGCTTGACCCAAGGATTCCAAAGATATAAGACACTTGAGTCTGTGACAAAGGGTTGATGAGATTTAAGCAAAAATATGCCATTTTTTTGTTTTTTGCACTGTAGCGCCACCTATTGGCCAATCTAGCTCATATTCTCTGAACCTCTCCTCGATTTTTGTACTACCTTCTGGCCAAGTTTCAAGTCTCTAGCACTTACGGTTTAGGCTGCACGATGCGTTTTACGGCAGAATAATAATAATAATAATTAAAGCTGCAAGCAGCATTTATCGGGGTTCAAGCAGTTAAGGCCTTTAAGACCTTTAAGCACAAAAGCATCAAAAGTTATTAAGTTTTATTTAGCAAGCATTTAACCACTGACATATATGACTCCAACGTCACAGTCAGTGTTATGCTGGGATTCACTCATTTTTCAGCGGTCTTTTGCAAACAGGAGATTTACACATGAAGGAGAAAACAATGGTGTTTGAGGCTCACGGTATGTCAGTTCCATGTCCAGAACTCTTATCATTCAACTATGCCAAGATAAATACAGTTTTCAATTGTATGGCACCTTTAAAATAGATGATTAGTAATGTAATGCTTACTTGCAGTCTGAAATGGCTTTAACAAAAGAAGAAAAATATTCTTAGATTTCTGTTCATTCTAATCATGTACAAATAAAGTAGCACAGTAAGATTACATTTATTTGAATGCATTAGTGAGTGTGTGATTGTGCTGTGTGTGCAGCTTATCAATACTAAAAGTGAAGGTGTAGTTGATATCTTTGGTGATAATATCTGTAATCATAAAAAACAAAAACAATTAAGAAATAAAGAATTAAAATTACAAATAATATTCTATTAAGATATGAGTTACAATAACATGATTTGTAATAGTAATAATATCAATAATATATGCACAATACACACAGTTTAGACTATCAGGTCTGTGTTTTACAAAAACATTAGTATTGCAGCTAATGTGAGTCTGTGGGATTTATAAACAGACAAAATATGATTTGAAATGTTATTTTAATGATTTTATTAAGTTTAAACAATATTTCAAATGGGAAAAAAAATGAAAAATAATATTTTAGTGGGTAGAATGAACCAATGAGTGTTCTTCTTCTGGTGGTTAAAATGTAAATGAAAACAATAATACTTAAACAATAATACTTAATACACTAACCATGCTTGAACACACACATGCACACATTTTGTTGTAGATGTAGATATTTAAAATAAAAGATAGGTAACAAAATGATAATTGCAAATCTCCTCTGTATAACACCATTTTCAGATTTCAAATTAATCACTGAGAGGCAGAATTGTTCAAACTGAGAGCTCAGTACAAATGAAGTGATAAACTTTGACAAAACATGATTGTGTTATAATAGGTGATTTTCATGCAAGTAATTTTATATAGTCCAAAACTTAATGCAAAAGCACAGATGAAAATATTTTATTAAGTAGAATGTCCTGCAGAGGGCAGTAGAAGACCACTAATTGACTCACTTTCATTTGAAAGACTTTTTTATCCACCAGTAAAACAAAGCAGTTTCTCCATGTTCTTTCCATTAAGCATGCTTACACACACAGACACACACACAGACACAAACACATCCACACACACAAAGACAAATGTTTTCAATGTTTTTAGGATGTGATATTGTGAAAATATCTTCATCTCCTCATCCTGAACAACTTTGACTCAAGAATTACTAATGTCAATCAAACCGTTCATAATCATAATAAAAAAAAAAATATATATATATATATATATACAAATATCATAATAAAATAAAAAAACATCATAAAAAAAGATTGCTTCTTAAAGCATTTGTTTATTTCCCAATACTGAAAGCGAATTAAAAGATCATGCGTAATCCTGCTGCTCCCTCTAGTGGACAACAGTGGAATTACAGTCTCCATCTTACAGTTGAAGTGTTTGAATGAATGAATGGGAATTTGGTTTTTCACTTATATCTCGGGAACCAGAAGGCGAAAAATTCTGAAACTCAGAGCATAGATAGTGCTTGAGGAGTCCTGTTGAATGAGACCATCGCAGTGTTTTTGGGCGATTGGGCCCGGGAGTTATGAGGCATATTATTTTGGGGCTTTTATCTCTGGAATGCCCAGGGCAAATTACACCACATTTGAATCGATGTTAGCCAAGGACGCGCCCTTTCCAACGAGCTCTCACACAAGGTTCGGGGTGGTCTGGGTCGGGAGTTACGGGCGTTCAAAGTCGGGGTCCCGCGGACTAACGATCCGCGGGGGGGGGGGCGCTCCCGAGGCCCGCGACCATACGTTTCGATCAAGAGCCCGGAGACGTTCTTACCATCAAAATTTGAGCGCGCAGCGACTTTCCGTTTTCGAGTTATGAGTGAATTTGTACTGGGGGGGCGTGGCCTAAATGGCGGCCTCCGTTTTTACTTTCGTTTCTGGATTCCATTCATTAATGTGACACAATTGTCAATAGTAATACTTCAATAGATGAGTTTTGACAAAATGTGATTGTAAATGTTAAAATAATGATTTTATAAAGTCTAAATATGAATTATATAGCAATATTAGGGAGTAGTATGATGAAATGACAGCAGGGGGCAGTACAATACCACTTATTGGCTTAATATGCCATGTTATATATTTTTTTACATTTTTAACTGTTATAGAGGCAAATTTTGTCCGATCTGTCTGAAATTTTTCATACTTCTTAAGAGTCACATGTTCTGACTTGTTTTTATTAAAGAGATATAGGCTTTTGGAGACACTTGGTCAAGGCTACATATTGAAGTGACACTATTATAGCCATCCAAATGAAGAAGTTATACTTTTTCTGATAATTATTGATCTAGAGAGTCCAGAGAATTGCACTGCACTGGTTTTGAACATTATTATATGAACATTATATGATTATAGATGGAAAATACCATTTACAGCCAATACGGGCAATTTACCATATAATATATGATTTTAAAGCGTTTTAACAGTTATAGCGCCACCTATTGTCCGATCTCCATGAAATGTTGCATGCTTGTTAAGGATGTTATGTCACATATGCTCACCAATTTTTGTGAAGTTCTGAGTTTTTATTTAGGATTTATAGACTTTTTAGTGTATTTTGCCACGCCCATTTTATAAATGACCCTATTACAGCCATTCAAATGCAAAAGTTCAACTTTTTTTCGATAATTATTGATCTAGAGAGTCCAAAGAATTGTCCTAGACTGGTTTGGTTCCGATCGGGCGAAAAACCAGGGACTAGTTCGCAAAAGTAGGTTTTTAACATGTTCGCGAATATTTAATGAACGGTTTGATTGACAGCAATGGTTCTAGAGGCAAAGTTGTTCAGCATAAGCAGATCTATCAAATGATATGCATTTTGTGATGATAAGTGTAACACCACGTGATTACAGAGCCATAAAACTCATTAGCGCCAACTAGTGGCCGATTTCTTTCAAAATTCTTACAGACCTCTAGGGCCATGAGCCGAACATGCCCATTGAGTTTCGTTCCGATCGGCCTCCGTTAACCTTGTCTAATAGGTGCTCAAACTTCATTGGCCGATGGCGGCCATGTTTTTTGAGATACGCCAATGTTCTCATACACATACATGGCACCTTGGACCAAGACACTGCATACCAATTTTCAAGTCAATCGGAGTAACGGTCAGGTGGTTATAGCCTGTTTTATGTTTTTTTCATGTTATAGCGCCACCATGAGGCCAATCGTCGCGATTTTTTTACTGTGACCCCAGATTGAACTCATACACATGTGTACCAAGTTTGGTGAAGATACCTCATTTACATCGGGAGTTATAGCCATTTTAGTAAAATAGGCCCCTCCCACAACGTACGTTTTGGCGCCCCTTAGCGACCGTGAATCGAAATTTCCACTTTTTTTCGATAATTATTGATATTCAGACTCCAGAGAACATTTCTGCACTGGTTTGGTTCCAATCGGGCAAAAAACCAGGGACTAGTTCGCAAAAGTAGGTTTTTGACAAAATTCAAAATGGCGGAAAATCTATCATGGCGTAAATGAAATCGGAGATATACGTTTTGTTCGTCAGGCATCCAGCTTTCCAATGATATAAGACACTTGAGTCTACGACATACGGTCTAGGAGTTATGAACAGTTTCGCGCTTTTGGTTGCTATAGCGCCACCTATGGGCCAATCGGGGTCATAATCTCTGAACCTTTCCTCGATTTTTGTACTACCATCTGTCAAAGTTTCAAAGTTCCAGCTCTTACGGTTTGGGCTGCACGATGCGTTTTACGGCGGAATAATAATAATAATAATAATAATAATAAAAATCAGCACAATTACAATAGGGTTTCAGCACTTCGTGCTTGAACCCCTAATAAAAATCAGCACAATTACAATAGGGTTTCAGCATTTCATGCTTGAACCCCTAATTAAAGCTGCAAGCAGCATTTATCGGGGTTCAAGCTATTAAGGCCTTTAAGGGTTTTTAAGCACAAAAGCATCAAAAGTTATTATGTTTTATTTAGCAAGCATTTAACCACTGACATAATAGATGGAAAACACCATTTACAGCCAATACAGGCAATGTACCATAGGAAATATATGGTTTTAAAGCTTTTTAACAGTTATAGCGCCACCTTTGGTCCGATCTCCATAAAATTTGGCATGCTTGTTAATGATGCTATGTCACATATGCTCACCAATTTTTGTGAAGTTCTGAGTTTTCATTTAGGATTTATAGGGTTTTTAGTGTATCTTGCCACACCCATTTTATAAATGACCCTATTACAGCCATCCAAATGCAAAAGTTCAACTTTTTTTCGATAATTATTGATCTAGAGAGTCCAGAGAATTGTCCTAGACTGGTCTGGTTCCGATCGGGCAAAAAACCTAGGACTAGTTCGCAAAAGTAGGTTTTTAACATATTCGCAAATAATTAATGAACAGTTTGATTGACAGCAATGGTTCTTGAGGCAAAGTTGTTCAGCATGAGCAGATCTATCAGATGATATGCATTTTTTGACGATGAGTGTAACACCACGTGATTACAGAGCCATAAAACTCGTTAGCGCCAACTAGTGGCCGATTTCTTTCAAAACTCTTACAGACCTCTAGGGCCATGAGTCGAACATGCCCATCGAGTTTCGTTCCGATCGGCCTCCGTTAACCTTGTTTAATAGGTGCTCAAACCTCATTGGCCAATGGCGGCCATGTTTTTCGAGATATGCCAATATCCTTTTAGACATACATGCCACCTTGGACCAAGACACTGCATACCAATTTTCAAGTCAATCGGACTAACGGTCAGGTGGTTATAACCTGTTTTATGTTTATTTCATGTTATAGCGCCACCATGTGGCCAATCGCCGCGATTTTTTTACTGTGACCTCTGATTGACTTCTTACACATGTGTACCGAGTTTGGTGAAGATACCTCATTTTGTTCATGAGTTATAACTATTTTAGTAAAACTGGCTCCGCCTACTTCGAACGTTTTGGCGCCCCTTAGCGACCGTGAATCAAAATTTCAACTTTTTTTCGATAATTATTGATAATCAGACTCCTGTGAACATTTCTGCACTGGTTTAGTTCCGATCGGGCGAAAATCCTAGGACTAGTTCGCAAAAGTAGGTTTTTGACAAAATTCAAAATGGCGGAAAAATTTGCATACCGGAAATGAAATCGGAGATATACGTTTTGTCCGTCTTGAGCAAAGGATTACAGTGATATAAGACACTTGAGTCTACGACAAACCGTCTAGGAGTTATTAGCGATTTCATACTTTTGCTTACTATAGCGCCACCTATTGGCCAATCGGGATCATAATTTGATAACCTCTCCTCGATTTTTGTACTACCATCTGGCAAAGTTTCAAGGTTCCAGCTCTTACGGTTTGGGCTGCACAATGCGTTTTACGGCAGAAGAAAAATAATAAAAATCAGCACAATTACAATAGGGTTTCAGCACTTCGTGCTTGAACCCCTAATAAAAATCCTTACAATTACAATAGGGTTTCAGCACTTCGTGCTTGAACCCCTAAAAATCCTTACAATAACAATAGGGTTTCAGCACTTCGTGCTTGAACCCCTAATTAAAGCTGCAAGCAGCATTTATCGGGGTTCAAGCATTTAAGGCCTTTAAGCACTTAAGCATTTAAGACATTAAGTTTTATTTGGAAAGCTTTTAACCACTGAAATAATAGATGGAAAAGACCATTTACAGCCAAAACAGGCAATTTACCATAGGAAATATATGGTTTTCAAAGCTTTTTAACAGTTATAGCGCCACCTATCGTCCGATCTTCATGAAATTTTACATGCTTGTTTAGAATGTTATGGCACATATGCTCACCAATTTTCGTGAAGTTCTGAGTTTTCGTTTAGGATTTATAAGCTTTTGAGTGCATTTTGCCACGCCCATTTTATTTATGACCCAATATACCCATGCGAAAAATGCTAAAGTTCAACTTTTTTTTGATAATTATTTATCTAGAGAGTCCATAGAATTGTCCTAGACTTGTTTGGTTCCGATCGGGCGAAAAACCTAGGACTAGTTTGCAAAAGTAGGTTTTTAACATAATTACGAATATTTAATGAACGGTTTGATTGACAGCAATAGTTCTTGAGGCAAAGTTGTTCATCATGAGCAGATCTATCAAATGATATGCATTTTGTGACAATAAGTGTAACACCACGTGATTACAGAGCCATTAAACTCGTTAGCGCCAACTAGTGGCCGATTTCTTTCAAAATTCTTACAGACCTCTAGGGGCTTGAGTCGAACATGCCCACTGAGTTTCGTTCTGATTGGCCTCCGTTAACCTTGTCTAATAGGTGCTCAAACTTCATTGGCCGATGGCGGCCATGTTTTTTGAGATACACCAATGTCCTCATAGACATATATGGCACCTTGGACCAAGACACTGCATACCAATTTTCAAGTCAATCGGACAAACGGTCAGGTGGTTATAGCCTGTTTTATGTTTTTTTAATGTTATAGCGCCACCATGTGGCTAATCACCGCGATTTCTTTACTGTGACCTTAGATTGACCTCTTACACATGTGTACCAAGTTTGGTGAAGATAACTCATTTACTTCTGGAGTTATAGCCATTTTAGTAAAACTAGCTCCACCTCCTTCGAACGTTTTGGCGCCCCTTAGCGACCGTGAATCGAAATTTAAACTTTTTTTTAATAATTATTTATAATCAGAGACCAGAGAACATTTCTGCACTGGTTTGGTTCCGATCGGACAAAAAACCTAGGACTAGTTCGCAAAAGTAGGTTTTGGACAAAATCCAAAATGGCGGAAAATTTGCATACCGGAAAGGAAATCCTTGAGGCCTTTTTTGTTCGGCTTGAGCCAAGGATTCCAATGATATAAGACACTTGAGTCTGTGACAAAGGGTTGGTGAGATTTAAGCAAAAATATGCCATTTTTTTGGTTTTTGCACTGTAGCGCCACCTATTGGCCAATCTGGCTCATATTTTGATAACCTCTCCTCGATTTTTATACTACCATCTGGCAAAGTTTCAAGTCTCTAGCACTTACGGTTTGGGCTGTACGATGCGTTTTAGGGGAAAATAATAATAATTAAAGCTGCAAGCAGCATTTATCGGGGTTCAAGCTATTAAGGCCTTTAAGGGTTTTTAAGCACAAAAGCATCAAAAGTTATCAGGTTTTATTTAGCAAGCATGTAACCACTGACATAATAGATGGAAAAGACCATTTACAGCCAATACAGGCAATGTACCATAGGAAATATATGGTTTTAAAGCTTTTTAACAGTTATAGCGCCACCTATGGTCCGATCTCCATAAAATTTGGCATGCTTGTTAATGATGTTATGTCACATATGCTCACCAATTTTTGTGAAGTTCTGAGTTTTCATTTAGGATTTATAGGATTTTTAATGTATTTTGCCACGCCCATTTTATAAATGACCCTATTACAGCCATCCAAATGCAAAAGTTCAACTTTTTTTCGATAATTATTGATCTAGAGAGTCCAGAGAATTGTCCTAGACTGGTCTGGTTCCGATCGGGCGAAAAACCTAGGACTAGTTCGCAAAAGTAGGTTTTTAACATGTTCGCGAATATTTAATGAACGGTTTGATTGACAGCAATGGTTCTTGAGGCAAAGTTGTTCAGCATGAGCAGATCTATCAAATGATATGCATATTGTGTGGATGAGTGTAACACCACGTGATTACAGAGCCATAAAACTCGTTAGCGCCAACTAGTGGCCGATTTCTTTCAAAATTCTTACAGACCTCTAGGGCCATGAGATGAACATGCCCATCGAGTTTCGTTCCGATCGGCCTCCGTTAACCTTGTCTAATAGGTGCTCAACTTCATTGGCCAATGGCGGCCATGTTTTTTGAGATACGCCAATGTCCTCATAGACATATATGGCACCTTGGGCCAAGACACTGCATACCAATTTTCAAGTCAATCGGACTAACGGTCAGGTGGTTATAGCCCTTTTCATGTTTTTTCCATGTTATAGCGCCACCTATTGTTCAATCGTCGCGATTTTTTTACTGTGACCCCAGACTGAACCCATACACATGTGTACCGAGTTTGGTTAAGCTATCTCATTTACTTTTTGAGTTATAGCCATTTTAGTAAAATAGGCTCCTCCCACAATGTTTATTTTATGCCCCCTAGCGACCTTGAATCGAAATTTCGAATTTTTTTTGATAATTATTGATCGTCAGACTCCATAGAACATTTCTGCACTGGTTTGGTTCCGATCGGACAAAAAACCTAGGACTAATTAGCAAAAGTAGTTTTTTGACAAAATTCAAAATGGCGGAAAAATTTCCATACCGGAAATGAAATCGGAGATATACGTTTTGTTCAGCACGTTTCCAGCTTTCCAATGATATAAGACACTTGAGTCTACGACATACGGTCTAGGAGTTATGAGCAGTTTCGCGCTTTTGGTTGTTATAGCGCCACCTATGGGCCAATCGGGGTCATAATCTCTGAACCTCTCCTCGATTTTTGTACTACCATCTGGCAAAGTTTCAAGTCTCCAGCCCTTACGGTTTGGGCTGCACGATGCGTTTTACGGCAGAAGAATAATAATAATAATAATAATTAAAGCTGCAAGCAGCATTTATCGGGGTTCAAGCAGTTAAGGCCTTTAAGCACAAAAGCATCAAAAGTGATTAAGTTTTATTTACCAAGAATGTAACTACTGACATTATAGATGAAAAAGACCATTTACAGGAAATACCATAGGAAATATATGGTTTTAAAGCTTTTTAGCAGTTATAGCGCCACCTATCGTCCGATCTCCGTAAAAATTGGCATGCTTGTTAATGATGTTATGTCACATATGCTCACCAATTTTTGTGAAGTTCTGAGTTTTCATTTAGGATTTATAGGCTTTTTAATGTTTTTTTTTGCCACGCCCATTTTCTAAATGACCCTATTACAGCCATCTACATGCAAAAGTTCAACTTTTTTTTGATAATTATTCATCTAGAGTGTCCAGAGAATTGTCCTAGACTGGTCTGGTTTCGATCGGGCGAAAAACCTAGGACTAGTTTGCAAAAGTAGGTTTATAACATAATTACGAATATTTAATAACCGGTTTAATTGACAGCATTAGTTCTTGAGGCAAAGTTGTTCAGCATGAGCAGATCTATCAGATGATATGCATTTTGTGACGATAAGTGTAACACCACGTGATTACAGAGCCATAAAACTCGTTAGCGCCAACTAGTGGCCGATTTCTTTCAAAACTCTTACAGACCTCTAGGGCCATGAGTCGAACATGCCCATCGAGTTTCGTTCCGATCGGCCTCCGTTAACCTTGTCTAATAGGTGCTCAAATTTCATTGGTCGATGGCGGCCATGTTTTTCGAGATACGCCAATGTCCTCATAGACATACATGGCACCTTGGACCAAGACACTGCATACCAATTTTCAAGTCAATCGGACTAACGGTCACGTGGTCAACCACATTCAACCACATTACTAGCACACAGCATGATTTACCTTGATACACCTCATTTCAGTATTATTTACTATGATTTACAATGTTTCTAGCATGATTAACCACATTACTAGCAATTATGTGAAGTGTCAGTGCAAATGAGGTGATGAACACTGACAAAATATTATTGTGTTATAATAGTTAGTTATATACGTGATTTTTAGTGTGTGTCCAAGTATGAATGCAAAAGCACATGTAAAATATTTCATTATTAAGTAGAATGGCCAGCAGAGGGCACTAGAAGACCACTTATTGGCTCACTTTCACTTTAAACCAGTTTTCTGCACTAAAGCAAACCAGTTTTTCCATGTTAACTTAATGCATGCTTACACACACACACACACACACACACACACACACACACACACACACACACACACACACACACACATACACACACAGCATAGTTAACCATGATTTACCATGATATACCACGTTCTAGTATTATTTACCAGGAGATAAACGACAATCTAGTATTATTTACTTTGATTTACCATGTTTCTAGCCTGATTTATCACATTACTAGCAATTATTTGAAGTGTCAGTGCAAATAAAGTGATTAACACTGACAAAATATGATTGTGTTATAATAGTTATTGCTATATAAGTGATTTTTTTAGTGTGTATTCAAGTATGAATGCAAGCACATGTTGAAATATTTCATTAATAAGTAGAATGGCCAGCAGAGGGCAGTAGAAGACCACTTATTGGCTCACTTTCACTTTAAACCAGTTTTCTGCACTAAAGCAAACCAGTTTATCCATGTTAACTCAATGCATGCTTACACACACACACACACACACACACACACACACACACATACACACACACACACACACACACACACACACACACAGCATAGTTAACCATGATTTACCATGATTTACCACATTACTAGCAATTATTTGAAGTGTCAGTGCAAATAAAGTGATTAACACTGACAAAATATGATTGTGTTATAATAGTTATTGCTATATAAGTGATTTTTAGTGTGTATTCAAGTATAAATGCAAGCACATGTGGAAAAATTTAATTAATAAGTAGAATGGCCAGCAGAGGGCAGTAGAAGACCACTTATTGGCTCACTTTCACTTTAAACCTCATGATTTTGACCAGTTTTCTGCACTAAAGCAAACCAGTGTTTCCATGTTAACTCAATAATGCATACTTGCTACATATGCTACACACAATAATGCTACACACACACACACACACACACACACACACACACACACACACACACACACACACACACACACACACAAATGTTTCAGTGATATTGGTGTCACATTCACCTTCATCACATTCACCTTCTGTCTTCATCACATTCACCATCTGTCGTCATCACCTGCACCTGCTCCTCATCACCCTCCTCATCATCACCTGCTCCTCATCATCATAACCGTCACCTGTTGTCCTTGTCTTGATCTGTGTATTTAAGTTCCCCTCTCATCCATTATCATTGTCGGTTATTGTTTGTGCACTAGCACTCTGTTATGTTTGTTTTCATGTTGGAAAATAAAACCTTTGTTATATTTGTACCACAGACACACACACACACACACACACACACACACACACACACACACACACACACACACACACACACACACACACACACACACACACCATCATTTATCATGATTTACCATGGCTGATACCAATACCAATATGAGAAAATGACTATTTTAAACAGCAGGGGGCAGTGAAATACCACTTATTGGCTTAACATGCCATTAATTCATATCATTTTCACCTTTTTAACTGTTATAGAGGCAAATTTTGTCCGATCTGTCTGAAAATTTTCATGCTTGTTCAGGGTGATATTTCACACGTTCTGACTTGTTTTTAAGAAGGTCTGAGCATTGATTAAAGAGATATAGGCTTTCGGAGACACTTGGTAAAGGCCAGATTTTGAAGTGAACCTATTATAGCTATCCAAATGAAGTAGTTCAACTTTTTCTGACAATTATTGATCTAGTGAGTCCAGAGAATTGTATTGCACTAGTTTTGAACATTATGACATGAAAATTATATGATCAGAGATGGAAAAGACCATTTACAGCCAATACAGGCAGTTTACCATAGGAAATATATGATTTTAAAGCTTTTTAACAGTTATAGCGCCACCTATCGTCCGATCTCCATAGAATTTTTCATGCTTGTTAATGATGTTATGTCACATATGCTGACCAATTTTTGTGAAGTTCTGAGTTTTTATTTAGGATGTATAGGCTTTTTAATGTATTTTGACACGCCCATTTTATAAATTACCCTATTACAGCCATCCAAATGCAAAAGTTCAACTTTTTTTGATAATTATTGATCTAGAGAGTCCAGAGAATTGTCCTAGACTCGTTTGGTTCCGATCGGGCAAAAAACCAGGGACTAGTTCGCAAAAGTAGGTTTTTAACATATTCGTGAATAATTAATAAACTGTTTGATTGACAGCAATGGTTCTAGAGGCAAAGTTGTTCAGCATAAGCAGATCTATGAAATTATATGCATTTTGTGATGATAAGTGTAACACCACGTGATTACAGAGCCATAAAACTCGTTAGCGCCAACTAGTGGCCGATTTCTTTCAAAACTCTTACAGACCTCTAGGGCCATGAGTCGAACATGCCCATTGAGTTTTGTTCCGATCGGCCTCTGTTAACCTTGTCTAATAGGTGCTCAAACTTCATTGGTCGATGGCGGCCATGTTTTTCGAGATACGCCAATGTCCTCATAGACATACATGGCACCTTGGACCAAGACACTGCATACCAATTTTCAAGTCAATCGGACTAACGGTCACGTGGTCATAGCCGTTTTCATGTTTTTTTCATGTTATAGCGCCACCTAGTGTTCAATCGTCGCGATTTTTTTACTGTGACCCCAGATTGAACTCATACACATGTGCACCAAGTTTGGTGAAGATATCTCATTTCCTTCTCGAGTTATAGCCATTTTAGTAAAATAGGCTCCACCCACAACATTAATTTATCACCCCCTGGCGATCAGGAATCGAAATTTCGACTTTTTTTCGATAATTATTGATAATCAGACTCCAGAGAACATTTCTGCACTGGTTTGGATCCAATTGGACAAAAAACCTAGGACTAGTTTGCAAAAGTAGGTTTTTAACAAAATTCAAAATGGCGGACAATTTGCATACAGGAAATGAAATCGGAGATATACGTTTTGACCTTCAGGTTTCCAGCTTTCCAGTGATATAAGACACTTGAGTCTACGTCATACGGTCTAGGAGTTATGAGCAGTTTCGCGCTTTTGGTTGCTATAGCGCCACCTATGGGCCAATCGGGGTCATATTCTCTGAACCTCTCCTCGATTTTTGTACTACCATCTGGCAAAGTTTCAAGGTTCCAGCTCTTACGGTTTGGGCTGCACGATGCGTTTTACGGCAGAATAATAATAATAATAAAAATCAGCACAATTACAATAGGGTTTCAGCATTTCATGCTTGAACCCCTAATAATAATAAAAATCCTTACAATAACAATAGGGTTTCAGCACTTCGTGCTTGAACCCCTAATAATAAAAATCCTTACAATAACAATAGGGTTTCAGCACTTCGTGCTTGAACCCCTAATAAAAATCAGGGCAATTACAATAGGGTTTCAGCACTTCGTGCTTGAACCCCTAATAATAAAAATCAGCACAATTACAATAGGGTTTCAGCACTTCGTGCTTGAACCCCTAATAATAAAAATCAGCACAATTACAATAGGGTTTCAGCACTTCGTGCTTGAACCCCTAATAATAATAAAAATCAGCACAATTACAATAGGGTTTCAGCACTTCGTGCTTGAACCCCTAATAATAAAAATCAGCACAATTACAATAGGGTTTCAGCACTTCGTGCTTGAACCCCTAATAATAAAAATCAGCACAATTACAATAGGGTTTCAGCACTTCGTGCTTGAACCCCTAAAAATCCTTACAATTACAATAGGGTTTCAGCATTTCATGCTTGAACCCCTAAAAATCAGTACAATTACAATAGGGTTTCAGCACTTCGTGCTTGAACCCCTAAAAATCAGTACAATTACAATAGGGTTTCAGCACTTCGTGCTTGAACCCCTAATAAAAATCAGCACAATTACAATAGGGTTTCAGCACTTCGTGCTTGAACCCCTAATAATAATAAAAATCAGCACAATTACAATAGGGTTTCAGCACTTCGTGCTTGAACCCCTAAAAATCAGGACAATTACAATAGGGTTTCAGCACTTCGTGCTTGAACCCCTAATAAAAATCAGGGCAATTACAATAGGGTTTCAGCACTTCGTGCTTGAACCCCTAATAAAAATCAGCACAATTACAATAGGGTTTCAGCACTTCGTGCTTGAACCCCTAATAATAATAAAAATCAGCACAATTACAATAGGGTTTCAGCACTTCGTGCTTGAACCCCTAATAATAATAAAAATCAGCACAATTACAATAGGGTTTCAGCACTTCGTGCTTGAACCCCTAATAAAAATCAGGACGATTACAATAGGGTTTCAGCACTTCGTGCTTGAACCCCTAATAAAAATCAGGGCAATTACAATAGGGTTTCAGCACTTCGTGCTTGAACCCCTAATAAAAATCAGCACAATTACAATAGGGTTTCAGCACTTCGTGCTTGAACCCCTAATAATAATAAAAATCAGCACAATTACAATAGGGTTTCAGCACTTCGTGCTTGAACCCCTAAAAATCAGGACAATTACAATAGGGTTTCAGCACTTCGTGCTTGAACCCCTAAAAATCAGTACAATTACAATAGGGTTTCAGCACTTCGTGCTTGAACCCCTAAAAATCAGGGCAATTACAATAGGGTTTCAGCACTTCGTGCTTGAACCCCTAATAAAAATCAGTACAATTACAATAGGGTTTCAGCACTTCGTGCTTGAACCCCTAATAATTGCAACTTCAAAAGCTCAAAGCTTCTGTCAAAATCACATGATCTAGGGCTAGCAGGGTCAATAGGGCAAAAGCTTCTGTCAAAATCACATGATCGATGGGTGGGAGGGTCAAAGGTTAATCCCTGACCCCTAGACCGGAAGTTCAACCTGTCAAAAGGTCAAAGGTCAAAGTCATCAATCATTTTGACACTTGCCGTAGCATAAGTACTACTCTTGTGGTCTATTGAAATAAATTATTAATCCAATGTATTAGTGATGATGGAACTTGCAGACACTGTTGTTTCCTTATTACCTGATGATGCTGAATTGAATTGAAAGTGGAACTAAAGTCAATAAAAAGAAGTCTGGCTTAATTTCCAGAGATGTCTAGGTGCTGAAGTAGACAATGCAAGAGACAAGCCACTGCATCATCTGTACCTCTCTTCTGCTTGTATGCAAATTAGAGACAATCTAGAAATGGCGTAACATATGGAAGCATAATGTTTTTGACCATTTTCTCAAAATATTTCATTATGATTGAGGTTAACGATGCAGGCCTGTAGTGATTTAACTCTGATGGATGAGTTTATTAAATGAAAACAAACACTAGGATCTGGGAATTCATTACATTTTTACATTTATATAGCGCTTTTCTCTGCACTCAAAGCGCTTTACATAGAAGGGGGGAATCTCCTCAACAACCAACTGGGAAGACACAGGATCACAGAAAACCACACCATACATTGATGAGAACAAACACAATATACAGAATATAAATAGGGGTAAGACAAGGCACAGGTTGGACTGATCAATCAACTAATAAAAGCAAACAAGGGCACAGGGACTCAACACAGATAAAGAACCAAATCACAGACAAAATGTGACAGGCTGTACATCTTCTTATGTGTTCTATGCAGTTAGTATGGCTCAGATGCGTCCAGTAACAACATCCAAGCAGAGATTAATGCATGGAAGTTATTTATTTTTTCTGTATTTTTTTTGTATTTTCAAAATAGGGTGGAGGTTTCTAGTGAAAATTTTGTATACACAAGGAGTCTGACGACAGCCGATATGCTCCACATGGAGATCTGATCTCACCATCATTGAGTCCATCTGGGATTACATGAAGAAATCCAGAAGAACTGTGGCAACGTCTCCAAGAAGCTTGAAGAAACCTAAATATAAATAACTCCAGCCTTCTACTGGTGGCCTTCTCATGAACAGTTTTTCATTCATTTATTTTGTTTCATATGTTATCATAAGCTTATATTTCATAAGCTTATTTTTTATTAAGACATATGTAAAATCTTTCCCATCAGATGTTGCTTTGTATTTTCTTCAGGCTTGAACAGAATTATATAACATTTTGGTGCAAATATACATAACAGTAAACCAAAGCTTGAGGCTAAAATGGCAAATATCTCCACAGCTACAGTCAATTTTCCAGGAGAACTGACATAAGCTGGAATAAATGTGATCCATACAGCACAGAATATGATCATACTGAATGTGATGAACTTGGCTTCATTGAAGTTATCAGGCAGCTTGCGTGCCAGAAAAGCCAGAATGAAGCACAAGACAGCCAGAAGGCCAATATAACCCAGTACAGCAGAGAAACCAAGAGTAGAACCAAGACTGCACTCAAGAATTATCTTTTCCTTATAATATTTCATATTTTTGTAGGGAAATGGAGGAGATAAAGTTAGCCAAAGTACACAGATAAGAACCTGTATAAGTGTAAAGGCAAGAACACTTAGTTGTTGTTGTGAAGGCCCAAACCATTTCATGACATTACTTCCTGGAAGTGTAGCCTTGAATGCCATTAACACAACTATTGTTTTCCCCAGAACACAGGATATACAGAGGACAAAAGTGATCCCAAACGCTGTGCGACGCAACATACAGGACCACTCAGTTGGCCGACCAATGAAAGTAAGTGAACAGAGGAAACACAGAGTCAGTGAGAAGAGTAGCAGGAAGCTCAGCTCTGAATTGTTGGCTTTTACTATGGGGGTGTCCTTCTTGCTGTAAAACAGGATGGCCATCAGTGCAGTTAATCCTACTCCAAACAGTGAGAAAAAGACTAGCACTATACCCATAACTTCTGTGAATGACAGAAACTCTACAGTCTTTAACACACATTTATTTTTCTCAGCATTAGACCAGTATTCCCCTGGACACTGCTTGCAGTTATTTGAATCTGGAAAGGAAGTTGTGTTTACTATAGTTAGAGATAAGAAGAAAGTTATTTTATATATGAACTCCTTTGATAATAAACTGCATCCTGAAGAGTAGAAGAAGAACACAAAAATAGCAACTAACTAATTTTCCTTTAAAGTGTGAGATGGGCTGAATATTACCTCTCTCATTACTGATTTCTCCTTCTGCACATGGAATACAGTTATAACAGCAGACAGGTCTTCCTTTCTGTGCAGCCTTCCTAGTGCCTGGAGGACAGCTCTCACTGCACACAGACCTTGGCTTCTGCATTAAAAAGTACATTGTACATACAGTTTAAATGCCAGTTAATCTCATGAAGTTATTTCCCCTTTCCTCTGAATATAGTCCTTGTTTTTTTTTAACCAAGCCACATTAGCTTTTTTCAATCCAACATGTTACTATTTACCTCCAGCTGTCCTCCAGCCCAGATTATGTTTTTAGTGTTAACCACAAAGCGCTGGTCAGGGTGCAATGATGCATCGTAGTATCCCACTGGTTTAAATTGGATTGATCCATCTGAGTCCTGCTGCCAGTTCACAACTTCATATTGGGCTACTGTGGCACCAGTGCTGTCAAACCGCACATGATCTCCAAACTTTACGGAGAAATTTACCTTTTTCAGAGCCTCAACCACCTAATAAATATACATGAACATTTAGGTGTTTTAACACATTGTTAAACAGAAATAGGATTACCCTCTTTCTCACCAAATCTCTCTTCTTGTTTTTTTGTTTTAGTTTTTTTTACCTGCTGTGGTTGTATTGTCAGACTTTTCTCACAACCTTCTTGTTCTTTGCACTTGAGTAGAGTGTGTAGTGAATGAGCAACAGCATAAACTGCTTTGTAGACATTGCTTGCATATCTTTGCTCAGGCACATCTTCACTGTAATTTTTAAGCACAAGTAGATCCTTATATCTGCTGCAGTTTAAATTATCTTGAGGAAAATTCCCCCCAGTCTGTGAGCATGGAAAAGCTGTGTCCCAGAATGCTTTCATAACATAATCTGAAAACCCATCAGTATTGATTTTTCTCACTGCAAACCCCAGTGACCCTCCCAGAACACGAAAACTGTTTGGAGTGATCAAACTTTTTGCAGTTGTCCATGCTTCCACACCAATTACTTGGAGGCCGGTAATGTTCTGAATGCTTAGTTGCTCAAGTAGATTAACCATCTCAACACGGGAAAGAAATGCAACAACCACTTTTGTGGTGCTTCTTTTCATGGTGTCTACCACTTTCTGGAGTTTTTCGGGCTCGGTTCGATAGAATTTCACAGAGTACTCCACACAAATCCCCACTTCCTGGGCTGTTTTAAGAAATATGGCCATTCCATTGTTTCCATAATCGTTGTCACTGTTCACAGCTCCCACCCAAGACCAGCCAAAGTATTTGACTATGTATGCTAGAGCTCTGCTCTGGTGATAATCACTAGCAATAGTCCTGAAGAATGAGGGGTAATCTATTCTATTGCTTAGACATTCACATGTGGCTGAGTGACTTATCTAGGAAAAAAAGCAGAGGGAACATTGAAATCAGTATGGTAATTATGTCAAGCATTTAATGTTCCTTACCACTCCTTACCACTGGGATTTTAAATGGTCCTGTAGTTCTGGACAGAATCACTGTGGCAGACGACTCAGTTTCTCCTATAATAGCATGTATAGGAGACTGTCCATGGCATCTGTCCCCTCCTGCAAACTCCTGACCATTCATCAGTGCCATAGTTGCACTCATAGAAGATAGTCTTGAACCACAGCTATCATAGATTTTGTAACCAATAGAAACATTTGGGAGCAAACTTTTACTTCTGTTTATCTCCTCAATGGCAAAGATCATGATCTGAGCCATCCGGAAATCTCTCAAATTCACACTGCCATAATATTCCAGGGTTTATGGTAGTTTGTGGTTATAAATTCAAAATACATGATTTTATAATCCGCAATATATTTTCATTAAAAGTCTACTGATATTGAAAACTTTATCTGCTATAATATTTCTCAAATAGTTTACAATGTTACAAACCTGGAGCATGATAGAAGCTGAGGTTTTTCTATAAAATCAAATGAAGGCAATATTTCTATACTGTGGATTGAAAAAAGTCCTCCAATAGTTACGTCTCCATCCTTGAAAAGCAGTGCATACTTAGGGTCCCCCATATTTTGACAAAGAGGGTTTTCAGCCTTTGTATAAGGTTTATGACAAAGCAGGAGTGCAAAAAGAAAGACAAGCATCCTAGAGATTGAAATCCACTGCGACTGCCAAATGTAAATGACCTGATACAGTCTATGCACTTTTATAAACATAATTAAAATGGATGAATGATTTGGAGTGTAACCAATGGCCTCACAGGGCAGAACAGGAGTCAGTCGAAGGAGGAGTGGAATTCAGCTAATTTGATGGTCTGATGTAACTTTTTTTTTTCAATATTAAGATCTTAGGTTAAATTTTATATATATAATGAGCCTCATTTATGAAACGAATGGAAAACTGGGCATACGGCCGTTTCCACGCAATCTTGGCTTTTATCAATATAGACGTGAGCGTTGGCTATGATCAGATCTCATGTCAGGCCTCAGCTTGTGTACGTAAGTTTTTGAGTTAGCGTGAACTTGCGTTCAGCATAGTAAATCTGGTGGAAAATTGTAATGAGAGCATTTTGCTCATTTAGATTATTTTCCTGACGAATCCGATAACCAAAGCGTATTAATCGCTCATTAACCATTAAACTATTAGATTAGAATGTCAAAATTAAAATTAAAGTAGAATAGATGGTTGTCTGTGACAAATAAAAAATACCACAAATGTGTTTTTTTTTTTTTTTTTTTTCAGGGGTTTAGCTTTACATGTGCAAATAGCAACATAAACAACATGAGGATTTAAGCATCGTCACATTACGCACCTGCAGCGTGTGAATGGAGAACTATATAAAAGGAATAAAATAGGCCTAAATAAGACTACACAAAATATATTTGTTACAGTAGGACTGAGACAAGAGGCGTGCGGATCCATATGCAAAGCCTTTTATTTACAAGAGATGTGTTCAGAACAGGCAGGGGCCCAAACAAAGGCAAGCAGGTATGATATGGACAAGACAAAGAGCATTCCAGGGACAGGCAAGGGTAAACAACCGGAGACCGTAATCCAGTGGACAAGGAAAGAGGATAAACCAGCTAACCAGGCTAAAGTCCAGGCATCAGGCAAACAATATCCAAACAGGACAAGATGAAAGAGGTAATCCAAGGCGAGCAAGAGTCCAGAGCAGGCAGAGAGAAGGCAGAACACGGGAAACCAGGCTAGGGGCCCGTTCTTCGTATGTTGCTTAAAACATCCGAGATCAAATGAGACATCCAAGATGATATCATCGTGCTAATCATGATCTGGCTAATTAGGTTCTTCGAACACACTTGCGGGATATGATTAGTATCGCTGGATTGAGTTATCTGAGATATTTGCGCGTTCATGCGCTGGTTTAAAAGGGGATATGTATCGATAGTAGAAACATTGATCAGCAACGCTGCTATTGGCTGCTCAGCGTGGCCAAAGAGCGGGCTCAGTTTTTCTCCTCAGCAGAGCAAGAAGAACTAATAGTTGAAGTTTATTCGTAATTTTAATGTTTAATCAAAACGCCAGGGAACATTAAATTAGAGTTGTAGCCTACTAGGCCTACTCCTCCTAGGCCATCCAAAGTTCATTCTTGTTCATTATCTGTGTTCATCATTGGTCACGTTTTTTTTTTTTTTTTTACGTTTCTTCATTCGGATCTATTTGCGATCCATTTCATTCTGAATAAACAAACAAGGCAGTTTACCTGATTTGTCCTTGTTGCATTATTCATTAAGATAATAATTAATAAATGCACGCACAATTATCCGTGAACTTGATAAATGTTGCAGATATGTTTTACTATGCACAAACAAATGCCTTTCAACTTATGTGTGCAAAATTCAGAAGTAGTAAATGAATGTGCATAAATTTGTACAGAGATTCTGTAGGCCTACTATATGTGTTGTAGCCATTAAATAAGCTCATTTAGTTTCATATTTGTTAAAATATTATAATGTTATTTTTTTTCCATCTATGTTGATTTATGAAAAGTGAACAGCATGATAGGATGTGCAGTATATCGGGAGACTTGGAGTGGGTCAGACATGATTTTGACCACTTCATTAAGTTTTGTTTTGTAGAAAGCCTTTTTTTAAAGTGAATTTCATTTTGTATAAATTGTATCTTAATTTTAATACATTTTTCATCAACGAATTGCATGTATTTAATAAATAAGAAGCAAATATAGCAGACAATAGGCTGTAATCATGGAGGCGCTGGCGCGCCCCGGTCACTTGCACTGCACGTTAACTGGAGCGCATCTCATCATAAATTAACCGAAACTAAGTGTATGCCTCACAGAGAATATTAAGAAATATATCTAAAGAAAGCTTGAAATTTCTTTAAAGAAACAATTCAAAACGAAAAGAAATAGGCAACACTCTGATGTAATCCATGCATTTCTCCATATATGCGCATTCACTACGGAGATGGCGATCGTCAACTTCATCTTTGCTTCATCTCAACTTCCCCTGCGCCACCCCTGGTTATAACGGCCAACGTATAAAAAAATTGGTCGGGTTTAAATCGGCTCGGGCTCATAATTACAGTTAATGTGTCGGGCCGGGCCGACAAAGTCAATTCACCTCATTCGGGCTTCGCGTCTACCGCGCCGCGCGAAACGCCTTCGCGCCGCAGGACCTCTAGACGCGCGTAAACACGTCTTTACATTGACTTAACATTGAAATCACTCGCGCCAGACACTCAAGAGTGAGTGAGTAATCAAAAAACCTTTGCTTTAGCCTCAATTGAGTAAAACACCGTATATGTAACTTCGGCCATTCTCAGTGGTGTGACTGGGACACTAACTCTGCTTGTCATCATAGTAAAAAAGACCTGCAACCGTCTCGCAAGTGTTGATAGGCTATTTCTCGTGAGGTGTAACCGATCAGATAGCGCCGTGGGCGGGACATTGAGCAAGTCTGCAGAGTGGTGATTACAGAGAGGCTGCGGCAGCTATATCAGAGGCAGCCAAAGTAGCGCATTTTAAAATAAAATGGACTTTAATCAAACCACGGATCCGTGATAAGTTTTGTGATCCGCCTCGCCACTAGTGTAGTAGCACTGATCACTTTGAGGGGGGGGGGGGATAAAAATAATTAAGTAGAGGCAGGGATACATTGACCAGAAAGGGGGAAATCCCACGCATCCCCCCCCCCGGCAAATCGCACCCTGGTCTCTTTTATAAAAGGCACTGTTAAATAAATGGTTGTCTGTTTATAAAAGCAACCAAGAAAAAGGCTAAGAAAAAAAAAAGAAGAAAAGATCTTAGCCTACACTGTAAAATTATTTTTACTGCATTAAATTAAGGCCGTATAGTAATTTCAACTGTTAAATCTTGAGTAATGATGAATTGCTTTGACTTGTGAAAGTGAAAACTGATAAACTTATGTTAATGTAAAAATATTTTGCCATGAGTTATTGATCACAGTTTTCCCGAGTGTAGTTCATTGTAATGACATTGTGTTTTCCTCTTTTGTGCACTTTTACATAATACACCAACACTTGTATCTGTTCCCAAGAAAGTGGTGGCTGAAATATGTGCAGTAAGTGGACATTTTCTAACTTTCCAAAGGAAAGAAAGTATAAGACTTTGTAATGTCCATTTGTTTCCATTGCACTGGACAGTGAATAAACCCTCTCAGATAACTGTCATATGGAGGAACTAGCCTACCTGCAAGTGCATAAATAACTTTACTTAATTTATACTTGTATGCTTTATGGATGCAATATAAGTTGCAGGATTCCACATCTACAGAAAGGCCTACAGAAGAGTCTGCACAGACAGAGGAGACATAGGCCTACAGGTGGGCAGTGTATAGCCAACTTTTCCTTTTTATTTGTTGCATGAGGCATGTGTCTAATATCTCTTGTTGCAGGCACTTGACCACTGGCTTTTCTTTACAAAGAACAAATGAAATAAAACTCAAGGAACTACGCATATTTGTCTTTTTATTAAACATTTAATGAAAAGGTTTTTTTTTTTTTTTTTGCCAATGTTGTGTAATATGGCACATACAACAATGTCACAGGCCCTGTCAGGTGTGCAACCCCTCAGACTTTTCAGACACTGAAATCTTCCCTTTAGTTTGCCCTTGTCCTGGCTAGAGCTGCATTGTAACTGGTTTGGGTCAGGGAATGGGGTCATAAAACACCTGTCTGCAGGCAGGAACATGTCATAATCACCTATGAAAAAATGCAGTTCTGTTAGGATCAGCATAAGTGTATGTAATACAGTGAGCTTGATATTTAATTGTGGATCTTTCCTTACCACTTTCAAATAATGTGCATAAATGTGAATCTCTGAAAATTCTTAAGTAATGCACAGATCCTGGCCATTTTGCTTTCACATTTGTGATATGGAAGATTTTAGTCAACTGCCTTTTTTTATTTGATATAATATTACTAATCTGGAATATTAAGAATCACAATAGTAACTGGGCTGCACATTTACATCGTGAACCCCCTTTCTGTTCACATAATCCCCTTCATTGAGGCCTTGATGGCAGTCTATGGTCTAGCAGTCTATGGTACCAATCACGTTAGTGAAGCCTGAGTGACATATAGGCCTACTGTAATCGGCATGGTCATGATTGCATGATCTTGATTGCATGATCTTCATAAAAAATTGTGATAAAAAAAAAAACTGCTTTAAAAAAACTGCTTTACAACATTGGGTCTTAAGTGGCTTGGAAATGCCACAAAAAGACCTAAAACTGTTTTTTGTGTCATTCGGAGTTTACCTGGCGCTTTTAGGTTTAAAAAACAGTTTTAGGTCTTTTTAAACCTAAAAGCGCCAGGTAAACTCCGAATGACACGACGTACAGACAGCACTTTCCATCAAGTTCTCCTTATCTCCAATAGTGTAAAGGAAAGAGCCACTCGCAAATAATCTTAGGGCAATGCAAACAGTTTGTGCTGTAGATAAAGCCCGCCTCTGACAAGTCGAAAACAAATTTGCATTTCCAACAAATTAATAATGTAAACGACATTCTCACGAGTCACGAGAAAAAATATATATCTCAGAAAGTGCACTATCGCGCTGCGCTGGACTTCCCGTATCAACTCCGCTTATGAAGCCGGGATTTAATCCTGTTAACCCTCTGGGCTTCTTCGTAAATGGGTCACACTTAGCTTCCTCCCGGTCAAAAACGGACGAAGCCTTAAAATTTAAACTTATTAAGAGGATAACCAATCAAATATATTTTTGTTCTATAATATTTTCTGATTATTATTTAGAATTTTTTGAGTTTTTTATGATACTTTGCATTAATTATATAATTTTTATGAGCTATTTTTTCCATTAGAATTAATATATATATATATTTTTATTTTTATTTTTTTCAATAAATGCAACATTTCACATCAAAATAGAGTGTAGGCCTAAAAAAAAAAATTTCAAGTGAGAAGAGCGCCATCTAGTGGCTTCAAAATATATAAATATGTGTCATTTCCAGCTTTTTTATTTATTTATTTTATTTATTTATTTTTATTCCCATTCGGAAAGAAAAAAAATAATTACTAAGCAACCACTGAATGGAACAACACAAATTATATATCATTTTAAAGCTTAGGATCTCAGCTTTTTAATTACATTTATTAACTCCTAACGAGTGCTGAGTAATCCCTCTAAAACCGAGTGTACCGCCAGCAGGCGCCGCCTAGCTGCAAAAATATGAATTACCATATTTTTCAAATAACACAAAGTTGATGTCATTTGAAAGCTTAGAGTCTGAACTTTACTTTACAGTGAAAGCTTAGAGTCTGAACTTTCCACTTTGAAAAAGTCTTAAGTATTGCTGAGTTATTTGCTGATAAATAGAATTTCTTTTTTTTCATAATCTATAAAATAATGTACTGCAATATGTCAAAAACATCATACAGCTCATGAAACATTTACAGATCATTGAAAATGGCACTTCATTTTTTACAGCATATTATTACAATTAAAATGATCCCAAAATTAACATAATCTATTGCTTTTATGACAAGATATTCTTCATGGAGAAAAAATTTCCCATGAGGGGCTGTCAAAGACTGTACAAAAAGGCTATCTCTTTTCCAAATGCTGTAACTTTTGATTCCTTTATCCAACTTTTTTTTTTTTTTTTTTAACCAGATGCAGCTAACATGTAGGGGGACTTCACTAAAAAATAATTTTCCTCCTACCTTATTTCCTTCCTGAGTTATTCCATGACAAATAAGAAAGATATGCAAAATCATAATAAAAATTATATATATATTTTTGTCTTTTATCAGCCGTTTCTCGGCAGGACAATGTCCAAATGTAATCTAATTTATATTTTCAAAATTTTTTAAAAGAGTTCTTTCAAATGATACCTACCTTTTGACTCTCCTTGCTACAGTTTTGGAGTTATGATTATATAGTTTTTATATAGTTTGGAGCATCATTTGTTGTGTGTTTGTGTGTGTGTGTGTGGGTGTGGGTGTGTGTGTGTGTGTGGGGGGGGGGGGGGGGGTGTCATATTTGCACTCTTGATGTTTTAGAGTGTCACCCCTTTATTGCTGTGCACTTTTTTTCTGCACAGTGGCTGATTTATAGTTTGTACCACCAAAAGTTTCTCTGCGTTTTCGTATTTTTTCGTATTTCCCATTCATTTCCTATGTCGCCCGCTTTTGACCGGGAGGAAGCTAAGTGTGACTATTTTTTTTACGACCCTGTGAGAAAGTGAACCTCACTTCTCACTGTTACGCACTCCCGCATTGACTGTGAATGGCGTTACACGCGAGAGCAGGAGAGACTCTGGAGATTTGCACACGCACACACATACACCCACACGCTCCTTTATAAAAATGATGCCTTGCTTAGGCTAATTGTGTTATTTTGTGAAGGTATATGGATGGCTAATGAACACGGGGGGGGGGGGGGGGGGTTGTGTTTAAAGAGAAGGCTGGCGCGGGGCTATGCGCCATTAACGCATTCGCGTTGATTTGTTTGTAGCGCGGTTAGTCCGCGATTTCATTCACAACACTCAAAACTAATTTGTCACTGCTTATAACTTCCTACTTTACCACCTCCATGACATGTAGTGCGGTACCCACTAGTTCATGTCCCATTTACTCCCTGTTTCTGTCTAAAATCCTAGTTAATTCATACATATTATGACTCACACATTTCCTGCATCCCGGTCCGATTCGACTGCTCCTATGCGGATGCGCGCGCCGCTATAGGGGCGGTATTTATTCCTGTCATAGGGCAGAGGGTGTTCACAGGGGTGTTTGTTTGTAATAATGTTTTGTATGTATATGTGTGGTGTGAATAGGTGGAGTAAATGTTGTATTAAATGGTAGTGATATGATGATAATATTTTGTTTTCATGTAATGTTTATTTTCTACTTAACTTATAGCTTATTTATGGCCTTAGGCTAAAGATAATACCCTGAATGTTGGTATGGTCCAATTGGCCCTGAAGTACCATGGACTTTCCGTTTTCGAGTTATGAATGAATTTGTATTCGGGGGCGTGGCTTAAATGCCGTTACTTTCGTTTCATTTCATTCATTTACTTTCGTCCATTTCCATATCTCAGTGTAACACAATTGTCAATAGTAATACTCAATAGATGAGTTTTGACAAAATGTGATTGTAAATGTTAAAATAATGATTTTATAAAGTCTAAATATGAATTTTATAACAATATTAGGGAGTAGTATGATGAAATGACAGCAGGTGGCAGTAAAATACCACTTATTGGCTTAATATGTCATTATATTCATATAAAATCACCTTTTGAAGAAGTTAAACTTTTTTTCTGATAATTATTGATCTAGAGAGTTCAGAGAATTGTGCTGCACTGGTTTTGAACATTATGATATGAACATTATATGATGATAGAAGACACCATTTACAGCAAATACAGGCAATTTACCATAGGAAATATATGGTTTTAAAGCGTTTTAACAGTTATAGCGCCAACTATGGTCCGATCTCCATAAAATTTTCCATGCTTCTTTAGCAGGTTATGACACATATGCTCATCAATTTTTGTGAAGTTCTGAGTTTTCGTTTAGGATTTATAGGCTTTTGAGTGCATTTTACCACGCCCATTTTCTAAATGACCCTGTTATAGCCATCCGAAAAATGCAAAAGTTCAACTTTTTTTTGATAATTATTGACCTAGAGAGTCCATAGAATTGTCCTAGACTGGTTTGGTTCCGATCGGGCGAAAAACCAGGGACTAGTTCGCAAAAGTAGGTTTTGGACAAAATTCGACATAGCAGAAATTTTTCCCTGCCTACATCCAAATCGGAGATAGCCATTTTGTCCGCCTTGAGCCAAGGATTCCAACGATATAAGACACTTGATTCTGGGACAAACGGTCTAAGAGTTATGAGCGATTTTGAACTTTTGGTTGCTGTAGCGCCACCTATGGGCCAATCGGGGTCATACTCTGATAGGTTGTCCCCAAATTGAGGCCTACCATCTGGCCAGGTTTCAAGTCTCTAGGCCTTACGGTTTGTCCTGCACGATGCGTTTTACGAATCCTTACAATTACAATAGGGTTTCAGCATTTCATGCTTGAACCCCTAATAATAATAATAAAAATCAGCACAATTACAATAGGGTTTCAGCACTTCGTGCTTGAACCCCTAAAAATCCTTACAATTACAATAGGGTTTCAGCATTTCATGCTTGAACCCCTAAAAATCCTTACAATTACAATAGGGTTTCAGCATTTCATGCTTGAACCCCTAATTAAAGCTGCAAGCAGCATTTATCGGGGTTCAAGCAGTTAAGGCCTTTAAGCACAAAAGCATCAAAAGTGATTAAGTTTTATTTAGCAAGCATGTAACTACTGACATAATAGATGGAAAAGACCATTTACAGGAAATACCATAGGAAATATATGGTTTTAAAGCTTTTTAGCAGTTATAGCGCCACCTATGGTCCGATCTCCATAAAAATTGGCATGCTTGTTAATGATGTTATGTCACATATGCTCACCAATTTTTGTGAAGTTCTGAGTTTTCATTTAGGATTTATAGGCTTTTTAGTGTTTTTTGCCACGCCCCTTTTCTAAATGACGCTATTACAGCCATCTACATGCAAAAGTTCAACTTTTTTTTGATAATTATTGATCTAGAGTGTCCAGAGAATTGTCCTAGACTGGTCTGGTTTCGATCGGGCGAAAAACCTAGGACTAGTTTGCAAAAGTAGGTTTTTAACATAATTACGAATATTTAATAAACGGTTTAATTGACAGCATTAGTTCTTGAGGCAAAGTTGTTCAGCATGAGCAGATCTATCAGTTGATATGCATTTTGTGACGATAAGTGTAACACCACGTGATTACAGAGCCATAAAACTCGTTAGCGCCAACTAGTGGCCGATTTCTTTCAAAACTCTTACAGACCTCTAGGGCCATGAGTCGAACATGCCCATCGAGTTTCGTTCCGATCGGCCTCCGTTAACCTTGTCTAATAGGTGCTCAAATTTCATTGGTCGATGGCGGCCATGTTTTTCGAGATACGCCAATGTCCTCATAGACATACATGGCACCTTGGACCAAGACACTGCATACCAATTTTCAAGTCAATCGGACTAACGGTCACGTGGTTATAGCCGTTTTCATGTTTTTTTCATGTTATAGCGCCACCTAGTGATCAATCGTCGCGATTTTTTTACTGTGACCCCAGATTGAACTCATACACATGTGCACCAAGTTTGGTGAAGATATCTAATTTCTTTCTCGAGTTATAGCCATTTTAGTAAAATAGGCTCCTCCTACAACATTAATTTATCACCCCCTGGCGATCAGGAATCGAAATTTCGACTTTTTTTCGATAATTATTGATACTCAGACTCCAGAGAACATTTCTGCACTGTTTTGGATCCAATTGGACAAAAAACCTAGGACTAGTTCGCAAAAGTAGGTTTTTAACTAAATTCAAAATGGCGGACAATTTGCATACCGGAAATGAAATCGGAGATATACGTTTTGACCTTCAGGTTTCCAGCTTTCCAGTGATATAAGACACTTGAGTCTACGTCATACGGTCTAGGAGTTATGAGCAGTTTCGCGCTTTTGGTTGCTATAGCGCCACCTATGGGCCAATTGGGGTCATATTCTCTGAACCTCTCCTCGATTTTTGTACTACCATCTGGCAAAGTTTCAAAGCTCCAGCTCTTACGGTTTGGGCTGCACGATGAGTTTTACGGCAGAAGAAAAATAATAATAATAATAATAATAATAATTAAAGCTGCAAGCAGCATTTATCGGGGTTCAAGCAGTTAAGGCCTTTAAGCACAAAAGCATCAAAAGTGATTAAGTTTTATTTACCAAGAATGTAACTACTGACATAATAGATGAAAAAGACCATTTACAGGAAATACCATAGGAAATATATGGTTTTAAAGCTTTTTAGCAGTTATAGCGCCACCTATCGTCCGATCTCCATAAAAATTGGCATGCTTGTTAATGATGTTATGTCACATATGCTCACCAATTTTTGTGAAGTTCTGAGTTTTCATTTAGGATTTATAGGCTTTTTAAAGTTTTTTTTGCCACGCCCATTTTCTAAATGACCCTATTACAGCCATCTACATGCAAAAGTTCAACTTTTTTTTGATAATTATTCATCTAGAGTGTCCAGAGAATTGTCCTAGACTGGTCTGGTTTCGATCGGGCGAAAAACCTAGGACTAGTTTGCAAAAGTAGGTTTATAACATAATTACGAATATTTAATAACCGGTTTAATTGACAGCATTAGTTCTTGAGGCAAAGTTGTTCAGCATGAGCAGATCTATCAGATGATATGCATTTTGTGACGATAAGTGTAACACCACGTGATTACAGAGCCATAAAACTCGTTAGCGCCAACTAGTGGCCGATTTCTTTCAAAACTCTTACAGACCTCTAGGGCCATGAGTCGAACATGCCCATCGAGTTTCGTTCCGATCGGCCTCCGTTAACCTTGTCTAATAGGTGCTCAAATTTCATTGGTCGATGGCGGCCATGTTTTTCGAGATACGCCAATGTCCTCATAGACATACATGGCACCTTGGACCAAGACACTGCATACCAATTTTCAAGTCAATCGGACTAACGGTCACGTGGTCATAGCCGTTTTCATGTTTTTTTCATGTTATAGCGCCACCTAGTGTTCAATCGTCGCGATTTTTTTACTGTGACCCCAGATTGAACTCATACACATGTGCACCAAGTTTGGTGAAGATATCTAATTTCCTTCTCGAGTTATAGCCATTTTAGTAAAATAGGCTCCTCCCACAACATTAATTTATCACCCCCTGGCGATCAGGAATCGAAATTTCGACTTTTTTTCGATAATTATTGATATTCAGACTCCAGAGAACATTTCTGCACTGGTTTGGATCCAATTGGACAAAAAACCTAGGACTAGTTCGCAAAAGTAGGTTTTTAACAAAATTCAAAATGGCGGAATATTTGCATACAGGAAATGAAATCGGAGATATACGTTTTGACCATCAGGTTTCCAGCTTTCCAGTGATATAAGACACTTGAGTCTACGTCATACGGTCTAGGAGTTATGAGCAGTTTCGCGCTTTTGGTTGCTATAGCGCCACCTATGGGCCAATTGGGGTCATATTCTCTGAACCTCTCCTCGATTTTTGTACTACCATCTGGCAAAGTTTCAAGGTTCCAGCTCTTACGGTTTGGGCTGCACGATGCGTTTTACGGCAGAATAATAATAATAATAAAAATCAGCACAATTACAATAGGGTTTCAGCATTTCATGCTTGAACCCCTAATAATTAAAGCTGCAAGCAGCATTTATCGGGGTTCAAGCAATTAAGGCCTTTAAGGCCTTTAAGCATAAAAGCATCAAAAGTTATTAAGATTTATTTAGCAAGCATGTAACTACTGACATAATAGATGAAAAAGACCATTTACCATAGGAAATATATGGTTTTAAAGCTTTTTAACAGTTATAGCGCCACCTTTGGTCCGATCTCCATAAAATTTGGCATGCTTGTTAATGATGTTATTTCACATATGTTCACCAATTTTTGTGAAGTTCTGAGTTTTTATTTATGATTTATAGGTTTTTTTATTTATTTTGCCCCGCCCATTTTATAAATGACCCTATTACAGCCATCTAAATGCAAAAGTTCAACTTTTTTTTGATAATTATTGATCTAGAGAGTCCAGAGAATTGTCCTAGACTGGTCTGGTTCCGATCGGGCGAAAAACCAGGGACTAGTTCGCAAAAGTAGGTTTTTAACATAATTACAAATATTTAATGAACGGTTTGATTGACAGTAATAGTTCTTGAGGCAAAGTTGTTCAGCATGAGCAGATCTATCAAATGATATGCATTTTGTGACAATAAGTGTAACACCACGTGATTACAGAGCCATTAAACTCGTTAGCGCCAACTAGTGGCCGATTTCTATCAAAATTCTTACAGACCTCTAGGGGCTTGAGCCGAACATGCCCACTGAGTTTCGTTCTGATTGGCCTCCGTTAACCTTGTCTAATAGGTGCTCAAACTTCATTGGCCGATGGCGGCCATGTTTTTCGAGATACACCAATGTCCTCATAGACATACATGGCACCTTGGACCAAGACACTGCATACCAATTTTCAAGTCAATCGGACAAACGGTCAGGTGGTTATAGCCTGTTTTATGTTTTTTTAATGTTATAGCGCCACCATGTGGCTAATCACCGTGATTTCTTTACTGTGACCTTAGATTGACCTCTTACACATGTGTACCAAGTTTGGTGAAGATAACTCATTTATTTCTGGAGTTATAGCCATTTTAGTAAAACTAGCTCCGCCTCCTTCGAACGTTTTGGCGCCCCTTAGCGACCGTGAATCAAAATTTAAACATTTTTTTAATAATTATTGATATTCAGACTCCAGAGAACATTTCTGCACTTGTTTGGTTCCGATCGGACAAAAAACCTAGGACTAGTTCGCAAAAGTAGGTTTTGGACAAAATCCAAAATGGCGGAAAATTTGCATACCGGAAAGGAAATCCTTGAGGCCTTTTTTGTTCGGCTTGAGCCAAGGATTCCAATGATATAAGACACTTGAGTCTGTGACAAAGGGTTGGTGAGATTTAAGCAAAAATATGCCATTTTTTTGGTTTTTGCACTGTAGCGCCACCTATTGGCCAATCTGGCTCATATTTTGATAACCTCTCCTCGATTTTTGTACTACCATATGGCAAAGTTTCAAGTCTCTAGCACTTACGGTTTGGGCTGCACGATGCGTTTTACGGCAGAAGAAAAATAATAATAATTAAAGCTGCAAGCAGCATTTATCGGGGTTCAAGCAGTTAAGGCCTTTAAGGCATTTAAGCACAAAAGCATCAAAAGTTATTAAGATTTATTTAGCAAGCATGTAACCACTGACATAATAGATGGAAAAGACCATTTACATCCAATACAGGCAATTTGCCATGGGATATATATGGTTTTAAAGCTTTTTAACAGTTATAGCGCCACCTATGGTCCGATCTCCATAAAATTGTTTACTGTGACCTCAAATTGAACCCATACACATGTGTACTGAGTTTGGTGAAGATATCTCATTTACTTCTTGAGTTATAGCCATTTGAGTAAAATAGGCTCCTCCCACAACGATTTGCCACATTCTAGAATTATTTAATATGATTCTAGCATGATTTACTATCATATACCATGTTCCAGAATGATTTATTAGGATTCTAGCATGATTTACCTTGATACACATCATTTCAGTATTATTTACTATGATTTACAACAGATTTACCACATTACTAGCAATTATGTGAAGTGTCAGTGCAAATGAGGTGATGAACACTGACAAAATATTATTGTGTTATAATAGTTAGTTATATACGTGATTTTTAGTGTGTGTCCAAGTATGAATGCAAAAGCACATGTAAAATATTTCATTATTAAGTAGAATGGCCAGCAGAGGGCACTAGAAGACCACTTATTGGCTCACTTTCACTTTAAACCAGTTTTCTGCACTAAAGCAAACCAGTTTATCCATGTTAACTCAATGCATGCTTACACACACACACACACACACACACACACACACACACACACACACACACACACACACACACACACACACACATACACACACAGCATAGTTAACCATGATTTACCATGATATACCACGTTCTAGTATTATTTACCAGGAGATAAACGACAATCTAGTATTATTTACTTTGATTTACCATGTTTCTAGCCTGATTTATCACATTACTAGCAATTATTTGAAGTGTCAGTGCAAATAAAGTGATTAACACTGACAAAATATGATTGTGTTATAATAGTTATTGCTATATAAGTGATTTTTTTAGTGTGTATTCAAGTATGAATGCAAGCACATGTTGAAATATTTCATTAATAAGTAGAATGGCCAGCAGAGGGCAGTAGAAGACCACTTATTGGCTCACTTTCACTTTAAACCAGTTTTCTGCACTAAAGCAAACCAGTTTATCCATGTTAACTCAATGCATGCTTACACACACACACACACACACACACACACACACACACACACACACACACACACACACACACACACACACAGCATAGTTAACCATGATTTACCATGATTTACCACATTACTAGCAATTATTTGAAGTGTCAGTGCAAATAAAGTGATTAACACTGACAAAATATGATTGTGTTATAATAGTTATTGCTATATAAGTGATTTTTAGTGTGTATTCAAGTATAAATGCAAGCACATGTGGAAAAATTTAATTAATAAGTAGAATGGCCAGCAGAGGGCAGTAGAAGACCACTTATTGGCTCACTTTCACTTTAAACCTCATGATTTTGACCAGTTTTCTGCACTAAAGCAAACCAGTGTTTTCATGTTAACTCAATAATGCATACTTGCTACATATGCTACACACAATAATGCTACACACACACACACACACACACACACACACACACACACACACACACACACACACACACACACAAATGTTTCAGTGATATTGGTGTCACATTCACCTTCATCACATTCACCTTCTGTCTTCATCACATTCACCATCTGTCGTCATCACCTGCACCTGCTCCTCATCATCACCTGCTCCTCATCATCATAACCGTCACCTGTTGTCCTTGTCTTGATCTGTGTATTTAAGTTCCCCTCTCATCCATTATCATTGTCGGTTATTGTTTGTGCACTAGCACTCTGTTATGTTTGTTTTCATGTTGGAAAATAAAACCTTTGTTATATTTGTACCACACACACACACACACACACACACACACACACACACACACACACACACACACACACACACACACACACACACACACACACACACACACACACACACACACACACACACACACACACACACACACACACCATCATTTATCATGATTTACCATGGCTGATACCAATACCAATATGAGAAAATGACTATTTTAAACAGCAGGGGGCAGTAAAATACCACTTATTGGCTTAACATGCCATTAATTCATATCATTTTCACCTTTTTAACTGTTATAGAGGCAAATTTTGTCCGATCTGTCTGAAAATTTTCATGCTTGTTCAGGGTGATATTTCACACGTTCTGACTTGTTTTTAAGAAGGTCTGAGCATTGATTAAAGAGATATAGGCTTTCAGGGACACTTGGTAAAGGCCAGATTTTGAAGTGAACCTATTATAGCTATCCAAATGAAGTAGTTCAACTTTTTCTGACAATTATTGATCTAGTGAGTCCAGAGAATTGTATTGCACTAGTTTTGAACATTATGATATGAAAATTATATGATCAGAGATGGAAAAGACCATTTACAGCCAATACAGGCAGTTTACCATAGGAAATATATGATTTTAAAGCTTTTTAACAGTTATAGCGCCACCTATTGTCCGATCTCCATAGAATTTTTCATGCTTGTTAATGATGTTATGTCACATATGCTGACCAATTTTTGTGAAGTTCTGAGTTTTTATTTAGGATTTATAGGCTTTTTAATGTATTTTGACATGCCCATTTTATAAATTACCCTATTACAGCCATCCAAATGCAAAAGTTCAACTTTTTTTTGATAATTATTGATCTAGAGAGTCCAGAGAATTGTCCTAGACTGGTCTGGTTCCGATCGGGCAAAAAACCTAGGACTAGTTCGCAAAAGTAGGTTTTTAACATATTAATGAATAATTAATGAACAGTTTGATTGACAGCAATGGTTCTTGAGGCAAAGTTGTTCAGGATGAGGAGATCTATCAAATGATATGCATATTGTGTGGATATTTGTAACACCACGTGATTACAGAGCCGTAAAACTCGTTAGCGCCAACTAGTGGCCGATTTCTTTCAAAATTCTTACAGACCTTTAGGGCCATGAGCCGAACATGCCCATTGAGTTTCGTTCCGATCGGCCTCCGTTAACCTTGTCTAATAGGTGCTCAAACTTCGTTGGCCGATGGCGGCCATGTTTTTTGAGATACGCCAATGTCCTCATACACATACATGGCACCTTGGACCAAGACACTGCATACCAATTTTCAAGTCAATCGGACTAACGGTCAGGTGGTTATAGCCTGTTTTATGTTTTTTTCATTTTATAGCGCCACCATGAGGCCAATCGTCGCGATTTTTTTACTGTGACCCCAGGGTATGCTCATACACATGTGTACCAAGTTTGGTGAAGATACCTCATTGACATCGGGAGTTATAGCCATTTTAGTAAAATAGGCCCCTCCCACAACGTACGTTTTGGCGCCCCTTAGCGACCGTGAATCGAAATTTCCACTTTTTTTCGATAATTATTGATATTCAGTCTCCAGAGAACATTTCTGCACTAGTTTGGTTCCAATCGGGCAAAAAACCAGGGACTAGTTCGCAAAAGTAGATTTTTGACAAAATTCAAAATGGCGGAAAATCTATCATGGCGGAAATGAAATCGGAGATATACGTTTTGTTCGTCAGGCGTCCAGCTTTCCAATGATATAAGACACTTGAGTCTACGACATACGGTCTAGGAGTTATGAGCAGTTTCGCGCTTTTGGTTGTTATAGCGCCACCTATGGGCCAATCGGGGTCATAATCTCTGAACCTTTCCTCGATTTTTGTACTACCATCTGTCAAAGTTTCAAAGTTCCAGCTCTTACGGTTTGGGCTGCACGATGCGTTTTACGGCGGAATAATAATAATAATAATAATAATTAAAGCTGCAAGCAGCATTTAGCGGGGTTCAAGCATTTAGGGTCTTTAAGCACATAAGGCAGTTTAGTGAGTTGTCTGAGTTTTTGTTTAGGATTTACAGGCTTTTGAGTGTTTTTTGCCATACCCATTTTCTAAATGATCCTGTTATGGCTACCCAATGGATAAAGTTAAAGTTTTTTATATAATTAATAATCTAGAGCTTCCAGAGAATTGTACTGCACTGGTATATTTCCGATCGGGCGAAAAACCTAGGACTAGTTCGCAAAAGTAGGTTTTTAACATAATCGCAAGTATTTAATGAACAAATTGATTGACAGCAGTAGTTCTTGAGGCAAAGTTGTTCAGTATGAGGAGATCTATCAAATGATATGCATCACATGATTACATAGCCGTAAAACCTGTTAGCGTCAACTAGTGGCTGATTTTTCAAAATTCTTACAGACCTCTAGGGCCACGAGTCGAACATGCCCATCGAGTTTCGTTCTGATCGGCCTCCGTTAAGAGCAAACTAACAGCTTTGAATTAAAATGGTGAGGTATCCTGTTGTAAACATCAACCATGCCTGTTGACAGTTCTCTTTTGTGGGAAGGGAATGAAAAGTTCTCAAATCCGCAGCACAGCACATAACATTTATATCCATGATCTGCCATTTTCACTATTGTCCTTGCTTGCTTCTTCACAATACCTGCAGATCTTCTGATGATTCGGCTGTGCAGGTCCACATTAACACTGCCTGGCCTAGAACATGGACTGGAAAATGCAAATTTGGGGGGTATAAATATTAATGATCCTGACTCCAACGTCACAGTCGGTGTTATGGTGGGATTCACTCATTTTTCAGCGGTCTTTTGCAAACAGGAGATTTACACATGAAGGAGGAAACAATGGTGTTTGAGGCTCACGGTATGTCAGTTCCATGTCCAGAACTCTTATCATTCAACTATGCCAAGATAAATACAGTTTTCAATTGTATGGCACCTTTAAAATAGATGATTAGTAATATAATGCTTACTTGGAGTCTGAAATGGCTTTAACAAAAGAAGAAAAATATTCTTAGATTTCTGTTCATTCTAATCATGTACAAATAAAGTAGCACAGTAAGATTACATTTATTTGAATGCATTAGTGAGTGTGTGATTGTGCTGTGTGTGCAGCGTGTCAATACTAAAAGTGAAGGTGTAGTTGATATCTTTGGTGATAATATCTGTAGTAATCATAAAAAAACAATTAAGAAATAAAGAATTAAAATTACAAATAATATTCTATTAAGATATGAGTTACAATAACATGATTTGCAATAGTAATAATATCAATAATATATGCACAATACACACAGATTAGACTATCAGGTCTGTGTTTTACAAAAACATTAGTATTGCAGCCAATATGAGTCTGTGGGATTTATAAACAGACAAAATATGATTTGAAATGTTATTTTAATGATTTTATTAAGTTTAAATAATATTTCAAATGGAAAAAAAATGAAATATAATATTTTAGTGAGCAGAATGAACCAATGAGTGTTCTTCATCTGGTGGTTAAAATGTAAATGAAAACAATAATACTTAAACAATAATACTTAATACACTAACCATGCTTGAACACACACATGCACACACATTTTGTTGTAGATGGAGATATTTAAAATAAAAGATAGGTAACAAAATGATAATTGCAAATCTCCTCTGTATAACACCATTTTCAGATTTCAAATTAATCACTGAGAGGCAGAATTGTTCAAACTGAGAGCTCAGTACAAATGAAGTGATAAACTTTGACAAAACATGACTGTGTTATAATAGGTGATTTTCATGCAAGTAATTTGATATAGTCCAAAAACTAATGCAAAAGCACAGATGAAAATATTTTATTAAGTAGAATGTCCTGCAGAGGGCAGTAGAAGACCACTAATTGACTCACTTTCATTTGAAAGACTTTTTTATCCACCAGTAAAACAAAGCAGTTTCTCCATGTTCTTTCCATTAAGCATGCTTACACACACAGACACACACACAAACACAAACACATCCACACACACACACACACACACACACACACACACACACACACACACAAAGACAAATATGTTTTCAATGTTTTTAGGATGTGATATTGTGAAAATATCTTCATCTCCTCATCTTGAACAACTTTGCCTCAAGAATCACTAATGTCAATCAAACCGTTCATAATCATAATAAAAAAATAAAATATATACAAATATCATAATAAAAAAAACATCATAATAAAAAAGATTGCTTCTTAAAGCATTTGTTTATTTCCCAATACTGAAGTGAATTAAAAGATCATGCGTAATCCTGCTGCTCCCTCTAGTGGACAACAGTGGTATTATAGCTTACATTTTACAGTTGAGGTGTTTGAATGAATGAATGGGAATTTGTTTTATTACTTATATCTCAGGAACCAAAAGGCGAAAAATTCTGAAACTCAGAGCATAGATAGTGCTTGAGGAGCCCCGTTGAATGAGACCATCAAGGTGTTTTTGGGCGATTGGGGCTGGGAGTTATGACTGTTATAAGGCATATCTGTTCGGGCTATTATCTCTGGAATGCCCAGGGCAGATAACACCACATTTGATTCGAAGCTAGCCAAGGACGTGCCCTTTCCAACGAGCTCTTACACAATGTTCGGGGTGGTCTGGGTCGGCAGTAATGGCCGTTCAAAATCGGGGGTCCCGCGGGCTGGCGATGCGCGGGGGGCGCGCTCCCGAGGCCCGCGACGACACGTTTCGATTATGAGACCGGAGAGGTCCTCACCATCAAAATTTGAGCGCGCAACGACTTTCCGTTTTCGAGTTATGAATGAATTTGTATTCGGGGGCGTGGCTTAAATGCCGTTATACTTTCGTTTCATTTCATTCACTTACTTTCGTCCATTTCCATATCTCAGTGTAACACAATAGGCTCTATGCACGATCGCTTCCGCGTTTTGTCTCAACCCGCCCAGTTACATCCGGTGCTGCGTCAGAAGCAGTTTTTGCATTAGGTGGAGATAATGGCAAATTACACTCGCGGTTTACAAAAACTTCCAGCGGTTAACGTGAATGATGTTAACAATATTGTAAGGCAGTTAAACTGTCACACATGAGTAAAAAAGAGAAGTTCTTTAAATTATAAATTACGAGCTACATCAACAACTTTGAGGGTGAGTATTCTCTCATATCGCGCGAAATCCGACTAGCGAATCAGTTTCTAAAATCGTTGTCTCCGTTTCTGAGAAAATTAATTTTATTGAAGTGAATTGTCCTATAGAACGCGCTATGCGGAAGTAAAGACGCTGGCTGAGATCCTACCGGAAATACGTCAGCAGCGTTCGTGCATAGAGCCTATTGTCAATAGTAATACTCAATAGATGAGTTTTGACAAAATGTGATTGTAAATGTTAAAATAATGATTTTATAAAGTCTAAATATGAATTTTATAACAATATTAGGGAGTAGTATGATGAAATGACAGCAGGGGGCAGTAAAATACCACTTATTGGCTTAATATGTCATTATATTCATATAAAATCACCTTTTGAAGAAGTTCAACTTTTTTTCTGATAATTATTGATCTAGAGAGTTCAGAGAATTGTGCTGCACTGGTTTTGAACATTATGATATGAACATTATACGATAATAGATAGAAGACACCACTTACAGCAAATACAGGCAATTTACCATAGGAAATATATGGCTTTAAAGCATTTTAACAGTTATAGCGCCACCTATGCTCCGATCTCCATAAAAATTTCCATGCTTCTTTAGCATGTTATGTCACATATGCTCATCAATTTTTGTGAAGTTCTGAGTTTTCATTTAGGATTTATAGGCTTTTTAGTGTATTTTGCCACGCCCATTTTCTAAATGACCCTATTACAGCCATCCAAATGCAAAAGTTCAACTTTTTTTCGATAATTATTGATCTAGAGAGTCCAGAGAATTACCCTAGACTGGTCTGGTTCTGATCGGGCAAAAAACCAGGGACTAGTTCGCAAAAGTAGGTTTTTAACATGTTTGCAAATATTTAATGAACAGTTTGATTGACAGTAGTGGTTCTTGAGGCAAAGTTGTTCAGCATGAGCAGATCTATCAAATGATATGCATAATGTGACAATAAGTTTAACACCACGTGATTACAGAGCCATAAAACTCGTTAGCGCCAACTAGTGGCCGATTTCTTTCAAAAATCTTACATACCTCTAGGGCCATGAGTTGAACATGCCCATCGAGTTTTGTTCCGATCGGCCTCCGTTAACCTTGTCTAATAGGTGCTCAACTTCATTGGCCGATGGCGGCCATGTTTTTCGAGATACGCCAATGTCATCATAGATATACATGGCACCCTGGACCATGAGACTGCATACCAATTTTCAAGTCAATTGGACTAACGGTCAGGTGGTTATAGCCCTTTTCATGTTTTTTTCATGTTATAACGCCACCTAGTGTTCAATCGTCGCGATTTTTTTACTGTGACCCCAGATTGAACTCATACACATGTGTTCCGAGTTTGGTGAAAATATCTAATTTCGTTCATGAGTTATAACCATTTTAGTAAACTGGCTCCGCCTCCTGCGAACGTTTTGACGCCCCTTAGCAACCGTGGATCGAAATTTCAACTTTTTTTCGATAATTACTGATAATCAGACTCCAGAGAACATTTCTGCACTGGTTTGGTTCCGATTGGCCAAAAAAACCCTCTACTAGTTTGCAAAAGTAGGTTTTAGACAAAATTCAAAATGGCGGAAAAATTTGCATACCGGAAATGAAATTGAAGATATACATTTTGTCCGTCTTGAGACAAGGATTACAGTGATATAAGACACTTGAGTCTGTGACAAAGGGTTAAGGAGATTTAAGCAAAACCGTGATTTTTTTTGGTTTTTGGCACTATAGCGCCACCTATGGGCCAATCGGGGTCATACTCTCTGAACCTCTCCTCGATTTTTGTACTACCTTCTGGCCAAGTTTCAAGTCTCTAGCACTTACGGTTTGGGCTGCACGATGCGTTTTACGGCAGAAGAATAATAATAATAATAAAAATCAGTACAATTACAATAGGGTTTCAGCATTTCATGCTTGAACCCCTAATAAAAATCAGCACAATTACAATAGGGTTTCAGCACTTCGTGCTTGAACCCCTAATAAAAATCCTTACAATTACAATAGGGTTTCAGCACTTCGTGCTTGAACCCCTAATTAAAGCTGCAAGCAGCATTTATCGGGGTTCAAGCATTTAAGGCCTTTAAGCACATAAGCATTTAAGACATTAAGTTTTATTTGGAAAGCTTTTAACCACTGAAATAATAGATGGAAAAGACCATTTACAGCCAAAACAGGCAATTTACCATAGGAAATATATGGTTTTCAAAGCTTTTTGACAGTTATAGCGCCAGCTATTGTCCGATCTCCATGAAATTTTGCACGCTTGTTTACAATGTTATGGCACATATGCTCACCAATTTTTGTGAAGTTCTGAGTTTTCGTTTAGGATTTATAGGCTTTTGAGTGCATTTTGCCACGCCCATTTTCTTTATGACCCAATTATAGCCATACGAAAAATTCAAAAGTTCAACTTTTTTTCGATAATTATTGATCAGGAGAGTCCAGAGAATTGTCCTAGACTGGTCTGGTTCCGATCGGGGCGAAAAACCAGGGACTAGTTCGCAAAAGTAGGTTTTTAACATATTCGCAAATAATTAATGAACGATTTGATTGACAGCAATGGTTCTTGAGGCAATGTTGTTCAGCATGAGCAGATCTATCAAATGATATGCATTTTGTGACAATAAGTGTAACACCACGTGATTACAGAGCCGTAAAACTCGTTAGCGCCAACTAGTGGCCGATTTCTTTCAAAATTCTTACAGAGCCGTAAAACTCGTTAGCGCCAACTAGTGGCCGATTTCTTTCAAAATTCTTACAGACCTCTAGGGCTATGAGTTGAACATGCCCATCGAGTTTCGTTCCGATCGGCCTCCGTTAACCTTGTCTAATAGGTGCTCAAACTTCATTGGCCGATGGCGGCCATGTTTTTTGAGATACACCAATGTCCTCATAGACATACATGACACCTTGGGCCAAGACACTGCATACCAATTTTCAAGTCAATCGGACTAACGGTCAGGTGGTTAAAGCCTGTTTTATGATTTTTTCATGTTATAGCGCCACCATGTGGCCAATCGCCGCGATTTTTTTACTGTGACCTCAGATTGACCTCTTACACATGTGTACCGAGTTTGGTGAAGATACCTCATTTACTTCTGGAGTTATAGCCATTTTAGTAAAATAGGCCCCTCCCACAACGTACGTTTTGGCGCCCCTTAGCGTTCGTGAATCGAAATTTCAACTTTTTTTCGATAATTATTGATATTCAGACTCCGGAGAACATTTCTGTACTGGTTTGGTTCCGATCGGGCAAAAAACCTAGGACTAGTTCGCAAAAGTAGGTTTTTGGCAAAATTCAAAATGGCGGAAAATCTATCATGGCGGAAATGAAATCGGAGATATACGTTTTGTTCGTCAGGCATCCACCTTTCCAATGATATAAGACACTTGAGTCTACGACATACGGTCTAGAAGTTCTGAGCAGTTTCGCGCTTTTGGTCGCTGTAGCGCCACCTATGGGCCGATTTGGCTAAGTCCGTGTATCTGAGTAGCGAGCAATACTACTACCATTTGACCAAGTATCACGTCTCTAGGCCTTACGGTTTTGGCTGCACGATGCGTTTTAGGGAAGAATAATAATAATAATTAAAGCTGCAAGCAGCATTTATCGGGGTTCAAGCAGTTAAGGCCTTTAAGCACAAAAGCATCAAAAGTGATTAAGTTTTATTTAGCAAGCATGTAACTACTGACATAATAGATGGAAAAGACCATTTACAGGAAATACCATAGGAAATATATGGTTTTAAAGCTTTTTAGCAGTTATAGCGCCACCTATGGTCCGATCTCCATAAAAATTGGCATGCTTGTTAATGATGTTATGTCACATATGCTCACCAATTTTTGTGAAGTTCTGAGTTTTCATTTAGGATTTATAGGCTTTTCAGTGTTTTTTTGCCACGCCCCTTTTCTAAATGACCCTATTACAGCCATCTACATGCAAAAGTTCAACTTTTTTTTGATAATTATTGATCTAGAGTGTCCAGAGAATTGTCCTAGACTGGTCTGGTTTCGATCGGGCGAAAAACCTAGGACTAGTTTGCAAAAGTAGGTTTTTAACATAATTACGAATATTTAATAAACGGTTTAATTGACAGCATTAGTTCTTGAGGCAAAGTTGTTCAGTATGAGCAGATCTATCAGATGATATGCATTTTGTGACGATAAGTGTAACACCACGTGATTACAGAGCCATAAAACTCGTTAGCACCAACTAGTGGCCGATTTCTTTCAAAACTCTTACAGACCTCTAGGGCCATGAGTCGAACATGCCCATCGAGTTTCGTTTCGATCGGCCTCCGTTAACCTTGTCTAATAGGTGCTCAAATTTCATTGGTCGATGGCGGCCATGTTTTTCGAGATACGCCAATGTCCTCATAGACATACATGGCACCTTGGACCAAGACACTGCATACCAATTTTCAAGTCAATCGGACTAACGGTCACGTGGTCATAGCCGTTTTCATGTTTTTTTCATGTTATAGCGCCACCTAGTGATCAATCGTCGCGATTTTTTTACTGTGACCCCAGATTGAACTCATACACATGTGCACCAATTTTGGTGAAGATATCTAATTTCATTCTCGAGTTATAGCCATTTTAGTAAAATAGGCTCCTCCCACAACATTAATTTATCACCCCCTGGCGATCAGGAATCGAAATTTCGACTTTTTTTCAATAATTATTGATACTCAGACTCCAGAGAACATTTCTGCACTGTTTTGGATCCAATTGGACAAAAAACCTAGGACTAGTTCGCAAAAGTAGGTTTTTAACTAAATTCAAAATGGCGGACAATTTGCATACAGGAAATGAAATCGGAGATATACGTTTTGACCTTCAGGTTTCCAGCTTTCCAGTGATATAAGACACTTGAGTCTACGTCATACGGTCTAGGAGTTATGAGCAGTTTCGCGCTTTTGGTTGCTATAGCGCCACCTATGGGCCAATTGGGGTCATATTCTCTGAACCTCTCCTCGATTTTTGTACTACCATCTGGCAAAGTTTCAAAGCTCCAGCTCTTACGGTTTGGGCTGTACGATGAGTTTTACGGCAGAAGAAAAATAATAATAATAATAATAATAATAATAATTAAAGCTGCAAGCAGCATTTATCGGGGTTCAAGCATTTAGGGTCTTTAAGCACATAAGGCAGTTTAGTGAGTTGTCTGAGTTTTTGTTTAGGATTTACAGGCTTTTGAGTGTTTTTTGCCATACCCATTTTCTAAATGATCCTGTTATGGCTACCCAATGGGTAAAGTTAAAGTTTTTTATATAATTAATAATCTAGAGCTTCCAGAGAATTGTACTGCACTGGTATATTTCCGATCGGGCGAAAAACCTAGGACTAGTTCGCAAAAGTAGGTTTTTAACATAATCGCAAGTATTTAATGAACAAATTGATTGACAGCAGTAGTTCTTGAGGCAAAGTTGTTCAGTATGAGGAGATCTATCAAATGATATGCATCACGTGATTACATAGCCGTAAAACCTGTTAGCGTCAACTAGTGGCTGATTTTTCAAAATTCTTACAGACCTCTAGGGCCACGAGTCGAACATGCCCACCGAGTTTCGTTCTGATCGGCCTCCGTTAAGAGCAAACTAACAGCTTTGAATTAAAATGGTGAGGTATCCTGTTGTAAACATCAACCATGCCTGTTGACAGTTCTCTTTTGTGGGAAGGGAATGAAAAGTTCTCAAATCCGCAGCACAGCCTCAGACATAACATTTATATCCATGATCTGCCATTTTCACTATTGTCCTTGCTTGCTTCTTCACAATACCTGCAGATCTTCTGATGATTCGGCTGTGCAGGTCCACATTAACACTGCCTGGCCTAGAACATGGACTGGAAAATGCAAATTTGGGGGGTATAAATATTAATGATCCTGACTCCAACGTCACAGTCGGTGTTATGGTGGGATTCACTCATTTTTCAGCGGTCTTTTGCAAACAGGAGATTTACACATGAAGGAGGAAACAATGGTGTTTGAGGCTCACGGTATGTCAGTTCCATGTCCAGAACTCTTATCATTCAACTATGCCAAGATAAATACAGTTTTCAATTGTATGGCACCTTTAAAATAGATGATTAGTAATATAATGCTTACTTGGAGTCTGAAATGGCTTTAACAAAAGAAGAAAAATATTCTTAGATTTCTGTTCATTCTAATCATGTACAAATAAAGTAGCACAGTAAGATTACATTTATTTGAATGCATTAGTGAGTGTGTGATTGTGCTGTGTGTGCAGCGTGTCAATACTAAAAGTGAAGGTTTAGTTGATATCTTTGGTGATAATATCTGTAGTAATCATAAAAAAACAATTAAGAAATAAAGAATTAAAATTACAAATAATATTCTATTAAGATATGAGTTACAATAACATGATTTGCAATAGTAATAATATCAATAATATATGCACAATACACACAGATTAGACTATCAGGTCTGTGTTTTACAAAAACATTAGTATTGCAGCCAATGTGAGTCTGTGGGATTTATAAACAGACAAAATATGATTTGAAATGTTATTTTAATGATTTTATTAAGTTTAAACAATATTTCAAATGGGAAAAAAAAATGAAAAATAATATTTTAGTGAGCAGAATGAACCAATGAGTGTTCTTCTTCTGGTGGTTAAAATGTAAATGAAAACAATAATACTTAAACAATAATACTTAATACACTATAGATGTAGATATTTAAAATAAAAGATAGGTAACAAAATGATAATTGCAAATCTCCTCTGTATAACACCATTTTCAGATTTCAAATTAATCACTGAGAGGCAGAATTGTTCAAACTGAGAGCTCAGTAAAAATGAAGTGATAAACTTTGACAAAACATGACTGTGTTATAATAGGTGATTTTCATGTATTATAGCTTTTTTTTACAGTTGAAGTGTTTGAATGAATGAATGGGAATTTGTTTTTTTACTTATATCTCAGGAACCAAAAGGCGAAAAATTCTGAAACTCAGAGCATATATAGTGCTTGAGGAGCCCTGTTGAATGAGACCATCAAGGTGTTTTTGGGCGATTGGGGCTGGGAGTTATGACTGTTATAAGGCATATCTATTCGGGCTATTATCTCTGGAATGCCCAGGGCAAATAACACCACATTTGAATCGACGCTAGCCAAGGACGCGCCCTTTCCAACGAGCTCTCACACAATGTTCGGGGTGGTCTGGGTCGGGAGTAATGGCCGTTCAAAATCGGGGGTCCCGCGGATTCGCGATGCGCGGGGGGCGCGCTCCCGAGGCCCGCGACGACACGTTTCGATCAAGAGCCCGGAGAGGTCCTCACCATCAAAATTTGAGCGCGCAACGACTTTCCGTTTTCGAGTTATGAATGAATTTGTATTCGGGGGCGTGGCTTAAATGCCGTTACTTTCGTTTCATTTCATTCATTTACTTTCGTCCATTTCCATATCTCAGTGTAACACAATTGTCAATAGTAATACTCAATAGATGAGTTTTGACAAAATGTGATTATAAATGTTAAAATAATGATTTTATAAAGTCTAAATATGAATTTTATAACAATATTAGGGAGTAGTATGATGAAATGACAGCAGGGGGCAGTAAAATACCACTTATTGGCTTAATATGTCATTATATTCATATAAAATCACCTTTTGAAGAAGTTAAACTTTTTTTCTGATAATTATTGATCTAGAGAGTTCAGAGAATTGTGCTGCACTGGTTTTGAACATTATGATATGAACATTATATGATGATAGAAGACACCATTTACAGCAAATACAGGCAATTTACCATAGGAAATATATGGTTTTAAAGCGTTTTAACAGTTATAGCGCCAACTATGGTCCGATCTTCATAAAATTTTCCATGCTTCTTTAGCAGGTTATGACACATATGCTCATCAATTTTTGTGAAGTTCTGAGTTTTCTTTTAGGATTTATAGGCTTTTGAGTGCATTTTACCACGCCCATTTTCTAAATGACCCTGTTATAGCCATGCGAAAAATGCAAAAGTTCAACTTTTTTTTGATAATTATTGACCTAGAGAGTCCATAGAATTGTCCTAGCCTGGTTTGGTTCCGATCGGGCGAAAAACCAGGGACTAGTTCGCAAAAGTACGTTTTTAACATAATTACAAATATTTAATGAACGGTTTGATTGACAGCAATGGTTCTTGAGGCAAAGTTGTTCAACAAGAGGAGATCTATCAAATGGTATGCATTTTGTGACAATAAGTGTAACACCACGTGATTACAGAGCCATAAAACTCGTTAGCGCCAACTAGTGGCCGATTTCTTTTAAAATTCTTACAGACCTCTAGGGCCATGAGTAGAACATGCCCACCGAGTTTCGTTCCGATCGGCCTCCGTTAACCTTGTCTAATAGGTGCTCAAACTTCATTGGCCGATGGCGGCCATGTTTTTTTAGATACGCCAATGTCCTCATACACATACATGACACCTTGGACCAAGACACTGCATACCAATTTTCAAGTCAATCAGACTAACGGTCAGGTGGTTAAAGCCTGTTTTATGTTTTTTATATATTATAGCGCCACCATGTGGCCAATCGCCGCGATTTTTTTACTGTTACCTCATATTGAGCTCATACATATGTGTACCGAGTTTGGTGAAGATACCTCATTTACTTCTGGAGTTATAGCCATTTTAGTAAAATAGGCCCCTCCCATAACATACGTTTTGGCGCCCCTTAGCGACCGTGAATCGAAATTTCGACTTTTTTTCGATAATTATTGATCTTCAGTTTCTAGAGAACATTTCTGCACTGGTTTGGTTCCGATCGGGCGAAAAACCAGGGACTAGTTCGCAAAAGTAGGTTTTTGACAAAATTCAAAATGGCGGAAAATCCATCATGGCGGAAATGAAATCGGAGATATACGTTTTGTTCGTCAGGCGTTCAGCTTTCCAATGATATAAGACACTTGAGTCTACGACATACGGTCTAGGAGTTCTGAGCAGTTTCGCGCTTTTGGTCGCTATAGCGCCACCTATTGGCCAATCGAGGTCATACTTTGATACGTTCTCCCCAAATTGAGGACTACCATTTGGCCAACTTTCAAGGTTCCAGCTCTTACGGTTTGGTCTGCACGATGCGTTTTAGGGGAAAATAATAATAATAATTAAAGCTGCAAGCAGCATTTATCGGGGTTCAAGCAGTTAAGGCCTTTAAGACCTTTAAGCACAAAAGCATCAAAAGTTATTAAGTTTTATTTAGCAAGCATTTAACCACTGACAAATATGACTCCAACGTCACAGTCAGTGTTATGCTGGGATTCACTCATTTTTCAGCGGTCTTTTGCAAACAGGAGATTTACACATGAAGGAGAAAACAATGGTGTTTGAGGCTCACGGTATGTCAGTTCCATGTCCAGAACTCTTATCATTCAACTATGCCAAGATAAATACAGTTTTCAATTGTATGGCACCTTTAAAATAGATGATTAGTAATGTAATGCTTACTTGCAGTCTGAAATGGCTTTAACAAAAGAAGAAAAATATTCTTAGATTTCTGTTCATTCTAATCATGTACAAATAAAGTAGCACAGTAAGATTACATTTATTTGAATGCATTAGTGAGTGTGTGATTGTGCTGTGTGTGCAGCTTATCAATACTAAAAGTGAAGGTGTAGTTGATATCTTTGGTGATAATATCTGTAATCATAAAAAACAAAAACAATTAAGAAATAAAGAATTAAAATTACAAATAATATTCTATTAAGATATGAGTTACAATAACATGATTTGTAATAGTAATAATATCAATAATATATGCACAATACACACAGTTTAGACTATCAGGTCTGTGTTTTACAAAAACATTAGTATTGCAGCCAATGTGAGTCTGTGGGATTTATAAACAGACAAAATATGATTTGAAATGTTATTTTAATGATTTTATTAAGTTTAAACAATATTTCAAATGGGAAAAAAAATGAAAAATAATATTTTAGTGGGTAGAATGAACCAATGAGTGTTCTTCTTCTGGTGGTTAAAATGTAAATGAAAACAATAATACTTAAACAATAATACTTAATACACTAACCATGCTTGAACACACACATGCACACATTTTGTTGTAGATGTAGATATTTAAAATAAAAGATAGGTAACAAAATGATAATTGCAAATCTCCTCTGTATAACACCATTTTAAGATTTCAAATTAATCACTGAGAGGCAGAATTGTTCAAACTGAGAGCTCAGTACAAATGAAGTGATAAACTTTGACAAAACATGATTGTGTTATAATAGGTGATTTTCATGCAAGTAATTTTATATAGTCCAAAACTTAATGCAAAAGCACAGATGAAAATATTTTATTAAGTAGAATGTCCTGCAGAGGGCAGTAGAAGACCACTAATTGACTCACTTTCATTTGAAAGACTTTTTTATCCACCAGTAAAACAAAGCAGTTTCTCCATGTTCTTTCCATTAAGCATGCTTACACACACAGACACACACACACAGACACAAACACATCCACACACACAAAGACAAATGTTTTCAATGTTTTTAGGATGTGATATTGTGAAAATATCTTCATCTCCTCATCCTGAACAACTTTGACTCAAGAATTACTAATGTCAATCAAACCGTTCATAATCATAATAAAAAAAAAAAAATATATATATACAAATATCATAATAAAATAAAAAAAATCATAAAAAAAGATTGCTTCTTAAAGCATTTGTTTATTTACCAATACTGAAAGCGAATTAAAAGATCATGCGTAATCCTGCTGCTCCCTCTAGTGGACAACAGTGGAATTACAGTCTCCATCTTACAGTTGAAGTGTTTGAATGAATGAATGGGAATTTGGTTTTTCACTTATATCTCGGGAACCAGAAGGCGAAAAATTCTGAAACTCAGAGCATAGATAGTGCTTGAGGAGTCCTGTTGAATGAGACCATCGCAGTGTTTTTGGGCGATTGGGCCCGGGAGTTATGAGGCATATTATTTTGGGGCTTTTATCTCTGGAATGCCCAGGGCAAATTACACCACATTTGAATCGATGCTAGCCAAGGACGCGCCCTTTCCAACGAGCTCTCACACAAGGTTCGGGGTGGTCTGGGTCGGGAGTTACGGGCGTTCAAAGTCGGGGTCCCGCGGACTAACGATCCGCGGGGGGGGGGGCGCTCCCGAGGCCCGCGACCATACGTTTCGATCAAGAGCCCGGAGACGTCCTTACCATCAAAATTTGAGCGCGCAGCGACTTTCCGTTTTCGAGTTATGAGTGAATTTGTACTGGGGGGGCGTGGCCTAAATGGCGGCCTCCGTTTTTACTTTCGTTTCTGGATTCCATTCATTAATGTGACACAATTGTCAATAGTAATACTTCAATAGATGAGTTTTGACAAAATGTGATTGTAAATGTTAAAATAATGATTTTATAAAGTCTAAATATGAATTATATAGCAATATTAGGGAGTAGTATGATGAAATGACAGCAGGGGGCAGTACAATACCACTTATTGGCTTAATATGCCATGTTATATATTTTTTTACATTTTTAACTGTTATAGAGGCAAATTTTGTCCGATCTGTCTGAAATTTTTCATACTTCTTAAGAGTCACATGTTCTGACTTGTTTTTATTAAAGAGATATAGGCTTTTGGAGACATTTGGTCAAGGCTACATATTGAAGTGACACTATTATAGCCATCCAAATGAAGAAGTTATACTTTTTCTGATAATTATTGATCTAGAGAGTCCAGAGAATTGCACTGCACTGGTTTTGAACATTATTATATGAACATTATATGATTATATGAAAATACCATTTACAGCCAATATGGGCAATTTACCATATAATATATGATTTTAAAGCGTTTTAACAGTTATAGCGCCACCTATTGTCCGATCTCCATGAAATGTTGCATGCTTGTTAAGGATGTTATGTCACATATGCTCACCAATTTTTGTGAAGTTCTGAGTTTTTATTTAGGATTTATAGACTTTTTAGTGTATTTTGCCACGCCCATTTTATAAATGACCCTATTACAGCCATTCAAATGCAAAAGTTCAACTTTTTTTCGATAATTATTGATCTAGAGAGTCCAAAGAATTGTCCTAGACTGGTTTGGTTCCGATCGGGCGAAAAACCAGGGACTAGTTCGCAAAAGTAGGTTTTTAACATGTTCACGAATATTTAATGAACGGTTTGATTGACAGCAATGGTTCTAGAGGCAAAGTTGTTCAGCATAAGCAGATCTATCAAATGATATGCATATTGTGATGATAAGTGTAACACCACGTGATTACAGAGCCATAAAACTCATTAGCGCCAACTAGTGGCCGATTTCTTTCAAAATTCTTACAGACCTCTAGGGCCATGAGCCGAACATGCCCATTGAGTTTCGTTCCGATCGGCCTCCGTTAACCTTGTCTAATAGGTGCTCAAACTTCATTGGCCGATGGCGGCCATGTTTTTTGAGATACGCCAATGTCCTCATACACATACATGGCACCTTGGACCAAGACACTGCATACCAATTTTCAAGTCAATCGGACTAACGGTCAGGTGGTTATAGCCTGTTTTATGTTTTTTTCATTTTATAGCGCCACCATGAGGCCAATCGTCGCGATTTTTTTACTGTGACCCCAGATTGAACTCATACACATGTGTACCAAGTTTGGTGAAGATACCTCATTTACATCGGGAGTTATAGCCATTTTAGTAAAATAGGCCCCTCCCACAACGTACGTTTTGGCGCCCCTTAGCGACCGTGAATCGAAATTTCCACTTTTTTTCGATAATTATTGATATTCAGACTCCAGAGAACATTTCTGCACTGGTTTGGTTCCAATCGGGCAAAAAACCAGGGACTAGTTCGCAAAAGTAGGTTTTTGACAAAATTCAAAATGGCGGAAAATCTATCATGGCGGAAATGAAATCGGAGATATACGTTTTGTTCGTCAGGCATCCAGCTTTCCAATGATATAAGACACTTGAGTCTACGACATACGGTCTAGGAGTTATGAACAGTTTCGCGCTTTTGGTTGCTATAGCGCCACCTATGGGCCAATCGGGGTCATAATCTCTGAACCTTTCCTCGATTTTTGTACTACCATCTGTCAAAGTTTCAAAGTTCCAGCTCTTATGGTTTGGGCTGCACGATGCGTTTTACGGCGGAATAATAATAATAATAATAATAATAATAATTAAAGCTGCAAGCAGCATTTATCGGGGTTCAAGCATTTAAGGCCTTTAAGCACATAAGCATTTAAGACATTAAGATTTATTTAGAAAGCTTTTAACCACTGAAATAATAGATGGAAAAGTCCATTTACAGCCAATACAGGCAAGCTTTTTAACAGTTATAGCGCCACCTATCGTCCGATCTTCATGAAATTTTACATGCTTGTTTAGAATGTTATGGCACATATGCTCACCAATTTTCGTGAAGTTCTGAGTTTTCGTTTAGGATTTATAAGCTTTTGAGTGCATTTTGCCACGCCCATTTTCTTTATGACCCAATATACCCATGCGAAAAATGCTAAAGTTCAACTTTTTTTTGATAATTATTTATCTAGAGAGTCCATAGAATTGTCCTAGACTTGTTTGGTTCCGATCGGGCGAAAAACCTAGGACTAGTTCGCAAAAGTAGGTTTTTAACATAATTATAAATATTTAATGAACGGTTTGATTGACAGCAATAGTTCTTGAGGCAAAGTTGTTCAGCATGAGCAGATCTATCAAATGATATGCATTTTGTGACAATAAGTGTAACACCACGTGATTACAGAGCCATTAAACTCGTTAGCGCCAACTAGTGGCCGATTTCTTTAAAAATTCTTACAGACCTCTAGGGGCTTGAGCCGAACATGCCCACTGAGTTTCGTTCTGATTGGCCTCCGTTAACCTTGTCTAATAGGTGCTCAAACTTCATTGGCCGATGGCGGCCATGTTTTTCGAGATACACCAATGTCCTCATAGACATACATGGCACCTTGGACCAAGACACTGCATACCAATTTTCAAGTCAATCGGACAAACGGTCAGGTGGTTATAGCCTGTTTTATGTTTTTTTAATGTTATAGCGCCACCATGTGGCTAATCACCGCGATTTCTTTACTGTGACCTTAGATTGACCTCTTACACATGTGTACCAAGTTTGGTGAAGATAACTCATTTACTTCTGGAGTTATAGCCATTTTAGTAAAACTAGCTCCGCCTCCTTCGAACGTTTTGGCGCCCCTTAGCGACCGTGAATCGAAATTTAAACTTTTTTTTAATAATTATTTATATTCAGACTCCAGAGAACATTTCTGCACTGGTTTAGTTCCGATCGGACAAAAAACCTAGGACTAGTTCGCAAAAGTAGGTTTTGGACAAAATCCAAAATGGCGGAAAATTTGCATACCGGAAAGGAAATCTTTGAGGCCTTTTTTGTTCGGCTTGAGCCAAGGATTCCAATGATATAAGACACTTGAGTCTGTGACAAAGGGTTGGTGAGATTTAAGCAAAAATATGCCATTTTTTTGGTTTTTGCACTGTAGCGCCACCTATAGGCCAATCTGGCTCATATTCTCTGAACCTCTCCTCGATTTTTGTACTACCATCTGGCAAAGTTTCAAGTCTCTAGCACTTACGGTTTGGGCTGTACGATGCGTTTTAGGGGAAAATAATAATAATTAAAGCTGCAAGCAGCATTTATCGGGGTTCAAGCAGTTAAGGCCTTTAAGCACACAAGCATCAAAAGACATTAAGTTTTATTTAGCAGGCATTTAACAATTGACATAATAGACGGAAAAGACCATTTACAGCCAATACAGGCAGTTTACCATGGGAAATATATGGTTTTAAAGCTTTTTAACAGTTATAGCGCCACCTTTGGTCCGATCTCCATAAAATTTGGCATGCTTGTTAATGATGTTATGTCACATATGCTCACCAATTTTTGTGAAGTTCTGAGTTTTCATTTATGATTTATAGGCATTTTAGTGTATTTTGCCAAGCCCCTTTTGTAAATTACCCTGTTACAGCCAGGCAAATGCAAAAGTTCAACTTTTTTTCGATAATTATTTATCTAGAGAGTCCAGAGAATTGTCCTAGACTGGTCTGGTTCCGATCGGGCGAAAAACCAGGGACTAGTTCGCAAAAGTAGGTTTTTAACATATTCATGAATATTTAATGAACTGTTTGATTGACAGCAATGGTTCTAGAGGCAAAGTTGTTCAGCATGAGCAGATCTATCATATGATATGCATTTTGTGACGATAAGTGTAACACCACGTGATTACAGAGCCATAAAACTCGTTAGCGCCAACTAGTGGCCGATTTCTTTCAAAGTTCTTACAGACCTCTAGGGGCTTGAGCCGAACAGGCCCACTGAGTTTCGTTCTGATCGGCCTCCGTTAACCTTGTCTAATAGGTGCTCAAACTTCATTGGCCGATAGCGGCCATGTTTTTTGAGATACACCAATGTCCTCATAGACATACATGGCACCTTGGACCAAGACACTGCATACCAATTTTCAAGTCAATCGGACTAACGGTCAGGTGGTTATAGCCTGTTTTATGTTTTTTTCATATTATAGCGCCACCATGAGGCCAATCACCGCGATTTTTTTACTGTGACCTCAACTTGAGCTCTTACATATGTGTACCGAGTTTGGTGAAAATATCTCATTTCGTTCACGAGTTATAGCCATTTTTGTATAATTAGCTCCGCCTCCTGCGAACGTTTTGATACCCTTTAGCAACCGTGGATCGAAATTTTACATTTTTTTCAATAATTATTGATCTTCAGACTCCTGTGAATATTTCTGCACTGGTTTGGTTCCGATCAGGCGAAAAACCAGGGACTAGTTCGCAAAAGTAGGTTTTGGACAAAATCCAAAATGGCGGGAAAATTTGCATACCGGAAATGAAATCCTTGAGGCCTTTTTTGTTCGGCTTGACCCAAGGATTCCAAAGATATAAGACACTTGAGTCTGTGACAAAGGGTTGATGAGATTTAAGCAAAAATATGCCATTTTTTTGTTTTTTGCACTGTAGCGCCACCTATTGGCCAATCTAGCTCATATTCTCTGAACCTCTCCTCGATTTTTGTACTACCTTCTGGCCAAGTTTCAAGTCTCTAGCACTTACGGTTTAGGCTGCACGATGCGTTTTACGGCAGAATAATAATAATAATAATAAAAATCAGCACAATTACAATAGGGTTTCAGCATTTCATGCTTGAACCCCTAATAAAAATCAGCACAATTACAATAGGGTTTCAGCACTTCGTGCTTGAACCCCTAATAAAAATCCTTACAATAACAATAGGGTTTCAGCACTTCGTGCTTGAACCCCTAATAATAATAATAAAAATCAGTACAATTACAATAGGGTTTCAGCACTTCGTGCTTGAACCCCTAAAAATCAGTACAATTACAATAGGGTTTCAGCACTTCGTGCTTGAACCCCTAATTAAAGCTGCAAGCAGCATTTATCGGGGTTCAAGCATTTAAGGCCTTTAAGCACATAAGCATTTAAGACATTAAGTTTTATTTAGAAAGCTTTTAACCACTGAAATAATAGATGGAAAAGTCCATTTACAGCCAATACATGCAATTTACCATAGGAAATATATGGTTTTCAAACCTTTTTAACAGTTATAGCGCCACCTATGGTCCGATCAACATGAAATTTGGCATGCTTGTTTAGAATATTATGGCACATATGCTCACCAATTTTCGTGAAGTTCTGAGTTTTCGTTTAGGATTTATAAGCTTTTGAGTGCATTTTGCCACGCCCATTTTCTTTATGACCCAATTATAGCCATACGAAAAATTCAAAAGTTCAACTTTTTTTCGATAATTATTGATCTAGAGAGTCCAGAGAATTGTCCTAGACTGGTCTGGTTCCGATCGGGCGAAAAACCAGGGACTAGTTCGCAAAAGTAGGTTTTTAACATATTCGCGAATAATTAATGAACGATTTGATTGACAGCTATGGTTCTTGAGGCAATGTTGTTCAGCATGAGCAGATCTATCAAATGATATGCATTTTGTGACAATAAGTGTAACACCACGTGATTACAGAGCCGTAAAACTCGTTAGCGCCAACTAGTGGCCGATTTCTTTCAAAATTCTTACAGACCTCTAGGGCTATGAGTTGAACATGCCCATCGAGTTTCGTTCCGATCGGCTTCCGTTAACCTTGTCTAATAGGTGCTCAAACTTCATTGGCCGATGGCGGCCATGTTTTTTGAGATACACCAATGTCCTCATAGACATACATGACACCTTGGGCCAAGACACTGCATACCAATTTTCAAGTCAATCGGACTAACGGTCAGGTGGTTAAAGCCTGTTTTATGTTTTTTTCAAGTTATAGCGCCACCATGTGGCCAATCGCCGCGATTTTTTTACTGTGAGCTCAGATTGACCTCTTACACATGTGTACCGAGTTTGGTGAAGATACCTCATTTACTTCTGGAGTTATAGCCATTTTAGTAAAATAGGCCCCTCCCATAACGTACGTTTTGGCGCCCCTTAGCGTCCGTGAATCGAAATTTCAACTTTTTTTCGATAATTATTGATATTCAGACTCCAGAGAACATTTCTGTACTGGTTTGGTTCCGATCGGGCGAAAAACCTAGGACTAGTTCGCAAAAGTAGGTTTTTGGCAAAATTCAAAATGGCGGAAAATCTATCATGGCGGAAATGAAATCGGAGATATACGTTTTGTTCGTCAGGCAACCAGCTTCCCAATGATATAAGACACTTGAGTCTACGACATACGGTCTAGGAGTTCTGAGCAGTTTCGCGCTTTTGGTTGCTGTAGCGCCACCTATGGGCCGATTTGGCTAAGTCCGTGTATCTGAGTAGCGAGCAATACTACTACCATTTGACCAAGTATCACGTCTCTAGGCCTTACGGTTTTGGCTGCACGATGCGTTTTAGGGAAGAATAATAATAATAATTAAAGCTGCAAGCAGCATTTATCGGGGTTCAAGCAGTTAAGGCCTTTAAGCACAAAAGCATCAAAAGTGATTAAGTTTTATTTAGCAAGCATGTAACTACTGACATAATAGATGGAAAAGACCATTTACAGGAAATACCATAGGAAATATATGGTTTTAAAGCTTTTTAGCAGTTATAGCGCCACCTATGGTCCGATCTCCATAAAAATTGGCATGCTTGTTAATGATGTTATGTCACATATGTTCACCAATTTTTGTGAAGTTCTGAGTTTTCATTTAGGATTTATAGGCTTTTTAGTGTTTTTTTGCCACGCCCCTTTTCTAAATGACCCTATTACAGCCATCTACATGCAAAAGTTCAACTTTTTTTTGATAATTATTGATCTAGAGTGTCCAGAGAATTGTCCTAGACTGGTCTGGTTTCGATCGGGCGAAAAACCTAGGACTAGTTTGCAAAAGTAGGTTTTTAACATAATTACGAATATTTAATAAACGGTTTAATTGACAGCATTAGTTCTTGAGGCAAAGTTGTTCAGCATGAGCAGATCTATCAGTTGATATGCATTTTGTGACGATAAGTGTAACACCACGTGATTACAGAGCCATAAAACTCGTTAGCGCCAACTAGTGGCCGATTTCTTTCAAAACTCTTACAGACCTCTAGGGCCATGAGTCGAACATGCCCATCGAGTTTCGTTCCGATCGGCCTCCGTTAACCTTGTCTAATAGGTGCTCAAATTTCATTGGTCGATGGCGGCCATGTTTTTCGAGATACGCCAATGTCCTCATAGACATACATGGCACCTTGGACCAAGACACTGCATACCAATTTTCAAGTCAATCGGACTAACGGTCACGTGGTCATAGCCGTTTTCATGTTTTTTTCATGTTATAGCGCCACCTAGTGATCAATCGTCGCGATTTTTTTACTGTGACCCCAGATTGAACTCATACACATGTGCACCAAGTTTGGTGAAGATATCTAATTTCATTCTCGAGTTATAGCCATTTTAGTAAAATAGGCTCCTCCTACAACATTAATTTATCACCCCCTGGCGATCAGGAATCGAAATTTCGACTTTTTTTCGATAATTATTGATATTCAGACTCCAGAGAACATTTCTGCACTGTTTTGGATCCGATTGGACAAAAAACCTAGGACTAGTTCGCAAAAGTAGGTTTTTAACTAAATTCAAAATGGCGGACAATTTACATACCGGAAATGAAATCGGAGATATACGTTTTGACCTTCAGGTGTCCAGCTTTCCAGTGATATAAGACACTTGAGTCTACGTCATACGGTCTAGGAGTTATGAGCAGTTTCGCGCTTTTGGTTGCTATAGCGCCACCTATGGGCCAATTGGGGTCATATTCTCTGAACCTCTCCTCGATTTTTGTACTACCATCTGGCAAAGTTTCAAAGCTCCAGCTCTTACGGTTTGGGCTGCACGATGAGTTTTACGGCAGAAGAAAAATAATAATAATAATAATAATTAAAGCTGCAAGCAGCATTTATCGGGGTTCAAGCTATTAAGGCCTTTAAGGGTTTTTAAGCACAAAAGCATCAAAAGTTATCAGGTTTTATTTAGCAAGCATGTAACCACTGACATAATAGATGGAAAAGACCATTTACAGCCAATACAGGCAATGTACCATAGGAAATATATGGTTTTAAAGCTTTTTAACAGTTATAGCGCCACCTATGGTCCGATCTCCATAAAATTTGGCATGCTTGTTAATGATGTTATGTCACATATGCTCACCAATTTTTGTGAAGTTCTGAGTTTTCATTTAGGATTTATAGGATTTTTAATGTATTTTGCCACGCCCATTTTATAAATGACCCTATTACAGCCATCCAAATGCAAAAGTTCAACTTTTTTTCGATAATTATTGATCTAGAGAGTCCAGAAAATTGTCCTAGACTGGTCTGGTTCCGATCGGGCGAAAAACCTAGGACTAGTTCGCAAAAGTAGGTTTTTAACATGTTCGCGAATATTTAATGAACGGTTTGATTGACAGCAATGGTTCTTGAGGCAAAGTTGTTCAGCATGAGCAGATCTATCAAATGATATGCATATTGTGTGGATGAGTGTAACAGCACGTGATTACAGAGCCATAAAACTCGTTAGCGCCAACTAGTGGCCGATTTCTTTCAAAATTCTTACAGACCTCTAGGGCCATGAGATGAACATGCCCATCGAGTTTCGTTCCGATCGGCCTCCGTTAACCTTGTCTAATAGGTGCTCAACTTCATTGGTCAATGGCGGCCATGTTTTTTGAGATACGCCAATTTCCTCATAGACATATATGGCACCTTGGGCCAAGACACTGCATACCAATTTTCAAGTCAATCGGACTAACGGTCAGGTGGTTATAGCCCTTTTCATGTTTTTTCCATGTTATAGCGCCACCTATTATTCAATCGTCGCGATTTTTTTACTGTGACCCCAGACTGAACCCATACACATGTGTACCGAGTTTGGTTAAGCTATCTCATTTACTTTTTGAGTTATAGCCATTTTAGTAAAATAGGCTCCTCCCACAATGTTTATTTTATGCCCCCTAGCGACCATGAATCGAAATTTCGAATTTTTTTTGATAATTATTAATCGTCAGACTCCATAGAACATTTCTGCACTGGTTTGGTTCCGATCGGACAAAAATCCTAGGACTAATTAGCAAAAGTAGTTTTTTGACATAATTCAAAATGGCGGAAAAATTTCCATACCGGAAATGAAATCGGAGATATACGTTTTGTTCATCACGTTTCCAGCTTTCCAATGATATAAGACACTTGAGTCTACGACATACGGTCTAGGAGTTATGAGCAGTTTCGCGCTTTTGGTTGTTATAGCGCCACCTATGGGCCAATCGGGGTCATAATCTCTGAACCTCTCCTCGATTTTTGTACTACCATCTGGCAAAGTTTCAAGTCTCCAGCCCTTACGGTTTGGGCTGCACGATGCGTTTTACGGCAGAAGAATAATAATAATAATTAAAGCTGCAAGCAGCATTTAGCGGGGTTCAAGCATTTAGGGTCTTTAAGCACATAAGGCAGTTTACTGAGTTGTCTGAGTTTTTGTTTAGGATTTACAGGCTTTTGAGTGTTTTTTGCCATACCCATTTTCTAAATGATCCTGTTATGGCTACCCAATGGGTAAAGTTAAAGTTTTTTATATAATTAATAATCTAGAGCTTCCAGAGAATTGTACTGCACTGGTATATTTCCAATCGGGCGAAAAACCTAGGACTAGTTCGCAAAAGTAGTTTTTTAACATAATCGCAAGTATTTAATGAACAAATTGATTGACAGCAGTAGTTCTTGAGGCAAAGTTGTTCAGTATGAGGAGATCTATCAAATGATATGCATCACGTGATTACATAGCCGTAAAACCTGTTAGCGTCAACTAGTGGCTGATTTTTCAAAATTCTTAGACCTCTAGGGCCACGAGTCGAACATGCCCACCTAGTTTCGTTCTGATCGGCCTCCGTTAAGAGCAAACTAACAGCTTTGAATTAAAATGGTGAGGTATCCTGTTGTAAACATCAACCATGCCTGTTGACAGTTCTCTTTTGTGGGAAGGGAATGAAAAGTTCTCAAATCCGCAGCACAGCCTCAGACATAACATTTATATCCATGATCTGCCATTTTCACTATTGTCCTTGCTTGCTTCTTCACAATACCTGCAGATCTTCTGATGATTCGGCTGTGCAGGTCCACATTAACACTGCCTGGCCTAGAACATGGACTGGAAAATGCAAATTTGGGGGGTATAAATATTAATGATCCTGACTCCAACGTCACAGTCGGTGTTATGGTGGGATTCACTCATTTTTCAGCGGTCTTTTGCAAACAGGAGATTTACACATGAAGGAGGAAACAATGGTGTTTGAGGCTCACGGTATGTCAGTTCCATGTCCAGAACTCTTATCATTCAACTATGCCAAGATAAATACAGTTTTCAATTGTATGGCACCTTTAAAATAGATGATTAGTAATATAATGCTTACTTGGAGTCTGAAATGGCTTTAACAAAAGAAGAAAAATATTCTTAGATTTCTGTTCATTCTAATCATGTACAAATAAAGTAGCACAGTAAGATTACATTTATTTGAATGCATTAGTGAGTGTGTGATTGTGCTGTGTGTGCAGCGTGTCAATACTAAAAGTGAAGGTGTAGTTGATATCTTTGGTGATAATATCTGTAGTAATCATAAAAAAACAATTAAGAAATAAAGAATTAAAATTACAAATAATATTCTATTAAGATATGAGTTACAATAACATGATTTGCAATAGTAATAATATCAATAATATATGCACAACACACAGAGATTAGACTATCAGGTCTGTGTTTTACAAAAAACATTAGTATTGCAGCCAATGTGAGTCTGTGGGATTTATAAACAGACAAAATATGATTTGAAATGTTATTTTAATGATTTTATTAAGTTTAAACAATATTTCAAATGGAAAAAAAATGAAAAATAATATTTTAGTGAGCAGAATGAACCAATGAGTGTTCTTCTTCTGGTGGTTAAAATGTAAATGAAAACAATAATACTTAAACAATAATACTTAATACACTAACCATGCTTGAACACACACATGCACACACATTTTGTTGTAGATGTAGATATTTAAAATAAAAGATAGGTAACAAAATGATAATTGCAAATCTCCTCTGTATAACACCATTTTCAGATTTCAAATTAATCACTGAGAGGCAGAATTGTTCAAACTGAGAGCTCAGTAAAAATGAAGTGATAAACTTTGACAAAACATGACTGTGTTATAATAGGTGATTTTCATGCAAGTAATTTTATATAGTCCAAAAACTAATGCAAAAGCACAGATGAAAATATTTTATTAAGTAGAATGTCCTGCAGAGGGCAGTAGAAGACCACTAATTGACTCACTTTCATTTGAAAGACTTTTTTTATCCACCAGTAAAACAAAGCAGTTTCTCCATGTTCTTTCCATTAAGCATGCTTACACACACAGACACACACACAAACACAAACACATCCACACACACACACACAAAGACAAATATGTTTTCAATGTTTTTAGGATGTGATATTGTGAAAATATCTTCATCTCCTCATCTTGAACAACTTTGCCTCAAGAATCACTAATGTCAATCAAACCGTTCATAATCATAATAAAAAATAAAATATATACAAATATCATAATAATAAAAAAAAAACATCATAATAAAAAAGATTGCTTCTTAAAGCATTTGTTTATTTCCCAATACTGAAGCGAATTAAAAGATCATGCGTAATCCTGCTGCTCCCTCTAGTGGACAACAGTGGTATTATAGCTTACATTTTACAGTTGAAGTGTTTGAATGAATGAATGGGAATTTGTTTTTTTACTTATATCTCAGGAACCAAAAGGCGAAAAATTCTGAAACTCAGAGCATAGATAGTGCTTGAGGAGCCCTGTTGAATGAGACCATCAAGGTGTTGGGCGATTGGGGCTGGGAGTTATGACTGTTATAAGGCATATCTGTTCGGGCTATTATCTCTGGAATGCCCAGGGCAAATAACACCACATTTGAATCGAAGCTAGCCAAGGACGCGCCCTTTCCAACGAGCTCTCACACAATGTTCGGGGTGGTCTGGGTCGGGAGTAATGGCCGTTCAAAATCGGGGGTCCCGCGGATTCGCGATGCGCGGGGGGCGCGCTCCCGAGGCCCGCGACGACACGTTTCGATCAAGAGCCCGGAGAGGTCCTCACCATCAAAATTTGAGCGCGCAACGACTTTCCGTTTTCGAGTTATGAATGAATTTGTATTCGGGGGCGTGGCTTAAATGCCGTTACTTTCGTTTCATTTCATTCATTTACTTTCGTCCATTTCCATATCTCAGTGTAACACAATTGTCAATAGTAATACTCAATAGATGAGTTTTGACAAAATGTGATTGTAAATGTTAAAATAATGATTTTATAAAGTCTAAATATGAATTTTATAACAATATTAGGGAGTAGTATGATGAAATGACAGCAGGGGGCAGTAAAATACCACTTATTGGCTTAATATGTCATTATATTCATATAAAATCACCTTTTGAAGAAGTTAAACTTTTTTTCTGATAATTATTGATCTAGAGAGTTCAGAGAATTGTGCTGCACTGGTTTTGAACATTATGATATGAACATTATATGATGATAGAAGACACCATTTACAGCAAATACAGGCAATTTACCATAGGAAATATATGGCTTTAAAGCGTTTTAACAGTTATAGCGACAACTATGGTCCGATCTCCATAAAATTTCCCATGCTTCTTTAGCAGGTTATGACACATATGCTCATCAATTTTTGTGAAGTTCTGAGTTTTCGTTTAGGATTTATAGTTATAACTATATAGTTATAGTTTAGCAGTTTTCTGCACTAAAGCAAACCAGTTTTTCCATGTTAACTCAATCATGCATGCTTACACACACACACACACACACACACGAAGACAAATGTTGTTGTTGTTTTTTCAATGCTATTGGGATATGTCATAATGAAAATATATTTGAATGGTCTATAAACATTTCACAAAGTCTTTGTTAGCTATTAATCAGAAGATTCAGAATTTATTCAGAAACCTAAGACTACACAAACACATTATGTTGTAGATACAGACATTTGAAATTGATAAAACTGTCAATACTAATACTTTAACGGACGGATTTTGACTAAATGTAATTGTAAATGTTAAAATAGTGATTTTATAAATTTTAAACAGCAGGGGGCAGTAAAATACAACTTATTGGCTTAATATGCCATTATATTCATATAATTTTCACCTTTTTAACTGTTATAGAGGCAAATTTTGTCCGATCGGTCTGAAAATTTTCATGCGTGTTCAGAGTGATATTTCACTGGCTTTTTAAGAAGGTCTGAGTCATTCATTAAAGAGATATAGGCTTTCGGGGACACTTGGTAAAGGCTACATTTTGAAGTGAACCTATTATATCTATCCAAATGAAGTAGTTCAACTTTTTCTGACAATTATTGACCTAGTGAGTCCAGAGAATTGTATTGCACTAGTTTTGAACATTATGATATGAGAACTATATGATCAGAGATGGAAAAGACCATTTACAGCCAATACAGGCAGTTTACCATAGGAAATATATGGTTTTAAAGCTTTTTAACAGTTATAGCGCCACCTTTGGTCCAATCTCCATAAAATGTTGCATGCTTGTTAATGATGTCATGTCACATATGCTCACCAACTTTTGTGAAGTTCTGAGTTTTCATTTAGGATTTATAGGCTTTTTAGTGTATTTTGCCACGCCCATTTTATAAATGACCCTATTACAGCCATACAAATGCAAAAGTTCAACTTTTTTTTGATAATTATTGATCTAGAGAGTCCAGAGAATTGTCCTAGACTGGTCTGGTTCCGATCGGGCGAAAAACCAGGGACTAGTTCGCAAAAGTAGGTTTTTAACATATTCATGAATATTTAATGAACGGTTTGATTGACAGCAATGGTTCTAGAGGCAAAGTTGTTCAGGATGAGCAGATCTATCAAATGATATGCATTTTGTGACGATAAGTGTAACACCACGTGATTACAGAGCCATAAAACTCGTTAGCGCCAACTAGTGGCCGATTTCTTTCAAAATTCTTACAGACCTTCAGGGCCATGAGTCGAACATGCCCATCGAGTTTCGTTCCGATCGGCCTCCGTTAACCTTGTCTAATAGGTGCTCAAACTTCATTGGCTGATGGCGGCCATGTTTTTTGAGATACACTAATGTCCTCATAGATATACATGGCACCTTGGACCAAGACACTGCATACCAATTTTCAAGTCAATCGGACTAACGGTCAGGTGGTTATAGCCCATTTTATGTTTTTTTCATGTTATAGCGCCACCATATGGCCAATCGCCGCGATTTTTTTACTGTGACCTCAGATTGACCTCTTACACATGTGTACCGAGTTTGGTGAAGATATCTAATTTACTTCTGGAGTTATAGCCATTTTAGTAAAATAGGCTCCGCCTTCTTCAAACGTTTTGGCGCCCCTTAGCGACCGTGAATCGAAATTTCAACTTTTTTTCGATAATTATTGATATTCAGACTACTGTGAACATTTCTGCACTGGTTTGGTTCCGATCGGGCGAAAAACCAGGGACTAGTTCGCAAAAGTAGGTTTTGGACAAAATCCAAAATGGCGGAAAAATTTGCATACCGGAAATAAAATACCTCCTATATTTCTTGTTCGGCTTGAGCCAAGGATTCCAATGATGTATGACACTTGAAGCTGAGACAAATGGTTATTGAGATATGAGCAAAATAGTGATTTTTTTTTGTTTTTTGCGCTATAGCGCCACCTATTGGCCAATCGGGCTCATACTTTGATAACCTCTCCTCGATTTTTGTACTACCTTGTGGCCAAGTTTCAAGTCTCTAGCTCTTACGGTTTGGGCTGCACGATGCGTTTTAGCGGAGAAGAATAATAATAATAATAATAAAAATCCTTACAATTACAATAGGGTTTCAGCACTTCGTGCTTGAACCCCTAATAATAATAAAAATCCTTACAATTACAATAGGGTTTCAGCACTTCGTGCTTGAACCCCTAATAATTAAAGCTGCAAGCAGCATTTATCGGGGTTCAAGCATTTAAGGCCTTTAAGCACATAAGCATTTAAGACATTAAGATTTATTTAGAAAGCTTTTAACCACTGAAATAATAGATGGAAAAGTCCATTTACAGCCAATACAGGCAAGCTTTTTAACAGTTATAGCGCCACCTATAGTCCGATCTCCATGATATTTTGCATGCTTGTTAATGATGTTGTGGCACATATGCTCACCAATTTTCGTGAAGTTCTGAGTTTTCGTTTAGGATTTATAGGCTTTTGAGTGCATTTTGCCACGCCCATTTTCTTTATGACCCAATATACCCGTGCGAAAAATGCAAAAGTTCAAATTTTTTTTGATAATTATTGATCTAGAGAGTCCATAGAATTGTCCTAGACTCGTTTGGTTCTGATCGGGCGAAAAACCTAGGACTAGTTCGCAAAAGTAGGTTTTTAACATAATTACAAATATTTAATGAACGGTTTAATTGACAGCAATGGTTCTTGAGGCAAAGTTGTTCAACAAGAGGAGATCTATCAAATGGTATGCATTTTGTGACAATAAGTGTAACACCACGTGATTACAGAGCCATAAAACTCGTTAGCGCCAACTAGTGGCCGATTTCTTTTAAAATTCGTACAGACCTCTAGGGCCATGAGTCGAACATGCCCACCGAGTTTCGTTCCGATCGACCTCCGTTAACCTTGTCTAATAGGTGCTCGAACTTCATTGGCTGATGGCGGCCATGTTTTTTGAGATACGCCAATGTCCTCATAGACATACATGACACCTTGGACCAAGACACTGCATACCAATTTTCAAGTCAATCAGACTAACGGTCAGGTGGTTATAGCCTGTTTTATGTTTTTTTCATGTTATAGCGCCACCTAGTGTTCAATCGTCGCGACTTTGTTACCGTGACCCCAAATTGAACTCATACAGATATGTACCAAGTTTGGTGAAGATATCTAATTTACTTCTCGAGTTATAGCCGTTTTAGTAAAATAGGCTCTTTCCACAAAAATCAATTAGCGCCCCCTAGAAACCATGAATCGAAATTTCAATTTTTTTTCGATAATTATTGGTAACCAGACTCCAGAGAACATTTCTGCACTGGTTTGGTTCCAATCGGACAAAAAACCAGGGACTAGTTCGCAAAAGTAGGTTTTTGACAAAATTCAAAATTGCGGAAAAATTTGCATACCGGAAATGAAATCGGAGATATACATTTTGTTTGCCATGAGGTCTTGATTACATGGATATAAGACACTTGAGTCTACGACATACAGTCTAGGAGTTATGAGCAGTTTCGCGCTTTTGGTCGCTGTAGCGCCACCTATGGGCCGATTTGGCTAAGTCCGTGTATCTGAGTAGCGAGCAATACTACTACCATTTGACCAAGTATCACGTCTCTAGGCCTTACGGTTTTGGCTGCACGATGCGTTTTAGGGAAGAATAATAATAATAAAAATCCTTACAATTACAATAGGGTTTCAGCATTTCATGCTTGAACCCCTAATTAAAGCTGCAAGCAGCATTTATCGGGGTTCAAGCTATTAAGGCCTTTAAGGGTTTTTAAGCACAAAAGCATCAAAAGTTATCAGGTTTTATTTAGCAAGCATGTAACCACTGACATAATAGATGGAAAAGACCATTTACAGCCAATACAGGCAATGTACCATAGGAAATATATGGTTTTAAAGCTTTTTAACAGTTATAGCGCCACCTATGGTCCAATCTCCATAAAATTTGGCATGCTTGTTAATGATGTTATGTCACATATGCTCACCAATTTTTGTGAAGTTCTGAGTTTTCATTTAGGATTTATAGGATTTTTAATGTATTTTGCCACGCCTATTTTATAAATGACCCTATTACAGCCATCCAAAAGCAAAAGTTCAACTTTTTTTCGATAATTATTGATCTAGAGAGTCCAGAGAATTGTCCTAGACTGGTCTGGTTCCGATCGGGCGAAAAACCTAGGACTAGTTCGCAAAAGTAGGTTTTTAACATGTTCGCGAATATTTAATGAACGGTTTGATTGACAGCAATGGTTCTTGAGGCAAAGTTGTTCAGCATGAGCAGATCTATCAAATGATATGCATATTGTGTGGATGAGTGTAACACCACGTGATTACAGAACCATAAAACTCGTTAGCGCCAACTAGTGGCCGATTTCTTTCAAAATTCTTACAGACCTCTAGGGCCATGAGATGAACATGCCCATCGAGTTTCGTTCCGATCGGCCTCCGTTAACCTTGTCTAATAGGTGCTCAACTTCATTGGCCAATGGCGGCCATGTTTTTTGAGATACGCCAATTTCCTCATAGACATATATGGCACCTTGGGCCAAGACACTGCATACCAATTTTCAAGTCAATCGGACTAACGGTCAGGTGGTTATAGCCCTTTTCATGTTTTTTCCATGTTATAGCGCCACCTATTGTTCAATCGTCGCGATTTTTTTACTGTGACCCCAGACTAAACCCATACACATGTGTACCGAGTTTGGTTAAGCTATCTCATTTACTTTTTGAGTTATAGCTATTTTAGTAAAATAGGCTCCTCCCACAATGTTTATTTTATGCCCCCTAGCGACCATGAATCGAAATTTCGAATTTTTTTTTGATAATTATTGATCGTCAGACTCCATAGAACATTTCTGCACTGGTTTGGTTCCGATCGGACAAAAAACCTAGGACTAATTAGCAAAAGTAGTTTTTTGACAAAATTCAAAATGGCGGAAAAATTTCCATACCGGAAATGAAATCGGAGATATACGTTTTGTTCATCACGTTTCCAGCTTTCCAATGATATAAGACACTTGAGTCTACGACATACGGTCTAGGAGTTATGAGCAGTTTCGCGCTTTTGGTTGTTATAGCGCCACCTATGGGCCAATCGGGGTCATAATCTCTGAACCTCTCCTCGATTTTTGTACTACCATCTGGCAAAGTTTCAAGTCTCCAGCCCTTACGGTTTGGGCTGCACGATGCGTTTTACGGCAGAAGAATAATAATAATAATAATAATTAAAGCTGCAAGCAGCATTTATCGGGGTTCAAGCATTTAAGGCCTTTAAGCACATAAGCATTTAAGACATTAAGTTTTATTTAGAAAGCTTTTAACCACTGAAATAATAGATGGAAAAGTCCATTTACAGCCAATACAGGCAATTTACCATAGGAAATATATGGTTTTCAAACCTTTTTAACAGTTATAGCGCCACCTATGGTCCGATCAACATGAAATTTGGCATGCTTGTTTAGAATATTATGGCACATATGTTCACCAATTTTCGTGAAGTTCTGAGTTTTCGTTTAGGATTTATAAGCTTTTGAGTGCATTTTGCCACGCCCATTTTCTTTATGACCCAATTATAGCCATACGAAAAATTCAAAAGTTCAACTTTTTTTCGATAATTATTGATCAGGAGAGTCCAGAGAATTGTCCTAGACTGGTCTGGTTCCGATCGGGCGAAAAACCAGGGACTAGTTCGCAAAAGTAGGTTTTTAACATATTCGCGAATAATTAATGAACGATTTGATTGACAGCAATGGTTCTTGAGGCAATGTTGTTCAGCATGAGCAGATCTATCAAATGATATGCATTTTGTGACAATAAGTGTAACACCACGTGATTACAGAGCCGTAAAACTCGTTAGCGCCAACTAGTGGCCGATTTCTTTCAAAATTCTTACAGACCTCTAGGGCCATGAGATGAACATGCCCATCGAGTTTCGTTCCGATCGGCCTCCGTTAACCTTGTCTAATAGGTGCTCAAACTTCATTGGCCGATGGCGGCCATGTTTTTTGAGATACACCAATGTCCTCATAGACATACATGACACCTTGGGCCAAGACACTGCATACCAATTTTCAAGTCAATCGGACTAACGGTCAGGTGGTTAAAGCCTGTTTTATGTTTTTTTCATGTTATAGCGCCACCATGTGGCCAATCACCGCGATTTTTTTACTGTGACCTCAGATTGACCTCTTACACATGTGTACCGAGTTTGTTGAAGATACCTCATTTACTTCTGGAGTTATAGCCATTTTAGTAAAATAGGCCCCTCCCACAACGTACGTTTTGGCGCCCCTTAGCGTCCGTGAATCGAAAGTTCAACTTTTTTTCGATAATTATTGATAGTCAGACTCCAGAGAACATTTCTGTACTGGTTTGGTTCCGATCGGGCGAAAAACCTAGGACTAGTTCGCAAAAGTAGGTTTTTGGCAAAATTCAAAATGGCGGAAAATCTATCATGGCGGAAATGAAATCGGAGATATACGTTTTGTTCGTCAGGCATCCAGCTTTCCAATGATATAAGACACTTGAGTCTACGACATACGTTATAGGAGTTCTGAGCAGTTTCGCGCTTTTGGTCGCTGTAGCGCCACCTATGGGCCGATTTGGCTAAGTCCGTGTATCTGAGTAGCGAGCAATACTACTACCATTTGACCAAGTATCACGTCTCTAGGCCTTACGGTTTTGGCTGCACGATGCGTTTTAGGGAAGAATAATAATAATAATAATTAAAGCTGCAAGCAGCATTTATCGGGGTTCAAGCAGTTAAGGCCTTTAAGGCATTTAAGCACAAAAGCATCAAAAGTCATTAAGATTTATTTAGCAAGCATGTAACCACTGACATAATAGATGGAAAAGACCATTTACAGCCAATATAGGCAAATTGCCATGGGATATATATGGTTTTAAAGCTTTTTAACAGTTATAGCGCCACCTATGGTCCGATCTCCATAAAATTGTTTACTGTGACCTCAAATTGAACCCATACACATGTGTACTGAGTTTGGTGAAGATATCTCATTTACTTCTTGAGTTATAGCCATTTGAGTAAAATAGGCTCCTCCCACAACGATTTGCCACATTCTAGAATTATTTAATATGATTCTAGCATGATTTACTATCATATACCATGTTCCAGAATGATTTATTAGGATTCTAGCATGATTTACCTTGATACACCTCATTTCAGTATTATTTACTATGATTTACAATGTTTCTAGCATGATTAACCACATTACTAGCAATTATGTGAAGTGTCAGTGCAAATGAGGTGATGAACACTGACAAAATATTATTGTGTTATAATAGTTAGTTATATACGTGATTTTTAGTGTGTGTCCAAGTATGAATGCAAAAGCACATGTAAAATATTTCATTATTAAGTAGAATGGCCAGCAGAGGGCACTAGAAGACCACTTATTGGCTCACTTTCACTTTAAACCAGTTTTCTGCACTAAAGCAAACCAGTTTTTCCATGTTAACTCAATGCATGCTTACACACACACACACACACACACACAGCATAGTTAATCATGATTTACCATGATATACCACGTTCTAGTATTATTTACCAGGAGATAAACGACAATCTAGTATTATTTACTTTGATTTACCATGTTTCTAGCCTGATTTATCACATTACTAGCAATTATTTGAAGTGTCAGTGCAAATAAAGTGATTAACACTGACAAAATATGATTGTGTTATAATAGTTATTGCTATATAAGTGATTTTTAGTGTGTATTCAAGTATAAATGCAAGCACATGTGGAAAAATTTAATTAATAAGTAGAATGGCCAGCAGAGGGCAGTAGAAGACCACTTATTGGCTCACTTTCACTTTAAACCTCATGATTTTGACCAGTTTTCTGCACTAAAGCAAACCAGTGTTTCCATGTTAACTCAATAATGCATACTTGCTACATATGCTACACACAATAATGCTACACACACACACACACACACACACACACACACACACACACACACACACACACAAACAAATGTTTCAGTGATATTGGTGTCACATTCACCTTCATCACATTCACCTTCTGTCTTCATCACATTCACCATCTGTCGTCATCACCTGCTCCTCATCACCCTCCTCATCATCACCTGCTCCTCATCATCATAACCGTCACCTGTTGTCCTTGTCTTGATCTGTGTATTTAAGTTCCCCTCTCATCCATTATCATTGTCGGTTATTGTTTGTGCACTAGCACTCTGTTATGTTTGTTTTCATGTTGGAAAATAAAACCTTTGTTATATTTGTACCACACACACACACACACACACACACACACACACACACACACACACACACACACACCATCATTTATCATGATTTACCATGGCTGATACCAATACCAATATGAGAAAATGACTATTTTAAACAGCAGGGGGCAGTAAAATACCACTTATTGGCTTAACATGCCATTAATTCATATCATTTTCACCTTTTTAACTGTTATAGAGGCAAATTTTGTCGGATCTGTCTGAAAATTTTCATGCTTGTTCAGGGTGATATTTCACACGTTCTGACTTGTTTTTAAGAAGGTCTGAGCATTGATTAAAGAGATATAGGCTTTCGGGGACACTTGGTAAAGGCCAGATTTTGAAGTGAACCTATTATAGCTATCCAAATGAAGTAGTTCAACTTTTTCTGACAATTATTGATCTAGTGAGTCCAGAGAATTGTATTGCACTAGTTTTGAACATTATGATATGAAAATTATATGATCAGAGATGGAAAAGACCATTTACAGCCAATACAGGCAGTTTACCATAGGAAACATATGATTTTAAAGCTTTTTAACAGTTATAGCGCCACCTATCGTCCGATCTCCATAGAATTTTTCATGCTTGTTAATGATGTTATGTCACATATGCTGACCAATTTTTGTGAAGTTCTGAGTTTTTATTTAGGATTTATAGGCTTTTTAATGTATTTTGACACGCCCATTTTATAAATGACCCTATTACAGCCATCCAAATGCAAAAGTTCAACTTTTTTTTGATAATTATTGATCTAGAGAGTCCAGAGAATTGTCCTAGACTCGTTTGGTTCCGATCGGGCAAAAAACCAGGGACTAGTTCGCAAAAGTAGGTTTTTAACATATTCGTGAATAATTAATAAACTGTTTGATTGACAGCAATGGTTCTAGAGGCAAAGTTGTTCAGCATAAGCAGATCTATCAAATGATATGCATTTTGTGATGATAAGTGTAACACCACGTGATTACAGAGCCATAAAACTCATTAGCGCCAACTAGTGGCCGATTTCTTTCAAAATTCTTACAGACCTCTAGGGCCATGAGCCGAACATACCCATTGAGTTTCGTTCCGATCGGCCTCCGTTAACCTTGTCTAATAGGTGCTCAAACTTCATTGGCCGATGGCGGCCATGTTTTTTGAGATACGCCAATGTCCTCATACACATACATGGCACCTTGGACCAAGACACTGCATACCAATTTTCAAGTCAATCGGACTAACGGTCAGGTGGTTATAGCCTGTTTTATGTTTTTTTCATTTTATAGCGCCACCATGAGGCCAATCGTCGCGATTTTTTTACTGTGACCCCAGATTGAACTCATACACATGTGTACCAAGTTTGGTGAAGATACCTCATTTACATCGGGAGTTATAGCCATTTTAGTAAAATAGGCCCCTCCCACAATGTACGTTTTGGCGCCCCTTAGCGACCGTGAATCGAAATTTCCACTTTTTTTCGATAATTATTGATATTCAGACTCCAGAGAACATTTCTGCACTGGTTTGGTTCCAATCGGGCAAAAAAACAGGGACTAGTTCGCAAAAGTAGGTTTTTGACAAAATTCAAAATGGCGGAAAATCTATCATGGCGGAAATGAAATCGGAGATATACGTTTTGTTCGTCAGGCATCCAGCTTTCCAATGATATAAGACACTTGAGTCTACAACATATGGTCTAGGAGTTATGAACAGTTTCGCGCTTTTGGTTGCTATAGCGCCACCTATGGGCCAATCGGGGTCATAATCTCTGAACCTTTCCTCGATTTTTGTACTACCATCTGTCAAAGTTTCAAAGTTCCAGCTCTTACGGTTTGGGCTGCACGATGCGTTTTACGGCGGAATAATAATAATAATAATAATAAAAATCAGCACAATTACAATAGGGTTTCAGCACTTCGTGCTTGAACCCCTAATTAAAGCTGCAAGCAGCATTTATCGGGGTTCAAGCATTTAAGGCCTTTAAGCACATAAGCATTTAAGACATTAAGTTTTATTTAGAAAGCTTTTAACCACTGAAATAATAGATGGAAAAGTCCATTTACAGCCAATACAGGCAATTTACCATAGGAAATATATGGTTTTCAAACCTTTTTAACAGTTATAGCGCCACCTATGGTCCGATCAACATGAAATTTGGCATGCTTGTTTAGAATATGATGGCACATATGCTCACCAATTTTCGTGAAGTTCTGAGTTTTCGTTTAGGATTTATAAGCTTTTGAGTGCATTTTGCCACGCCCATTTTCTTTATGACCCAATTATAGCCATACGAAAAATTCAAAAGTTCAACTTTTTTTCGATAATTATTGATCTAGAGAGTCCAGAGAATTGTCCTAGACTGGTCTGGTTCCGATCGGGCGAAAAACCAGGGACTAGTTCGCAAAAGTAGGTTTTTAACATATTCGCGAATAATTAATGAACGATTTGATTGACAGCTATGGTTCTTGAGGCAATGTTGTTCAGCATGAGCAGATCTATCAAATGATATGCATTTTGTGACAATAAGTGTAACACCACGTGATTACAGAGCCGTAAAACTCGTTAGCGCCAACTAGTGGCCGATTTCTTTCAAAATTCTTACAGACCTCTAGGGCTATGAGTTGAACATGCCCATCGAGTTTCGTTCCGATCGGCCTCCGTTAACCTTGTCTAATAGGTGCTCAAACTTCATTGGCCGATGGCGGCCATGTTTTTTGAGATACACCAATGTCCTCATAGACATACATGACACCTTGGGCCAAGACACTGCATACCAATTTTCAAGTCAATCGGACTAACGGTCAGGTGGTTAAAGCCTGTTTTATGTTTTTTTCAAGTTATAGCGCCACCATGTGGCCAATCGCCGCGATTTTTTTACTGTGACCTCAGATTGACCTCTTACACATGTGTACCGAGTTTGGTGAAGATACCTCATTTACTTCTGGAGTTATAGCCATTTTAGTAAAATAGGCCCCTCCCACAACATACGTTTTGGCGCCCCTTAGCGTCCGTGAATCGAAATTTCAACTTTTTTTCGATAATTATTGATATTCAGACTCCAGAGAACATTTCTGTACTGGTTTGGTTCCGATCGGGCAAAAAACCTAGGACTAGTTCGCAAAAGTAGGTTTTTGGCAAAATTCAAAATGGCGGAAAATCTATCATGGCGGAAATGAAATCGGAGATATACGTTTTGTTCGTCAGGCATCCAGCTTCCCAATGATATAAGACACTTGAGTCTACGACATACGGTCTAGGAGTTCTGAGCAGTTTCGCGCTTTTGGTTGCTGTAGCGCCACCTATGGGCCGATTTGGCTAAGTCCGTGTATCTGAGTAGCGAGCAATACTACTACCATTTGACCAAGTATCACGTCTCTAGGCCTTACGGTTTTGGCTGCACGATGCGTTTTAGGGAAGAATAATAATAATAATTAAAGCTGCAAGCAGCATTTATCGGGGTTCAAGCATTTAAGGCCTTTAAGCACATGAGCATTTAAGACATTAAGATTTATTTAGAAAGCTTTTAACCACTGAAATAATAGATGGAAAAGTCCATTTACAGCCAATACAGGCAAGCTTTTTAACAGTTATAGCGCCACCTATTGTCCGATCTCCATGAAACTTTGCACGCTTGTTTACAATGTTATGGCACATATGCTCACCAATTTTTGTGAAGTTCTGAGTTTTCGTTTAGGATTTATAGGCTTTTGAGTGCATTGTGCCACGCCCATTTTCTTTATTACCCAATATACCCATGCGAAAAATGCTAAAGTTCAACTTTTTTTTGATAATTATTTATCTAGAGAGTCCAGAGAATTGTCCTAGACTTGTTTGGTTCCGATCGGGCGAAAAACCTAGGACTAGTTCGCAAAAGTAGGTTTTTAACATAATTACAAATATTTAATGAACGGTTTGATTGACAGCAATAGTTCTTGAGGCAAAGTTGTTCAGCATGAGCAGATCTATCAAATGATATGCATTTTGTGACGATAAGTGTAACACCACGTGATTACAGAGCCATTAAACTCGTTAGCGCCAACTAGTGGCCGATTTCTTTCAAAATTCTTACAGACCTCTAGGGGCTTGAGCCGAACATGTCCACTGAGTTTCGTTCTGATTGGCCTCCGTTAACCTTGTCTAATAGGTGCTCAAACTTCATTGGCCGATGGCGGCCATGTTTTTCGAGATACACCAATGTCCTCATAGACATACATGGCACCTTGGACCAAGACACTGCATACCAATTTTCAAGTCAATCGGACAAACGGTCAGGTGGTTATAGCCTGTTTTATGTTTTTGTCATGTTATAGCGCCACCATGTGGCCAATCACCGCGATTTCTTTACTGTGACCTTAGATTGACCTCTTACACATGTGTACCAAGTTTGGTGAAGATAACTCATTTACTTCTGGAGTTATAGCCATTTTAGTAAAACTAGCTCCGCCTCCTTCGAACGTTTTGGCGCCCCTTAGCGACCGTGAATCGAAATTTAAACTTTTTTTTAATAATTATTTATATTCAGACTCCAGAGAACATTTCTGCACTGGTTTGGTTCCGATCGGACAAAAAACCTAGGACTAGTTCGCAAAAGTAGGTTTTGGACAAAATCCAAAATGGCGGAAAATTTGCATACCGGAAAGGAAATCCTTGAGGCCTTTTTTGTTCGGCTTGAGCCAAGGATTCCAATGATATAAGACACTTGAGTCTGAGACAAAGGGTTGGTGAGATTTAAGCAAAAATATGCCATTTTTTTGGTTTTTGCACTGTAGCGCCACCTATTGGCCAATCTGGCTCATATTTTGATAACCTCTCCTCGATTTTTGTACTACCATCTGGCAAAGTTTCAAGTCTCTAGCACTTACGGTTTGGGCTGTACGATGCGTTTTAGGGGAAAATAATAATAATAATAATAATTAAAGCTGCAAGCAGCATTTATCGGGGTTCAAGCAGTTAAGGCCTTTAAGCACAAAAGCATCAAAAGTGATTAAGTTTTATTTACCAAGAATGTAACTACTGACATTATAGATGAAAAAGACCATTTACAGGAAATACCATAGGAAATATATGGTTTTAAAGCTTTTTAGCAGTTATAGCGCCACCTATCGTCCGATCTCCGTAAAAATTGGCATGCTTGTTAATGATGTTATGTCACATATGCTCACCAATTTTTGTGAAGTTCTGAGTTTTCATTTAGGATTTATAGGCTTTTTAATGTTTTTTTTTGCCACGCCCATTTTCTAAATGACCCTATTACAGCCATCTACATGCAAAAGTTCAACTTTTTTTTGATAATTATTCATCTAGAGTGTCCAGAGAATTGTCCTAGACTGGTCTGGTTTCGATCGGGCGAAAAACCTAGGACTAGTTTGCAAAAGTAGGTTTATAACATAATTACGAATATTTAATAACCGGTTTAATTGACAGCATTAGTTCTTGAGGCAAAGTTGTTCAGCATGAGCAGATCTATCAGATGATATGCATTTTGTGACGATAAGTGTAACACCACGTGATTACAGAGCCATAAAACTCGTTAGCGCCAACTAGTGGCCGATTTCTTTCAAAACTCTTACAGACCTCTAGGGCCATGAGTCGAACATGCCCATCGAGTTTCGTTCCGATCGGCCTCCGTTAACCTTGTCTAATAGGTGCTCAAATTTCATTGGTCGATGGCGGCCATGTTTTTCGAGATACGCCAATGTCCTCATAGACATACATGGCACCTTGGACCAAGACACTGCATACCAATTTTCAAGTCAATCGGACTAACGGTCACGTGGTCAACCACATTCAACCACATTACTAGCACACAGCATGATTTACCTTGATACACCTCATTTCAGTATTATTTACTATGATTTACAATGTTTCTAGCATGATTAACCACATTACTAGCAATTATGTGAAGTGTCAGTGCAAATGAGGTGATGAACACTGACAAAATATTATTGTGTTATAATAGTTAGTTATATACGTGATTTTTAGTGTGTGTCCAAGTATGAATGCAAAAGCACATGTAAAATATTTCATTATTAAGTAGAATGGCCAGCAGAGGGCACTAGAAGACCACTTATTGGCTCACTTTCACTTTAAACCAGTTTTCTGCACTAAAGCAAACCAGTTTTTCCATGTTAACTTAATGCATGCTTACACACACACACACACACACACACACACACACACACACACACACACACACACACACACATACACACACAGCATAGTTAACCATGATTTACCATGATATACCACGTTCTAGTATTATTTACCAGGAGATAAACGACAATCTAGTATTATTTACTTTGATTTACCATGTTTCTAGCCTGATTTATCACATTACTAGCAATTATTTGAAGTGTCAGTGCAAATAAAGTGATTAACACTGACAAAATATGATTGTGTTATAATAGTTATTGCTATATAAGTGATTTTTTTAGTGTGTATTCAAGTATGAATGCAAGCACATGTTGAAATATTTCATTAATAAGTAGAATGGCCAGCAGAGGGCAGTAGAAGACCACTTATTGGCTCACTTTCACTTTAAACCAGTTTTCTGCACTAAAGCAAACCAGTTTATCCATGTTAACTCAATGCATGCTTACACACACACACACACACACACACACACACACACACATACACACACACACACACACACACACACACACAGCATAGTTAACCATGATTTACCATGATTTACCACATTACTAGCAATTATTTGAAGTGTCAGTGCAAATAAAGTGATTAACACTGACAAAATATGATTGTGTTATAATAGTTATTGCTATATAAGTGATTTTTAGTGTGTATTCAAGTATAAATGCAAGCACATGTGGAAAAATTTAATTAATAAGTAGAATGGCCAGCAGAGGGCAGTAGAAGACCACTTATTGGCTCACTTTCACTTTAAACCTCATGATTTTGACCAGTTTTCTGCACTAAAGCAAACCAGTGTTTCCATGTTAACTCAATAATGCATACTTGCTACATATGCTACACACAATAATGCTACACACACACACACACACACACACACACACACACACACACACACACACACACACACACACACACACACAAATGTTTCAGTGATATTGGTGTCACATTCACCTTCATCACATTCACCTTCTGTCTTCATCACATTCACCATCTGTCGTCATCACCTGCACCTGCTCCTCATCACCCTCCTCATCATCACCTGCTCCTCATCATCATAACCGTCACCTGTTGTCCTTGTCTTGATCTGTGTATTTAAGTTCCCCTCTCATCCATTATCATTGTCGGTTATTGTTTGTGCACTAGCACTCTGTTATGTTTGTTTTCATGTTGGAAAATAAAACCTTTGTTATATTTGTACCACAGACACACACACACACACACACACACACACACACACACACACACACACACACACACACACACACACACACACACACACACACACACACACCATCATTTATCATGATTTACCATGGCTGATACCAATACCAATATGAGAAAATGACTATTTTAAACAGCAGGGGGCAGTGAAATACCACTTATTGGCTTAACATGCCATTAATTCATATCATTTTCACCTTTTTAACTGTTATAGAGGCAAATTTTGTCCGATCTGTCTGAAAATTTTCATGCTTGTTCAGGGTGATATTTCACACGTTCTGACTTGTTTTTAAGAAGGTCTGAGCATTGATTAAAGAGATATAGGCTTTCGGAGACACTTGGTAAAGGCCAGATTTTGAAGTGAACCTATTATAGCTATCCAAATGAAGTAGTTCAACTTTTTCTGACAATTATTGATCTAGTGAGTCCAGAGAATTGTATTGCACTAGTTTTGAACATTATGACATGAAAATTATATGATCAGAGATGGAAAAGACCATTTACAGCCAATACAGGCAGTTTACCATAGGAAATATATGATTTTAAAGCTTTTTAACAGTTATAGCGCCACCTATCGTCCGATCTCCATAGAATTTTTCATGCTTGTTAATGATGTTATGTCACATATGCTGACCAATTTTTGTGAAGTTCTGAGTTTTTATTTAGGATGTATAGGCTTTTTAATGTATTTTGACACGCCCATTTTATAAATTACCCTATTACAGCCATCCAAATGCAAAAGTTCAACTTTTTTTGATAATTATTGATCTAGAGAGTCCAGAGAATTGTCCTAGACTCGTTTGGTTCCGATCGGGCAAAAAACCAGGGACTAGTTCGCAAAAGTAGGTTTTTAACATATTCGTGAATAATTAATAAACTGTTTGATTGACAGCAATGGTTCTAGAGGCAAAGTTGTTCAGCATAAGCAGATCTATGAAATTATATGCATTTTGTGATGATAAGTGTAACACCACGTGATTACAGAGCCATAAAACTCGTTAGCGCCAACTAGTGGCCGATTTCTTTCAAAACTCTTACAGACCTCTAGGGCCATGAGTCGAACATGCCCATTGAGTTTTGTTCCGATCGGCCTCTGTTAACCTTGTCTAATAGGTGCTCAAACTTCATTGGTCGATGGCGGCCATGTTTTTCGAGATACGCCAATGTCCTCATAGACATACATGGCACCTTGGACCAAGACACTGCATACCAATTTTCAAGTCAATCGGACTAACGGTCACGTGGTCATAGCCGTTTTCATGTTTTTTTCATGTTATAGCGCCACCTAGTGTTCAATCGTCGCGATTTTTTTACTGTGACCCCAGATTGAACTCATACACATGTGCACCAAGTTTGGTGAAGATATCTCATTTCCTTCTCGAGTTATAGCCATTTTAGTAAAATAGGCTCCACCCACAACATTAATTTATCACCCCCTGGCGATCAGGAATCGAAATTTCGACTTTTTTTCGATAATTATTGATAATCAGACTCCAGAGAACATTTCTGCACTGGTTTGGATCCAATTGGACAAAAAACCTAGGACTAGTTTGCAAAAGTAGGTTTTTAACAAAATTCAAAATGGCGGACAATTTGCATACAGGAAATGAAATCGGAGATATACGTTTTGACCTTCAGGTTTCCAGCTTTCCAGTGATATAAGACACTTGAGTCTACGTCATACGGTCTAGGAGTTATGAGCAGTTTCGCGCTTTTGGTTGCTATAGCGCCACCTATGGGCCAATCGGGGTCATATTCTCTGAACCTCTCCTCGATTTTTGTACTACCATCTGGCAAAGTTTCAAGGTTCCAGCTCTTACGGTTTGGGCTGCACGATGCGTTTTACGGCAGAATAATAATAATAATAAAAATCAGCACAATTACAATAGGGTTTCAGCATTTCATGCTTGAACCCCTAAAAATCCTTACAATAACAATAGGGTTTCAGCACTTCGTGCTTGAACCCCTAATAAAAATCAGGGCAATTACAATAGGGTTTCAGCACTTCGTGCTTGAACCCCTAAAAATCAGGGCAATTACAATAGGGTTTCAGCACTTCGTGCTTGAACCCCTAAAAATCCTTACAATTACAATAGGGTTTCAGCACTTCGTGCTTGAACCCCTAATAATAATAAAAATCAGTACAATTACAATAGGGTTTCAGCACTTCGTGCTTGAACCCCTAATTAAAGCTGCAAGCAGCATTTAGCGGGGTTCAAGCATTTAGGGTCTTTAAGCACATAAGGCAGTTTAGTGAGTTGTCTGAGTTTTCGTTTAGGATTTACAGGCTTTTGAGTGTTTTTTTGCCATACACATTTTCTAAATGATCCTATTATGGCTACCCAATGGGTAAAGTTTAAGTTTTTTATATAATTATTGATCTAGAGCTTCCAGAGAATTGTACTGCACTGGTATATTTCCGATCGGGTGAAAAACATAGGACTAGTTTGCAAAAGTAGGTTTTTAACATAATCGCAAGTATTTAATGAACAAATTAATTGACAGCAGTAGTTTTTGAGGCAAAGTTGTTCAGTATGAGGAGATCTATCAAATGACACGCATCACGTGATTACAGAGCAGTAAAACCTGTTAGCGCCAACTAGTGGCTGATTTCTTTCAAAATTCTTACAGACCTCTAGGGCCACGAGTCGAACATGCCCACCGAGTTTCGTTCCAATCGGCCTTCGTTAACCTTGTCTAAGAGGTGCACAAACTTTATTGGCCGATGGCGGCATAGACATACATGGCACCTTGGACCAAGACACTGCATACCAATTTTAAAGTCAATCGAACTAATGGTCAGGTGGTTATAGCCCTTTTCATGTTTTTGTGATGTTATGGCCTGATCTCCATTTTAAATAATTATTTTAAAGGTGCTGTAGAATGCATTGATATATTTTAAATTGTTCTCTGATATCTCTGAAACAGAAATGTCTTCAACAGTCAAGTAGTGGATAAAATCACTAATGTTACTTTCTGCTTGCGGTAGGGGTTGTAATGGAAATATAACATTAGTTGGAACTGCCCCCTTCTTGAGTATCAAACGATGAGCGAAACCTGCTTGATATTGTCCCAGGTTAGAAAAACTGTCTGGGGTAAAATGGGCAGAGCAAACTAACAGCTTTGAATTAAAATGGTGAGGTATCCTGTTGTAAACATCAACAATGCCTGTTGACAGTTCTCTTTTGTGGGAAGGGAATGAAAAGTTCTCAAATCCGCAGCACAGCACATAACATTTATATCCATGATCTGCCATTTTCACTATTGTCCTTGCTTGCTTCTTCACAATACCTGCAGATCTTCTGATGATTCGGCTGTGCAGGTCCACATTAACACTGCCTGGCCTAGAACATGGACTGGAAAATGCAAATTTGGGGGGTATAAATATTAATGATCCTGACTCCAACGTCACAGTCGGTGTTATGGTGGGATTCACTCATTTTTCAGCGGTCTTTTGCAAACAGGAGATTTACACATGAAGGAGGAAACAATGGTGTTTGAGGCTCACGGTATGTCAGTTCCATGTCCAGAACTCTTATCATTCAACTATGCCAAGATAAATACAGTTTTCAATTGTATGGCACCTTTAAAATAGATGATTAGTAATATAATGCTTACTTGGAGTCTGAAATGGCTTTAACAAAAGAAGAAAAATATTCTTAGATTTCTGTTCATTCTAATCATGTACAAATAAAGTAGCACAGTAAGATTACATTTATTTGAATGCATTAGTGAGTGTGTGATTGTGCTGTGTGTGCAGCGTGTCAATACTAAAAGTGAAGGTGTAGTTGATATCTTTGGTGATAATATCTGTAGTAATCATAAAAAAACAATTAAGAAATAAAGAATTAAAATTACAAATAATATTCTATTAAGATATGAGTTACAATAACATGATTTGCAATAGTAATAATATCAATAATATATGCACAATACACACAGATTAGACTATCAGGTCTGTGTTTTACAAAAACATTAGTATTGCAGCCAATGTGAGTCTGTGGGATTTATAAACAGACAAAATATGATTTGAAATGTTATTTTAATGATTTTATTAAGTTTAAATAATATTTCAAATGGAAAAAAAATGAAATATAATATTTTAGTGAGCAGAATGAACCAATGAGTGTTCTTCATCTGGTGGTTAAAATGTAAATGAAAACAATAATACTTAAACAATAATACTTAATACACTAACCATGCTTGAACACACACATGCACACACATTTTGTTGTAGATGGAGATATTTAAAATAAAAGATAGGTAACAAAATGATAATTGCAAATCTCCTCTGTATAACACCATTTTCAGATTTCAAATTAATCACTGAGAGGCAGAATTGTTCAAACTGAGAGCTCAGTACAAATGAAGTGATAAACTTTGACAAAACATGACTGTGTTATAATAGGTGATTTTCATGCAAGTAATTTGATATAGTCCAAAAACTAATGCAAAAGCACAGATGAAAATATTTTATTAAGTAGAATGTCCTGCAGAGGGCAGTAGAAGACCACTAATTGACTCACTTTCATTTGAAAGACTTTTTTATCCACCAGTAAAACAAAGCAGTTTCTCCATGTTCTTTCCATTAAGCATGCTTACACACACAGACACACACACAAACACAAACACATCCACACACACACACACACACACACACACACACACAAAGACAAATATGTTTTCAATGTTTTTAGGATGTGATATTGTGAAAATATCTTCATCTCCTCATCTTGAACAACTTTGCCTCAAGAATCACTAATGTCAATCAAACCGTTCATAATCATAATAAAAAAATAAAATATATACAAATATCATAATAAAAAAAACATCATAATAAAAAAGATTGCTTCTTAAAGCATTTGTTTATTTCCCAATACTGAAGCGAATTAAAAGATCATGCGTAATCCTGCTGCTCCCTCTAGTGGACAACAGTGGTATTATAGCTTACATTTTACAGTTGAGGTGTTTGAATGAATGAATGGGAATTTGTTTTTTTACTTATATCTCAGGAACCAAAAGGCGAAAAATTCTGAAACTCAGAGCATAGATAGTGCTTGAGGAGCCCTGTTGAATGAGACCATTAAGGTGTTTTTGGGCGATTGGGGCTGGGAGTTATGACTGTTATAAGGCATATCTGTTCGGGCTATTATCTCTGGAATGCCCAGGGCAGATAACACCACATTTGAATCGAAGCTAGCCAAGGACGTGCCCTTTCCAACGAGCTCTTACACAATGTTCGGGGTGGTCTGGGTCGGGAGTAATGGCCGTTGAAAATCGGGGGTCCCGCGGAATGGCGATGCACGGGGGGCGCGCTCCCGAGGCCCGCGACGACCCGTTTCGATCAAGAGCCCGGAGAGGTCCTCACCATCAAAATTTGAGCGCGCAACGACTTTCCGTTTTCGAGATATGAATGAATTTGTATTCGGGGGCGTGGCTTAAATGCCGTTATACTTTCGTTTCATTTCATTCACTTACTTTCGTCCATTTCCATATCTCAGTGTAACACAATTGTCAATAGTAATACTCAATAGATGAGTTTTGACAAAATGTGATTGTAAATGTTAAAATAATGATTTTATAAAGTCTAAATATGAATTTTATAACAATATTAGGGAGTAGTATGATGAAATGACAGCAGGGGGCAGTAAAATACCACTTATTGGCTTAATATGTCATTATATTCATATAAAATCACCTTTTGAAGAAGTTCAACTTTTTTTCTGATAATTATTGATCTAGAGAGTTCAGAGAATTGTGCTGCACTGGTTTTGAACATTATGATATGAACATTATACGATAATAGATAGAAGACACCATTTACAGCAAATACAGGCAATTTACCATAGGAAATATATGGCTTTAAAGCATTTTAACAGTTATAGCGCCACCTATGCTCCGATCTCCATAAAAATGTCCATGCTTCTTTAGCATGTTATGTCACATATGCTCATCAATTTTTGTGAAGTTCTGAGTTTTCATTTAGGATTTATAGGCTTTTTAGTGTATTTTGCCACGCCCATTTTCTAAATGACCCTATTACAGCCATCCAAATGCAAAAGTTCAACTTTTTTTCGATAATTATTGATCTAGAGAGTCCAGAGAATTACCCTAGACTGGTCTGGTTCTGATCGGGCAAAAAACCAGGGACTAGTTCGCAAAAGTAGGTTTTTAACATGTTTGCGAATATTTAATGAACAGTTTGATTGACAGTAGTGGTTCTTGAGGCAAAGTTGTTCAGCATGAGCAGATCTATCAAATGATATGCATAATGTGACAATAAGTTTAACACCACGTGATTACAGAGCCATAAAACTCGTTAGCGCCAACTAGTGGCCGATTTCTTTCAAAAATCTTACATACCTCTAGGGCCATGAGTTGAACATGCCCATCGAGTTTTGTTCCGATCGGCCTCCGTTAACCTTGTCTAATAGGTGCTCAACTTCATTGGCCGATGGCGGCCATGTTTTTCGAGATACGCCAATGTCATCATAGATATACATGGCACCCTGGACCATGAGACTGCATACCAATTTTCAAGTCAATTGGACTAACGGTCAGGTGGTTATAGCCCTTTTCATGTTTTTTTCATGTTATAACGCCACCTAGTGTTCAATCGTCGCGATTTTTTTACTGTGACCCCAGATTGAACTCATACACATGTGTTCCGAGTTTGGTGAAAATATCTAATTTCGTTCATGAGTTATAACCATTTTAGTAAACTGGCTCCGCCTCCTGCGAACGTTTTGACGCCCCTTAGCAACCGTGGATCGAAATTTCAACTTTTTTTCGATAATTACTGATAATCAGACTCCAGAGAACATTTCTGCACTGGTTTGGTTCCGATTGGCCAAAAAAACCCTCTACTAGTTTGCAAAAGTAGGTTTTAGACAAAATTCAAAATGGCGGAAAAATTTGCATACCGGAAATGAAATTGAAGATATACATTTTGTCCGTCTTGAGACAAGGATTACAGTGATATAAGACACTTGAGTCTGTGACAAAGGGTTAAGGAGATTTAAGCAAAACCGTGATTTTTTTTGGTTTTTGGCACTATAGCGCCACCTATGGGCCAATCGGGGTCATACTCTCTGAACCTCTCCTCGATTTTTGTACTACCTTCTGGCCAAGTTTCAAGTCTCTAGCACTTACGGTTTGGGCTGCACGATGCGTTTTACGGCAGAATAATAATAATAATAATAAAAATCAGTACAATTACAATAGGGTTTCAGCACTTCGTGCTTGAACCCCTAATAAAAATCAGGGCAATTACAATAGGGTTTCAGCACTTCGTGCTTGAACCCCTAATAAAAATCAGGGCAATTACAATAGGGTTTCAGCACTTCGTGCTTGAACCCCTAATAATTAAAGCTGCAAGCAGCATTTATCGGGGTTCAAGCAGTTAAGGCCTTTAAGCACAAAAGCATCAAAAGTGATTAAGTTTTATTTACCAAGAATGTAACTACTGACATAATAGATGAAAAAGACCATTTACAGGAAATACCATAGGAAATATATGGTTTTAAAGCTTTTTAGCAGTTATAGCGCCACCTATCGTCCGATCTCCATAAAAATTGGCATGCTTGTTAATGATGTTATGTCACATAAGCTCACCAATTTTTGTGAAGTTTCGAGTTTTCATTTCGGATTTATAGGCTTTTTAATATTTTTTTGCCACGCCCATTTTCTAAATGACCCTATTACAGCCATCTACATGCAAAAGTTCAACTTTTTTTTGATAATTATTGATCTACAGTGTCCAGAGAATTGTCCTAGACTGGTCTGGTTTCGATCGGACGAAAAACCTAGGACTAGTTTGCAAAAGTAGGTTCATAACATAATTACGAATATTTAATAAACGGTTTAATTGACAGCATTAGTTCTTGAGGCAAAGTTGTTCAGCATGAGCAGATCTATCAGATGATATGCATTTTGTGACGATAAGTGTAACACCACGTGATTACAGAGCCATAAAACTCGTTAGCGCCAACTAGTGGCCGATTTCTTTCAAAACTCTTACAGACCTCTAGGGCCATGAGTCGAACATGCCCATCGAGTTTCGTTCCGATCGGCCTCCGTTAACCTTGTCTAATAGGTGCTCAAATTTCATTGGTCGATGGCGGCCATGTTTTTCGAGATACGCCAATGTCCTCATAGACGTACATGGCACCTTGGACCAAGACACTGCATACCAATTTTCAAGTCAATCGGACTAACGGTCACGTGGTCATAGCCGTTTTCATGTTTTTTTCATGTTATAGCGCCACCTCGTGATCAATCGTCGCGATTTTTTTTACTGTGACCCCAGATTGAACTCATACACATGTGCACCAAGTTTGGTGAAGATATCTAATTTCCTTCTCGAGTTATAGCCATTTTAGTAAAATAGGCTCCTCCCACAACATTAATTTATCACCCCCTGGCGATCAGGAATCGAAATTTCGACTTTTTTTCGATAATTATTGATATTCAGACTCCAGAGAACATTTCTGCACTGTTTTGGATCCAATTGGACAAAAAACCTAGGACTAGTTCGCAAAAGTAGGTTTTTAACAAAATTCAAAATGGCGGACAATTTTCATACAGGAAATGAAATCGGAGATATACGTTTTGACCTTCAGGTTGCCAGCTTTCCAGTGATATAAGACACTTGAGTCTACGTCATACGGTCTAGGAGTTATGAGCAGTTTCGCGCTTTTGGTTGCTAAAGCGCCACCTATGGGCCAATTGGGGTCATATTCTCTGAACCTCTCCTCGATTTTTGTACTACCATCTGGCAAAGTTTCAAGGTTCCAGCTCTTACGGTTTGGGCTGCACGATGCGTTTTACGGCAGAATAATAATAATAATAATAATTAAAGCTGCAAGCAGCATTTATCGGGGTTCAAGCAGTTAAGGCCTTTAAGGCATTTAAGCACAAAAGCATCAAAAGTTATTAAGATTTATTTAGCAAGCATGTAACCACTGACATAATAGATGGAAAAGACCATTTACAGCCAATACAGGCAATTTGCCATGGGATATATATTGTTTTAAAGCTTTTTAACAGTTATAGCGCCACCTATGGTCCGATCTCCATAAAATTGTTTACTGTGACCTCAAATTGAACCCATACACATGTGTACTGAGTTTGGTGAAGATATCTCATTTACTTCTTGAGTTATAGCCATTTGAGTAAAATAGGCTCCTCCCACAACGATTTGCCACATTCTAGAATTATTTAATATGATTCTAGCATGATTTACTATCATATACCATGTTCCAGAATGATTTATTAGGATTCTAGCATGATTTACCTTGATACACCTCATTTCAGTATTATTTACTATGATTTACAATGTTTCTAGCATGATTAACCACATTACTAGCAATTATGTGAAGTGTCAGTGCAAATGAGGTGATGAACACTGACAAAATATTATTGTGTTATAATAGTTAGTTATATACGTGATTTTTAGTGTGTGTCCAAGTATGAATGCAAAAGCACATGTAAAATATTTCATTATTAAGTAGAATGGCCAGCAGAGGGCACTAGAAGACCACTTATTGGCTCACTTTCACTTTAAACCAGTTTTCTGCACTAAAGCAAACCAGTTTTTCCATGTTAACTCAATGCATGCTCACACACACACACACACACACACACACACACACACACACAGCATAGTTAACCATGATTTACCATGATATACCACGTTCTAGTATTATTTACCAGGAGATAAACGACAATCTAGTATTATTTACTTTGATTTACCATGTTTCTAGCCTGATTTATCACATTACTAGCAATTATTTGAAGTGTCAGTGCAAATAAAGTGATTAACACTGACAAAATATGATTGTGTTATAATAGTTATTGCTATATAAGTGATTTTTTTAGTGTGTATTCAAGTATGAATGCAAGCACATGTTGAAATATTTCATTAATAAGTAGAATGGCCAGCAGAGGGCAGTAGAAGACCACTTATTGGCTCACTTTCACTTTAAACCAGTTTTCTGCACTAAAGCAAACCAGTTTATCCATGTTAACTCAATGCATGCTTACACACACACACACACACACACACACACACACACACACACACACACACACACACACACACACACACACACACACACACACACAGCATAGTTAACCATGATTTACCATGATTTACCACATTACTAGCAATTATTTGAAGTGTCAGTGCAAATAAAGTGATTAACACTGACAAAATATGATTGTGTTATAATAGTTATTGCTATATAAGTGATTTTTAGTGTGTATTCAAGTATAAATGCAAGCACATGTGGAAAAATTTAATTAATAAGTAGAATGGCCAGCAGAGGGAAGTAGAAGACCACTTATTGGCTCACTTTCACTTTAAACCTCATGATTTTGACCAGTTTTCTGCACTAAAGCAAACCAGTGTTTCCATGTTAACTCAATAATGCATACTTGCTACATATGCTACACACAATAATGCTACACACACACACACACACACACACACACACACACACGCACACACACACACACACACACAAATGTTTCAGTGATATTGGTGTCACATTCACCTTCATCATTCACCTTCTGTCTTCATCCCATTCACCATCTGTCGTCATCACCTGCACCTGCTCCTCATCACCCTCCTCATCATCACCTGCTCCTCATCATCATAACCGTCACCTGTTGTCCTTGTCTTGATCTGTGTATTTAAGTTCCCCTCTCATCCATTATCATTGTCGGTTATTGTTTGTGCACTAGCACTCTGTTATGTTTGTTTTCATGTTGGAAAATAAAACCTTTGTTATATTTGTACCACACACACACACACACACACACACACACACACACCATCATTTATCATGATTTACCATGGCTGATACCAATACCAATATGAGAAAATGACTATTTTAAACAGCAGGGGGCAGTAAAATACCACTTATTGGCTTAACATGCCATTAATTCATATCATTTTCACCTTTTTAACTGTTATAGAGGCAAATTTTGTCCGATCTGTCTGAAAATTTTCATGCTTGTTCAGGGTGATATTTCACACGTTCTGACTTGTTTTTAAGAAGGTCTGAGCATTGATTAAAGAGATATAGGCTTTCGGGGACACTTGGTAAAGGCCAGATTTTGAAGTGAACCTATTATAGCTATCCAAATGAAGTAGTTCAACTTTTTCTGACAATTATTGATCTAGTGAGTCCAGAGAATTGTATTGCACTAGTTTTGAACATTATGATATGAAAATTATATGATCAGAGATGGAAAAGACCATTTACAGCCAATACAGGCAGTTTACCATAGGAAATATATGATTTTAAAGCTTTTTAACAGTTATAGCGCCACCTATCGTCCGATCTCCATAGAATTTTTCATGCTTGTTAATGATGTTATGTCACATATGCTGACCAATTTTTGTGAAGTTCTGAGTTTTTATTTAGGATTTATAGGCTTTTTAATGTATTTTGACACACCCATTTTATAAATTACCCTATTACAGCCATCCAAATGCAAAAGTTCAACTTTTTTTTGATATTTATTGATCTAGAGAGTCCAGAGAATTGTCCTAGACTGGTCTGGTTCCGATCGGGCAAAAAACCTAGGACTAGTTCGCAAAAGTAGGTTTTTAACATATTAATGAATAATTAATGAACAGTTTGATTGACAGCAATGGTTCTTGAGTCAAAGTTGTTCAGGATGAGGAGATCTATCAAATGATATGCATATTGTGTGGATATTTGTAACACCACGTGATTACAGAGCCGTAAAACTCGTTAGCGCCAACTAGTGGCCGATTTCTTTCAAAATTCTTACAGACCTTTAGGGCCATGAGCCGAACATGCCCATTGAGTTTCGTTCCGATCGGCCTCCGTTAACCTTGTCTAATAGGTGCTCAAACTTCGTTGGCCGATGGCGGCCATGTTTTTTGAGATACGCCAATGTCCTCATACACATACATGGCACCTTGGACCAAGACACTGCATACCAATTTTCAAGTCAATCGGACTAACGGTCAGGTGGTTATAGCCTGTTTTATGTTTTTTTCATTTTATAGCGCCACCATGAGGCCAATCGTCGCGATTTATTTACTGTGACCCCAGAGTAAGCTCATACACATGTGTACCAAGTTTGGTGAAGATACCTCATTTACATCGGGAGTTATAGCCATTTTAGTAAAATAGGCCCCTCCCACAACGTACGTTTTGGCGCCCCTTAGCGACCGTGAATCGAAATTTCCACTTTTTTTCGATAATTATTGATATTCAGTCTCCAGAGAACATTTCTGCACTAGTTTGGTTCCAATCGGGCAAAAAACCAGGGACTAGTTCGCAAAAGTAGATTTTTGACAAAATTCAAAATGGCGGAAAATCTATCATGGCGGAAATGAAATCGGAGATATACGTTTTGTTCGTCAGGCGTCCAGCTTTCCAATGATATAAGACACTTGAGTCTACGACATACGGTCTAGGAGTTATGAGCAGTTTCGCGCTTTTGGTTGTTATAGCGCCACCTATGGGCCAATCGGGGTCATAATCTCTGAACCTTTCCTCGATTTTTGTACTACCATCTGTCAAAGTTTCAAAGTTCCAGCTCTTACGGTTTGGGCTGCACGATGAGTTTTACGGCGGAATAATAATAATAATAATAATAATTAAAGCTGCAAGCAGCATTTATCGGGGTTCAAGCATTTAAGGCCTTTAAGCACATAAGCATTTAAGACATTAAGTTTTATTTAGAAAGCTTTTAACCACTGAAATAATAGGTGGAAAAGTCCATTTACAGCCAATACAGGCAATTTACCATAGGAAATATATGGTTTTCAAACCTTTTTAACAGTTATAGCGCCACCTATGGTCCGATCAACATGAAATTTGGCATGCTTGTTTAGAATATTATGGCACATATGCTCACCAATTTTCGTGAAGTTCTGAGTTTTCGTTTAGGATTTATAAGCTTTTGAGTTCATTTTGCCACGCCCATTTTCTTTATGACCCAATTATAGCCATACGAAAAATTCAAAAGTTCAACTTTTTTTCGATAATTATTGATCTAGAGAGTCCAGAGAATTGTCCTAGACTGGTCTGGTTCCGATCAGGCGAAAAACCAGGGACTAGTTCGCAAAAGTAGGTTTTTAACATATTCGCGAATAATTAATGAACGATTTGATTGACAGCAATGGTTCTTGAGGCAATGTTGTTTAGCATGAGCAGATCTATCAAATGATATGCATTTTGTGACAATAAGTGTAACACCACGTGATTACAGAGCCGTAAAACTCGTTAGCGCCAACTAGTGGCCGATTTCTTTCAAAATTCTTACAGACCTCTAGGGCTATGAGTTGAACATGCCCATCGAGTTTCGTTCCGATCGGCCTCCGTTAACCTTGTCTAATAGGTGCTCAAACTTCATTGGCCGATGGCGGCCATGTTTTTTGAGATACACCAATGTCCTCATAGACATACATGACACCTTGGGCCAAGACACTGCATACCAATTTTCAAGTCAATCGGACTAACGGTCAGGTGGTTAAAGCCTGTTTTATGTTTTTTTCAAGTTATAGCGCCACCATGTGGCCAATCGCCGCGATTTTTTTACTGTGACCTCAGATTGATCGCTTACACATGTGTACCGAGTTTGGTGAAGATACCTCATTTACTTATGGAGTTATAGCCATTTTAGTAAAATAGGCCCCTCCCACAATGTACGTTTTGGCGCCCTTTAGCGTCCGTGAATCGAAATTTCGACTTTTTTTCGATAATTATTGATATTCAGACTCCAGAGAACATTTCTGTACTGGTTTGGTTCCGATCGGGCGAAAAACCTAGGACTAGTTCGCAAAAGTAGGTTTTTGGCAAAATTCAAAATGGCGGAAAATCTATCATGGCGGAAATGAAATCGGAGATATACGTTTTGTTCGTCAGGCATCCAGCTTTCCAATGATATAAGACACTTGAGTCTACGACATACGGTCTATGAGTTCTGAGCAGTTTCGCGCTTTTGGTCGCTGTAGCGCCACCTATGGGCCGATTTGGCTAAGTCCGTGTATCTGAGTAGCGAGCAATACTACTACCATTTGACCAAGTATCACGTCTCTAGACCTTACGGTTTTGGCTGCACGATGCGTTTTAGGGAAGAATAATAATAATAATTAAAGCTGCAAGCAGCATTTAGCGGGGTTCAAGCATTTAGGGTCTTTAAGCACATAAGGCAGTTTAGTGAGTTGTCTGAGTTTTTGTTTAGGATTTACAGGCTTTTGAGTGTTTTTTGCCATACCCATTTTCTAAATGATCCTGTTATGGCTACCCAATGGGTAAAGTTAAAGTTTTTTATATAATTAATAATCTAGAGCTTCCAGAGAATTGTACTGCACTGGTATATTTCCGATCGGGCGAAAAACCTAGGACTAGTTCGCAAAAGTAGGTTTTTAACATAATCGCAAGTATTTAATGAACAAATTGATTGACAGCAGTAGTTCTTGAGGCAAAGTTGTTCAGTATGAGGAGATCTATCAAATGATATGCATCACGTGATTACATAGCCGTAAAACCTGTTAGCGTCAACTAGTGGCTGATTTTTCAAAATTCTTACAGACCTCTAGGGCCACGAGTCGAACATGCCCACCGAGTTTCGTTCTGATCGGCCTCCGTTAAGAGCAAACTAACAGCTTTGAATTAAAATGGTGAGGTATCCTGTTGTAAACATCAACCATGCCTGTTGACAGTTCTCTTTTGTGGGAAGGGAATGAAAAGTTCTCAAATCCGCAGCACAGCCTCAGACATAACATTTATATCCATGATCTGCCATTTTCACTATTGTCCTTGCTTGCTTCTTCACAATACCTGCAGATCTTCTGATGATTCGGCTGTGCAGGTCCACATTAACACTGCCTGGCCTAGAACATGGACTGGAAAATGCAAATTTGGGGGGTATAAATATTAATGATCCTGACTCCAACGTCACAGTCGGTGTTATGGTGGGATTCACTAATTTTTCAGCGGTCTTTTGCAAACAGGAGATTTACACAAGAAGGAGGAAACAATGGTGTTTGAGGCTCACGGTATGTCAGTTCCATGTCCAGAACTCTTATCATTCAACTATGCCAAGATAAATACAGTTTTCAATTGTATGGCACCTTTAAAATAGATGATTAGTAATATAATGCTTACTTGGAGTCTGAAATGGCTTTAACAAAAGAAGAAAAATATTCTTAGATTTCTGTTCATTCTAATCATGTACAAATAAAGTAGCACAGTAAGATTACATTTATTTGAATGCATTAGTGAGTGTGTGATTGTGCTGTGTGTGCAGCGTGTCAATACTAAAAGTGAAGGTGTAGTTGATATCTTTGGTGATAATATCTGTAGTAATCATAAAAAAAAACACTTAAGAAATAAAGAATTAAAATTACAAATAATATTCTATTAAGATATGAGTTACAATAACATGATTTGCAATAGTAATAATATCAATAATATATGCACAATACACACAGATTAGACTATCAGGTCTGTGTTTTACAAAAACATTAGTATTGCAGCCAATGTGAGTCTGTGGGATTTATAAACAGACAAAATATGATTTGAAATGTTATTTTAATGATTTTATTAAGTTTAAACAATATTTCAAATGGAAAAAAAAATTAAAAATAATATTTTAGTGAGCAGAATGAACCAATGAGTGTTCTTCTTCTGGTGGTTAAAATGTAAATGAAAACAATAATACTTAAACAATAATACTTAATACACTAACCATGCTTGAACACACACATGCACACACATTTTGTTGTAGATGGAGATATTTAAAATAAAAGATAGGTAACAAAATGATAATTGCAAATCTCCTCTGTATAACACCATTTTCAGATTTCAAATTAATCACTGAGAGGCAGAATTGTTCAAACTGAGAGCTCAGTAAAAATGAAGTGATAAACTTTGACAAAACATGACTGTGTTATAATAGGTGATTTTCATGCAAGTAATTTGATATAGTCCAAAAACTAATGCAAAATCACAGATGAAAAAATTTATTAAGTAGAATGTCCTGCAGAGGGCAGTAGAAGACCACTAATTGACTCACTTTCATTTGAAAGACTTTTTTATCCACCAGTAAAACAAAGCAGTTTCTTCATGTTCTTTCCATTAAGCATGCTTACACAGACAGACACACACACAAACACAAACACATCCACACACACACAAAGACAAATATGTTTTCAATGTTTTTAGGATGTGATATTGTGAAAATATCTTCATCTCCTCATCTTGAACAACTTTGCCTCAAGAATCACTAATGTCAATCAAACCGTTCATAATCATAATAAAAAAATAAAATATATACAAATATCATAATAAAAAAAAAAACATCATAATAAAAAAGATTGCTTCTTAAAGCATTTGTTTATTTCCCAATACTGAAGCGAATTAAAAGATCATGCGTAATCCTGCTGCTCCCTCTAGTGGACAACAGTGGTATTATAGCTTACATTTTACAGTTGAAGTGTTTGAATGAATGGGAATTTGTTTTTTTACTTATATCTCAGGAACCAAATGGCGAAAAATTCTGAAACTCAGAGCATAGATAGTGCTTGAGGAGCCCTGTTGAATGAGACCATCAAGGTGTTTTTGGGCGATTGGGGCTGGGAGTTATGACTGTTATAAGGCACATCTGTTCGGGCTATTATCTCTGGAATGCCCAGGGCAGATAACACCACATTTGAATCGAAGCTAGCCAAGGACGTGCCCTTTCCAACGAGCTCTTACACAATGTTCGGGGTGGTCTGGGTCGGGAGTAATGGGCGTTCAAAATCGGGGGTCCCGCGGGCTGGCGATGCGCGGGGGGCGCGCTCCCGAGGCCCGCGACGACACGTTTCGATCAAGAGCCCGGAGAGGTCCTCACCATCAAAATTTGAGCGCGCAACGACTTTCCGTTTTCGAGTTATGAATGAATTTGTATTCGGGGGCGTGGCTTAAATGCCGTTATACTTTCGTTTCATTTCATTCACTTACTTTCGTCCATTTCCATATCTCAGTGTAACACAATTGTCAATAGTAATACTCAATAGATGAGTTTTGACAAAATGTGATTGTAAATGTTAAAATAATGATTTTATAAAGTCTAAATATGAATTGTATAACAATATTAGGGAGTAGTATGATGAAATGACAGCAGGGGGCAGTAAAATACCACTTATTGGCTTAATATGTCTTTATATTCATATAAAATCACCTTTTGAAGAAGTTAAACTTTTTTTCTGATAATTATTGATCTAGAGAGTTCAGAGAATTGTGCTGCACTGGTTTTGAACATTATGATATGAACATTATACGATAATAGATAGAAGACACCATTTACAGCAAATACAGGCAATTTACCATAGGAAATATATGGTTTTAAAGCGTTTTAACAGTTATAGCGCCAACTATGGTCCGATCTCCATAAAATTTTCCATGCTTCTTTAGCAGGTTATGACACATATGCTCATCAATTTTTGTGAAGTTCTGAGTTTTGGTTTAGGATTTATAGTTATAACTATATAGTTATAGTTTAGCAGTTTTCTGCACTAAAGCAAACCAGTTTTTCCATGTTAACTCAATCATGCATGCTTACACACACACACACACACACACACACACGAAGACAAATGTTGTTGTTGTTTTTTCAATGCTATTGGGATATGTCATTATGAAAATATATTTGAATGGTCTATAAACATTTCACAAAGTCTTTGTTAGCTATTAATCAGAAGATTCAGAATTTATTCAGAAACCTAAGACTACACAAACACATTATGTTGTAGATACAGACATTTGAAATATATGATGTGATAAAACTGTCAATACTAATACTTTAACGGACGGATTTTGACTAAATGTAATTGTAAATGTTAAAATAGTGATTTTATAAATTTTAAACAGCAGGGGGCAGTAAAATACAACTTATTGGCTTAATATGCCATTATATTCATATAATTTTCACCTTTTTAACTGTTATAGAGGCAAATTTTGTCCGATCGGTCTGAAAATTTTCATGCATGTTCAGAGTGATATTTCACTGGCTTTTTAAGAAGGTCTGAGTCATTCATTAAAGAGATATAGGCTTTCGGGGACACTTGGTAAAGGCTACATTTTGAAGTGAACCTATTATATCTATCCAAATGAAGTAGTTCAACTTTTTCTGACAATTATTGACCTAGTGAGTCCAGAGAATTGTATTGCACTAGTTTTGAACATTATGATATGAGAACTATATGATCAGAGATGGAAAAGACCATTTACCACCAATACAGACAGTTTACCATAGGAAATATATGGTTTTAAAGCTTTTTAACAGTTATAGTGCCACCTTTGGTCCAATCTCCATAAAATGTTGCATGCTTGTTAATGATGTCATGTCACATATGCTCACCAACTTTTGTGAAGTTTTGAGTTTTCATTTAGGATTTATAGGCTTTTTAGTGTATTTTGCCACGCCCATTTTATAAATGACCCTATTACAGCCATACAAATGCAAAAGTTCAACTTTTTTTTGATAATTATTGATCTAGAGAGTCCAGAGAATTGTCCTAGACTGGTCTGGTTCCGATCGGGCGAAAAACCAGGGACTAGTTCGCAAAAGTAGGTTTTTAACATATTCATGAATATTTAATGAACGGTTTGATTGACAGCAATGGTTCTAGAGGCAAAGTTGTTCAGGATGAGCAGATCTATCAAATGATATGCATTTTGTGACGATAAGTGTAACACCACGTGATTACAGAGCCATAAAACTCGTTAGCGCCAACTAGTGGCCGATTTCATTCAAAATTCTTACAGACCTTTAGGGCCATGAGTCGAACATGCCCATCGAGTTTCGTTCCGATCGGCCTCCGTTAACCTTGTCTAATAGGTGCTCAAACTTCATTGGCTGATGGCGGCCATGTTTTTTGAGATACACTAATGTCCTCATAGACATACATGGCACCTTGGACCAAGACACTGCATACCAATTTTCAAGTCAATCGGACTAACGGTCAGGTGGTTATAGCCCATTTTATGTTTTTTTCATGTTATAGCGCCACCATGTGGCCAATCGCCGCGATTTTTTTACTGTGACCTCAGATTGACCTCTTACACATGTGTACCGAGTTTGGTGAAGATACCTCATTTACTTCTGGAGTTATAGCCATTTTAGTAAAATAGGCTCCGCCTTCTTCAAACGTTTTGGCGCCCCTTAGCGACCGTGAATCGAAATTTCAACTTTTTTTCGATAATTATTGATATTCAGACTACTGTGAACATTTCTGCACTGGTTTGGTTCCGATCGGGCGAAAAACCAGGGACTAGTTCGCAAAAGTAGGTTTTGGACAAAATCCAAAATGGCGGAAAAATTTGCATACCGGAAATAAAATACCTCCTATATTTCTTGTTCGGTTTGAGCCAAGGATTCCAATGATGTATGACACTTGAAGCTGAGACAAATGGTTATTGAGATATGAGCAAAATAGTGATTTTTTTTTGTTTTTTGCGCTATAGCGCCACCTATTGGCCAATCGGGCTCATACTTTGATAACCTCTCCTCGATTTTTGTACTACCTTGTGGCCAAGTTTCAAGTCTCTAGCTCTTACGGTTTGGGCTGCACGATGCGTTTTAGCGGAGAAGAATAATAATAATAATAATAAAAATCCTTACAATTACAATAGGGTTTCAGCACTTCGTGCTTGAACCCCTAATAAAAATCAGGGCAATTACAATAGGGTTTCAGCACTTCGTGCTTGAACCCCTAATAAAAATCAGCACAATTACAATAGGGTTTCAGCATTTCATGCTTGAACCCCTAATTAAAGCTGCAAGCAGCATTTATCGGGGTTCAAGCAATTAAGGCCTTTAAGGCCTTTAAGCATAAAAGCATCAAAAGTTATTAAGATTTATTTAGCAAGCATGTAACTACTGACATAATAGATGAAAAAGACCATTTACCATAGGAAATATATGGTTTTAAAGCTTTTGAACAGTTATAGCGCCACCTTTGGTCCGATCTCCATAAAATTTGGCATGCTTGTTAATGATGTTATTTCACATATGTTCACCAATTTTTGTGAAGTTCTGAGTTTTTATTTATGATTTATAGGCTTTTTTATTCATTTTGACTCGCCCATTTTATAAATGACCCTATTACAGCCATCCAAATGCAAAAGTTCAACTTTTTTTTGATAATTATTGATCTAGAGAGTCCAGAGAATTGTCCTAGACTGGTCTGGTTCCGATCGGACGAAAAACCAGGGACTAGTTCGCAAAAGTAGGTTTTTAACATATTCATGAATATTTAATGAACTGTTTGATTGACAGCAATAGTTCTTGAGGCAAAGTTGTTCAGGATGAGGAGATCTATCAAATGATAATGCATTTTGTGACGAAATTTGTTACACCACGTGATTACAGAGCCGTAAAACTCGTTAGCGCCAACTAGTGGCCGATTTCTTTCAAAATTCTTACAGACCTCTAGGGGCTTGAGCCGAACATGCCCACTGAGTTTCGTTCTGATTGGCCTCCGTTAACCTTGTCTAATAGGTGCTCAAACTTCATTGGCCGATGGCGGCCATGTTTTTCGAGATACACCAATGTCCTCATAGACATACATGGCACCTTGGACCAAGACACTGCATACCAATTTTCAAGTCAATCGGACAAACGGTCAGGTGGTTATAGCCTGTTTTATGTTTTTTTAATGTTATAGCGCCACCATGTGGCTAATCACCGCGATTTCTTTACTGTGACCTTAAATTGACCTCTTACACATGTGTACCAAGTTTGGTGAAGATAACTCATTTACTTCTGGAGTTATAGCCATTTTAGTAAAACTAGCTCCGCCTCCTTCGAACGTTTTGGCGCCCCTTAGCGACCGTGAATCAAAATTTAAACTTTTTTTTAATAATTATTGATATTCAGACTCCAGAGAACATTTCTGCACTTGTTTGGTTCCGATCGGACAAAAAACCTAGGACTAGTTCGCAAAAGTAGGTTTTGGACAAAATCCAAAATGGCGGAAAATTTGCATACCGGAAAGGAAATCCTTGAGGCCTTTTTTTTTCGGTTTGAGCCAAGGATTCCAATGATATAAGACACTTGAGTCTGTGACAAAGGGTTGGTGAGATTTAAGCAAAAATATGCCATTTTTTTGGTTTTTGCACTGTAGCGCCACCTATTGGCCAATCTGGCTCATATTTTGATAACCTCTCCTCGATTTTTGTACTACCATATGGCAAAGTTTCAAGTCTCTAGCACTTACGGTTTGGGCTGCACGATGCGTTTTACGGCAGAAGAAAAATAATAATAATTAAAGCTGCAAGCAGCATTTATCGGGGTTCAAGCAATTAAGGCCTTTAAGGCCTTTAAGCATAAAAGCATCAAAAGTTATTAAGATTTATTTAGCAAGCATGTAACTACTGACATAATAGATGAAAAAGACCATTTACCATAGGAAATATATGGTTTTAAAGCTTTTTAACAGTTATAGCGCCACCTTTGGTCCGATCTCCATAAAATTTGGCATGCTTGTTAATGATGTTATTTCACATATGTTCACCAATTTTTGTGAAGTTCTGAGTTTTTATTTATGATTTATAGGTTTTTTTATTTATTTTGCCCCGCCCATTTTATAAATGACCCTATTACAGCCATCCAAATGCAAAAGTTCAACTTTTTTTGATAATTATTGATCTAGAGAGTCCAGAGAATTGTCCTAGACTGGTCTGGTTCCGATCGGACGAAAAACCAGGGACTAGTTCGCAAAAGTAGGTTTTTAACATATTCATGAATATTTAATGAACTGTTTGATTGACAGCAATAGTTCTTGAGGCAAAGTTGTTCAGGATGAGGAGATCTATCAAATGATAATGCATTTTGTGACGAAATTTGTTACACCACGTGATTACAGAGCCGTAAAACTCGTTAGCGCCAACTAGTGGCCGATTTCTTTCAAAATTCTTACAGACCTCTAGGGGCTTGAGCCGAACATGCCCACTGAGTTTCGTTCTGATTGGCCTCCGTTAACCTTGTCTAATAGGTGCTCAAACTTCATTGGCCGATGGCGGCCATGTTTTTCGAGATACACCAATGTCCTCATAGACATACATGGCACCTTGGACCAAGACACTGCATACCAATTTTCAAGTCAATCGGACAAACGGTCAGGTGGTTATAGCCTGTTTTATGTTTTTTTAATGTTATAGCGCCACCATGTGGCTAATCACCGCGATTTCTTTACTGTGACCTTAAATTGACCTCTTACACATGTGTACCAAGTTTGGTGAAGATAACTCATTTACTTCTGGAGTTATAGCCATTTTAGTAAAACTAGCTCCGCCTCCTTCGAACGTTTTGGCGCCCCTTAGCGACCGTGAATCAAAATTTAAACTTTTTTTTAATAATTATTGATATTCAGACTCCAGAGAACATTTCTGCACTTGTTTGGTTCCGATCGGACAAAAAACCTAGGACTAGTTCGCAAAAGTAGGTTTTGGACAAAATCCAAAATGGCGGAAAATTTGCATACCGGAAAGGAAATCCTTGAGGCCTTTTTTTTTCGGTTTGAGCCAAGGATTCCAATGATATAAGACACTTGAGTCTGTGACAAAGGGTTGGTGAGATTTAAGCAAAAATATGCCATTTTTTTGGTTTTTGCACTGTAGCGCCACCTATTGGCCAATCTGGCTCATATTTTGATAACCTCTCCTCGATTTTTGTACTACCATATGGCAAAGTTTCAAGTCTCTAGCACTTACGGTTTGGGCTGCACGATGCGTTTTACGGCAGAAGAAAAATAATAATAATTAAAGCTGCAAGCAGCATTTATCGGGGTTCAAGCAATTAAGGCCTTTAAGGCCTTTAAGCATAAAAGCATCAAAAGTTATTAAGATTTATTTAGCAAGCATGTAACTACTGACATAATAGATGAAAAAGACCATTTACCATAGGAAATATATGGTTTTAAAGCTTTTTAACAGTTATAGCGCCACCTTTGGTCCGATCTCCATACAATTTGGCATGCTTGTTAATGATGTTATTTCACATATGTTCACCAATTTTTGTGAAGTTCTGAGTTTTTATTTATGATTTATAGGTTTTTTTATTTATTTTGCCCCGCCCATTTTATAAATGACCCTATTACAGCCATCCAAATGCAAAAGTTCAACTTTTTTTGATAATTATTGATCTAGAGAGTCCAGAGAATTGTCCTAGACTGGTCTGGTTCCGATCGGGCGAAAAACCAGGGAGTAGTTCGCAAAAGTAGGTTTTTAACATAATTACGAATATTTAATGAACGGTTTGATTGACAGCAATAGTTCTTGAGGCAAAGTTGTTCAGCATGAGCAGATCTATCAAATGATATGCATTTTGTGACAATAAGTGTAACACCACGTGATTACAGAGCCATTAAACTCGTTAGCGCCAACTAGTGGCCGATTTCTTTCAAAATTCTTACAGACCTCTAGGGGCTTGAGCCGAACATGCCCACTGAGTTTCGTTCTGATTGGCCTCCGTTAACCTTGTCTAATAGGTGCTCAAACTTCATTGGCCGATGGCGGCCATGTTTTTCGAGATACACCAATGTCCTCATAGACATACATGGCACCTTGGACCAAGACACTGCATACCAATTTTCAAGTCAATCGGACAAACGGTCAGGTGGTTATAGCCTGTTTTATGTTTTTTTAATGTTATAGCGCCACCATGTGGCTAATCACCGCGATTTCTTTACTGTGACCTTAGATTGACCTCTTACACATGTGTACCAAGTTTGGTGAAGATAACTCATTTACTTCTGGAGTTATAGCCATTTTAGTAAAACTAGCTCCGCCTCTTTCGAACGTTTTGGCGCCCCTTAGCGACCGTGAATCAAAATTTAAACTTTTTTTTTAATAATTATTGATATTCAGACTCCAGAGAACATTTCTGCACTTGTTTGGTTCCGATCGGACAAAAAACCTAGGACTAGTTCGCAAAAGTAGGTTTTGGACAAAATCCAAAATGGCGGAAAATTTGCATACCGGAAAGGAAATCCTTGAGGCCTTTTTTGTTCGGCTTGAGCCAAGGATTCCAATGATATAAGACACTTGAGTCTGTGACAAAGGGTTGGTGAGATTTAAGCAAAAATATGCCATTTTTTTGGTTTTTGCACTGTAGCGCCACCTATTGGCCAATCTGGCTCATATTTTGATAACCTCTCCTCGATTTTTGTACTACCATATGGCAAAGTTTCAAGTCTCTAGCACTTACGGTTTGGGCTGCACGATGCGTTTTACGGCAGAAGAAAAATAATAATAATAAAAATCCTTACAATTACAATAGGGTTTCAGCACTTCGTGCTTGAACCCCTAATTAAAGCTGCAAGCAGCATTTATCGGGGTTCAAGCAGTTAAGGCCTTTAAGCACAAAAGCGATTAAGTTTTATTTAGCAAGCATGTAACTACTGACATAATAGATGGAAAAGACCATTTACAGGAAATACCATAGGAAATATATGGTTTTAAAGCTTTTTAGCAGTTATAGCGCCACCTATGGTCCGATCTCCATAAAAATTGGCATGCTTGTTAATGATGTTATGTCACATATGCTCACCAATTTTTGTGAAGTTCTGAGTTTTCATTTAGGATTTATAGGCTTTTTAGTGTTTTTTTGCCACGCCCCTTTTCTAAATGACCCTATTACAGCCATCTACATGCAAAAGTTCAACTTTTTTTTGATAATTATTGATCTAGAGTGTCCAGAGAATTGTCCTAGACTGGTCTGGTTTCGATCGGGCGAAAAACCTAGGACTAGTTTGCAAAAGTAGGTTTTTAACATAATTACGAATATTTAATAAACGGTTTAATTGACAGCATTAGTTCTTGAGGCAAAGTTGTTCAGCATGAGCAGATCTATCAGATGATATGCATTTTGTGACGATAAGTGTAACACCACGTGATTACAGAGCCATAAAACTCGTTAGCGCCAACTAGTGGCCGATTTCTTTCAAAACTCTTACAGACCTCTAGGGCCATGAGTCGAACATGCCCATCGAGTTTCGTTCCGATCGGCCTCCGTTAACCTTGTCTAATAGGTGCTCAAATTTCATTGGTCGATGGCGGCCATGTTTTTCGAGATACGCCAATGTCCTCATAGACATACATGGCACCTTGGACCAAGACACTGCATACCAATTTTCAAGTCAATCGGACTAACGGTCACGTGGTCATAGCCGTTTTCATGTTTTTTTCATGTTATAGCGCCACCTAGTGATCAATCGTCGCGATTTTTTTACTGTGACCCCAGATTGAACTCATACACATGTGCACCAAGTTTGGTGAAGATATCTAATTTCATGCTCGAGTTATAGCCATTTTAGTAAAATAGGCTCCTCCCACAACATTAATTTATCACCCCCTGGCGATCAGGAATCGAAATTTCGACTTTTTTTCGATAATTATTGATATTCAGACTCCAGAGAACATTTCTGCACTGTTTTGGATCCAATTGGACAAAAAACCTAGGACTAGTTCGCAAAAGTAGGTTTTTAACTAAATTCAAAATGGCGGACAATTTGCATACAGGAATTGAAATCGGAGATATACGTTTTGACCTTCAGGTTTCCAGCTTTCCAATGATATAAGACACTTGAGTCTACGTCATACGGTCTAGGAGTTATGAGCAGTTTCGCGCTTTTGGTTGCTATAGCGCCACCTATGGGCCAATTGGGGTCATATTCTCTGAACCTCTCCTCGATTTTTGTACTACCATCTGGCAAAGTTTCAAAGCTCCAGCTCTTACGGTTTGGGCTGCACGATGAGTTTTACGGCAGAAGAAAAATAATAATAATAATTAAAGCTGCAAGCAGCATTTATCGGGGTTCAAGCAATTAAGGCCTTTAAGGCATTTAAGCACAAAAGCATCAAAAGTTATTAAGATTTATTTAGCAAGCATGTAACCACTGACATAATAGATGGAAAAGACCATTTACAGCCAATACAGGCAATTTGCCATGGGATATATATGGTTTTAAAGCTTTTTAACAGTTATAGCGCCACCTATGGTCCGATCTCCATAAAATTGTTTACTGTGACCTCAAATTGAACCCATACACATGTGTACTGAGTTTGGTGAAGATATCTCATTTACTTCTTGAGTTATAGCCATTTGAGTAAAATAGGCTCCTCCCACAACGATTTGCCACATTCTAGAATTATTTAATATGATTCTAGCATGATTTACTAACATATACCATGTTCCAGAATGATTTATTAGGATTCTAGCATGATTTACCTTGATACACCTCATTTCAGTATTATTTACTATGATTTACAATGTTTCTAGCATGATTAACCACATTACTAGCAATTATGTGAAGTGTCAGTGCAAATGAGGTGATGAACACTGACAAAATATTATTGTGTTATAATAGTTAGTTATATACGTGATTTTTTGTGTGTGTCCAAGTATGAATGCAAAAGCACATGTAAAATATTTCATTATTAAGTAGAATGGCCAGCAGAGGGCACTAGAAGACAACTTATTGGCTCACTTTCACTTTAAACCAGTTTTCTGCACTAAAGCAAACCAGTTTTTCCATGTTAACTCAATGCATGCTTACACACACACACACACACACACACACACACACACACACACACACACACACACACACACACACAGCATAGTTAACCATGATTTACCATGATATACCACGTTCTAGTATTATTTACCAGGAGATAAACGACAATCTAGTATTATTTACTTTGATTTACCATGTTTCTAGCCTGATTTATCACATTACTAGCAATTATTTGAAGTGTCAGTGCAAATAAAGTGATTAACACTGACAAAATATGATTGTGTTATAATAGTTATTGCTATATAAGTGATTTTTTTAGTGTGTATTCAAGTATGAATGCAAGCACATGTTGAAATATTTCATTAATAAGTAGAATGGCCAGCAGAGGGCAGTAGAAGACCACTTATTGGCTCACTTTCACTTTAAACCAGTTTTCTGCACTAAAGCAAACCAGTTTATCCATGTTAACTCAATGCTTGCTTACACACACACACACACACACACACACACACACACACACACACACACACACACACAGACACACACACACACACACACACACACACACACACACACACACACACACACACACACACACACACACACACAGCATAGTTAACCATGATTTACCATGATTTACCACATTACTAGCAATTATTTGAAGTGTCAGTGCAAATAAAGTGATTAACACTGACAAAATATGATTGTGTTATAATAGTTATTGCTATATAAGTGATTTTTAGTGTGTATTCAAGTATAAATGCAAGCACATGTGGAAAAATTTAATTAATAAGTAGAATGGCCAGCAGAGGGCAGTAGAAGACCACTTATTGGCTCACTTTCACTTTAAACCTCATGATTTTGACCAGTTTTCTGCACTAAAGCAAACCAGTGTTTCCATGTTAACTCAATAATGCATACTTGCTACATATGCTACACACAATAATGCTACACACACACACACACACACAAATGTTTCAGTGATATTGGTGTCACATTCACCTTCATCACATTCACCTTCTGTCTTCATCACATTCACCATCTGTCTTCATCACATTCACCATCTGTCGTCATCACCTGCACCTGCTCCTCATCACCCTCCTCATCATCACCTGCTCCTCATCATCATAACCGTCACCTGTTGTCCTTGTCTTGATCTGTGTATTTAAGTTCCCCTCTCATCCATTATCATTGTCGGTTATTGTTTGTGCACTAGCACTCTGTTATGTTTGTTTTCATGTTGGAAAATAAAACCTTTGTTATATTTGTACCACACACACACACACACACACACACACACACACACACCATCATTTATCATGATTTACCATGGCTGATACCAATACCAATATGAGAAAATGACTATTTTAAACAGCAGGGGGCAGTAAAATACCACTTATTGGCTTAACATGCCATTAATTCATATCATTTTCACCTTTTTAACTGTTATAGAGGCAAATTTTGTCCGATCTGTCTGAAAATTTTCATGCTTGTTCAGGGTGATATTTCACACGTTCTGACTTGTTTTTAAGAAGGTCTGAGCATTGATTAAAGAGATATAGGCTTTCGGGGACACTTGGTAAAGGCCAGATTTTGAAGTGAACCTATTATAGCTATCCAAATGAAGTAGTTCAACTTTTTCTGACAATTATTGATCTAGTGAGTCCAGAGAATTGTATTGCACTAGTTTTGAACATTATGATATGAAAATTATATGATCAGAGATGGAAAAGACCATTTACAGCCAATACAGGCAGTTTACCATAGGAAATATATGATTTTAAAGCTTTTTAACAGTTATAGCGCCATCTATCGTCCGATCTCCATAGAATTTTTCATGCTTGTTAATGATGTTATGTCACATATGCTGACCAATTTTTGTGAAGTTCTGAGTTTTTATTTAGGATTTATAGGCTTTTTAATGTATTTTGACACGCCCATTTTATAAATTACCCTATTACAGCCATCCAAATGCAAAAGTTCAACTTTTTTTTGATAATTATTGATCTAGAGAGTCCAGAGAATTGTCCTAGACTGGTCTGGTTCTGATCGGGCAAAAAACCTAGGACTAGTTCGCAAAAGTAGGTTTTTAACATATTAATGAATAATTAATGAACAGTTTGATTGACAGCAATGGTTCTTGAGGCAAAGTTGTTCAGGATGAGGAGATCTATCAAATGATATGCATATTGTGTGGATATTTGTAACACCACGTGATTACAGAGCCGTAAAACTCGTTAGCGCCAACTAGTGGCCGATTTCTTTCAAAATTCTTACAGACCTTTAGGGCCATGAGCCGAACATGCCCATTGAGTTTCGTTCCGATCGGCCTCCGTTAACCTTGTCTAATAGGTGCTCAAACTTCGTTGGCCGATGGCGGCCATGTTTTTTGAGATACGCCAATGTCCTCATACACATACATGGCACCTTGGACCAAGACACTGCATACCAATTTTCAAGTCAATCGGACTAACGGTCAGGTGGTTATAGCCTGTTTTATGTTTTTTTCATTTTATAGCGCCACCATGAGGCCAATCGTCGCGATTTTTTTACTGTCACCCCAGAGTAAGCTCATACACATGTGTACCAAGTTTGGTGAAGATACCTCATTTACATCGGGAGTTATAGCCATTTTAGTAAAATAGGCCCCTCCCACAACGTACGTTTTGGCGCCCCTTAGCGACCGTGAATCAAAATTTCCACTTTTTTTCGATAATTATTGATATTCAGTCTCCAGAGAACATTTCTGCACTAGTTTGGTTCCAATCGGGCAAAAATCCAGGGACTAGTTCGCAAAAGTAGATTTTTGACAAAATTCAAAATGGCGGAAAATCTATCATGGCGGAAATGAAATCGGAGATATACGTTTTGTTCGTCAGGCGTCCAGCTTTCCAATGATATAAGACACTTGAGTCTACGACATACGGTCTAGGAGTTATGAGCAGTTTCGCGCTTTTGGTTGTTATAGCGCCACCTATGGGCCAATCGGGGTCATAATCTCTGAACCTTTCCTCGATTTTTGTACTACCATCTGTCAAAGTTTCAAAGTTCCAGCTCTTACGGTTTGGGCTGCACGATGCGTTTTACGGCGGAATAATAATAATAATAATAATAATAATAAAAATCAGCACAATTACAATAGGGTTTCAGCACTTCGTGCTTGAACCCCTAATTAAAGCTGCAAGCAGCATTTATCGGGGTTCAAGCAGTTAAGGCCTTTAAGCACAAAAGCATCAAAAGTGATTAAGTTTTATTTAGCAAGCATGTAACTACTGACATAATAGATGGAAAAGACCATTTACAGGAAATACCATAGGAAATATATGGTTTTAAAGCTTTTTAGCAGTTATAGCGCCACCTATGGTCCGATCTCCATAAAAATTGGCATGCTTGTTAATGATGTTATGTCACATATGCTCACCATTTTTTGTGAAGTTCTGAGTTTTCATTTAGGATTTATAGGCTTTTTAGTGTTTTTTTTGCCACGCCCCTTTTCTAAATGACCCTATTACAGCCATCTACATGCAAAAGTTCAACTTTTTTTTGATAATTATTGATCTAGAGTGTCCAGAGAATTGTCCTAGACTGGTCTGGTTTCGATCGGGCGAAAAACCTAGGACTAGTTTGCAAAAGTAGGTTTTTAACATAATTACGAATATTTAATAAACGGTTTAATTGACAGCATTAGTTCTTGAGGCAAAGTTGTTCAGCATGAGCAGATCTATCAGTTGATATGCATTTTGTGACGATAAGTGTAACACCACGTGATTACAGAGCCATAAAACTCGTTAGCGCCAACTAGTGGCCGATTTCTTTCAAAACTCTTACAGACCTCTAGGGCCATGAGTCGAACATGCCCATCGAGTTTCGTTCCGATCGGCCTCCGTTAACCTTGTCTAATAGGTGCTCAAATTTCATTGGTCGATGGCGGCCATGTTTTTCGAGATACGCCAATGTCCTCATAGACATACATGGCACCTTGGACCAAGACACTGCATACCAATTTTCAAGTCAATCGGACTAACGGTCACGTGGTCATAGCCGTTTTCATGTTTTTTTCATGTTATAGCGCCACCTAGTGATCAATCGTCGCGATTTTTTTACTGTGACCCCAGATTGAACTCATACACATGTGCACCAAGTTTGGTGAAGATATCTAATTTCATTCTCGAGTTATAGCCATTTTAGTAAAATAGGCTCCTCCTACAACATTAATTTATCACCCCCTGGCGATCAGGAATCGAAATTTCGACTTTTTTTCGATAATTATTGATATTCAGACTCCAGAGAACATTTCTGCACTGTTTTGGATCCGATTGGACAAAAAACCTAGGACTAGTTCGCAAAAGTAGGTTTTTAACTAAATTCAAAATGGCGGACAATTTACATACCGGAAATGAAATCGGAGATATACGTTTTGACCTTCAGGTGTCCAGCTTTCCAGTGATATAAGACACTTGAGTCTACGTCATACGGTCTAGGAGTTATGAGCAGTTTCGCGCTTTTGGTTGCTATAGCGCCACCTATGGGCCAATTGGGGTCATATTCTCTGAACCTCTCCTCGATTTTTGTACTACCATCTGGCAAAGTTTCAAAGCTCCAGCTCTTACGGTTTGGGCTGCACGATGAGTTTTACGGCAGAAGAAAAATAATAATAATAATAATAATAATAATAATAATAATAATAATAAAAATCAGTACAATTACAATAGGGTTTCAGCACTTCGTGCTTGAACCCCTAATAATAATAATAATAAAAATCAGTACAATTACAATAGGGTTTCAGCACTTCGTGCTTGAACCCCTAATTAAAGCTGCAAGCAGCATTTATCGGGGTTCAAGCAATTAAGGCCTTTAAGGCCTTTAAGCATAAAAGCATCAAAAGTTATTAAGATTTATTTAGCAAGCATGTAACTACTGACATAATAGATGAAAAAGCCCATTTATCCTAGGAAATATATGGTTTTAAAGCTTTTTAACAGTTATAGCGCCACCTTTGGTCCGATCTCCATAAAATTTGGCATGCTTGTTAATGATGTTATTTCACATATGTTCACCAATTTTTGTGAAGTTCTGAGTTTTTATTTATGATTTATAGGTTTTTTTATTTATTTTGCCCCGCCCATTTTATAAATGACCCTATTACAGCCATCCAAATGCAAAAGTTCAACTTTTTTTTGATAATTATTGATCTAGAGAGTCCAGAGAATTGTCCTAGACTGGTCTGGTTCCGATCGGGCGAAAAACCAGGGACTAGTTCGCAAAAGTAGGTTTTTAACATAATTATGAATATTTAATGAACGGTTTGATTGACAGCAATAGTTCTTGAGGCAAAGTTGTTCAGCATGAGCAGATCTATCAAATGATATGCATTTTGTGACAATAAGTGTAACACCACGTGATTACAGAGCCATTAAACTCGTTAGCGCCAACTAGTGGCCGATTTCTTTCAAAATTCTTACAGACCTCTAGGGGCTTGAGCCGAACATGCCCACTGAGTTTCGTTCTGATTGGCCTCCGTTAACCTTGTCTAATAGGTGCTCAAACTTCATTGGCCGATGGCGGCCATGTTTTTCGAGATACACCAATTTCCTCATAGACATACATGGCACCTTGGACCAAGACACTGCATACCAATTTTCAAGTCAATCGGACAAACGGTCAGGTGGTTATAGCCTGTTTTATGTTTTTTTTATGTTATAGCGCCACCATGTGGCTAATCACCGCGATTTCTTTACTGTGACCTTAGATTGACCTCTTACACATGTGTACCAAGTTTGGTGAAGATAACTCATTTACTTCTGGAGTTATAGCCATTTTAGTAAAACTAGCTCCGCCTCCTTCGAACGTTTTGGCGCCCCTTAGCGACCGTGAATCAAAATTTAAACTTTTTTTTAATAATTATTGATCTTCAGACTCCAGAGAACATTTCTGCACTTGTTTGGTTCCGATCGTACAAAAAACCTAGGACTAGTTCGCAAAAGTAGGTTTTGGACAAAATCCAAAATGGCGGAAAATTTGCATACCGGAAAGGAAATCCTTGAGGCCCTTTTTGTTCGGCTTGAGCCAAGGATTCCAATGATATAAGACACTTGAGTCTGTGACAAAGGGTTGTTGAGATTTAAGCAAAAATGTGCCATTTTTTTGGTTTTTGCACTGTAGCGCCACCTATTGGCCAATCTGGCTCATATTTTGATAACCTCTCCTCGATTTTTGTACTATCATATGGCAAAGTTTCAAGTCTCTAGCACTTACGGTTTGGGCTGCACGATGCGTTTTACGGCAGAAGAAAAATAATAATAATAAAAATCCTTACAATTACAATAGGGTTTCAGCACTTCGTGCTTGAACCCCTAATTAAAGCTGCAAGCAGCATTTATCGGGGTTCAAGCTATTAAGGCCTTTAAGGGTTTTTAAGCACAACAGCATCAAAAGTTATTATGTTTTATTTAGCAAGCATGTAACCACTGACATAATAGATGGAAAAGACCATTTACAGCCAATACAGGCAATGTACCATAGGAAATATATGGTTTTAAAGCTTTTTAACAGTTATAGCACCACCTATAGTCCGATCTCCATAAAAGTTGGCATGCTTGTTAATGATGTTATGTCACATATGCTCACCAATTTTTGTGAAGTTCTGAGTTTTCATTTAGGATTTATAGGATTTTTAATGTATTTTGCCACGCCCATTTTATAAATGACCCTATTACAGCCATCCAAATGCAAAAGTTCAACTTTTTTTCAATAATTATTGATCTAGAGAGTCCAGAGAATTGTCCTAGACTGGTCTGGTTCCGATCGGGCGAAAAACCAGGGACTAGTTCGCAAAAGTAGGTTTTTAACATATTCGCAAATAATTAATGAACGATTTGATTGACAGCAATGGTTCTTGAGGCAAAGTTGTTCAGCATGAGCAGATCTATCAAATGATATGCATTTTGTGTTGATGAGTGTAACACCACGTGATTACAGAGCCATAAAACTCGTTAGCGCCAACTAGTGGCCGATTTCTTTCAAAACTCTTACAGACCTCTAGGGCCATGAGTCGAACATGCCCATCGAGTTTCGTTCTGATCAGCCTCCGTTAACCTTGTCTAATAGGTGCTCAAATTTCATTGGCCGATGGCGGCCATGTTTTTTGAGATATGCCAATATCCTTTTAGACATACATGGCCCCTTGGGCCAAGACACTGCATACCAAATTTCAAGTCAATCGGACTAACGGTCAGGTGTCTATATGTTTTTTTTGTTTTATAGCGCCACCATGTGGCCAATCGACGCAATTTTTTTACTGTGACCTCAGATTGACCTTCTACACATGTTTACCAAGTTTGGTGAAGTTTACTGAATTACTTCTTGAGTTATAGCCCTTTTAGTAAAATAGGCTCCTCCCACAACGTTAATTTTGCACCCCCTAGCGACCGTGAATCGAAATTTCAACTTTCTTTCGATAATTATTGATCTTCAGACTCCACAGAACAATTCTGCACTGGTTTGGTTCCGATCGGGCAAAAAACCAGGGACTAGTTCGCAAAAGTAGGTTTTCGACAAAATTCAAAATGGCGGAAAATCTATCATGACGGAAATAAAATCGGAGATATACGTTTTGTTCGTCAGGCGTCCAGCTTTCCACTGATATAAGACACTTGAGTCTATGACTTACGGTCTAGGAGTTATGAGCAGTTTCGCGCTTTTGGTTGCTATAGCGCCACCTATGGGCCAATCGGGGTCATAATTTGATAACCTCTCCTCGATTTTTGTACTACCATCTGGCAAAGTTTCAATGCTCTAGCCCTTACGGTTTGGGCTGCACGATGCGTTTTACGGCAGAAGAATAATAATAATAATTAAAGCTGCAAGCAGCATTTATCGGGGTTCAAGCAGTTAAGGCCTTTAAGCACAAAAGCATCAAAAGTGATTAAGTTTTATTTAGCAAGCATGTAACTACTGACATAATAGATGGAAAAGACCATTTACAGGAAATACCATAGGAAATATATGGTTTTAAAGCTTTTTAGCAGTTATAGCGCCACCTATGGTCCGATCTCCATAAAAATTGGCATGCTTGTTAATGATGTTATGTCACATATGCTCACCAATTTTTGTGAAGTTCTGAGTTTTCATTTAGGATTTATAGGCTTTTTTATGTTTTTTTTGCCACTCCCATTTTCTAAATGACCCTATTACAGCCATCTACATGCAAAAGTTCAACTTTTTTTTGATAATTATTCATCTAGAGTGTCCAGAGAATTGTCCTAGACTGGTCTGGTTTCGATCGGGCGAAAAACCTAGGACTAGTTTGCAAAAGTAGGTTTATAACATAATTACGAATATTTAATAACCGGTTTAATTGACAGCATTAGTTCTTGAGGCAAAGTTGTTCAGCATGAGCAGATCTATCAGATGATATGCATTTTGTGACGATAAGTGTAACACCACGTGATTACAGAGCCATAAAACTCGTTAGCGCCAACTAGTGGCCGATTTCTTTCAAAACTCTTACAGACCTCTAGGGCCATGAGTCGAACATGCCCATCGAGTTTCGTTCCGATCGGCCTCCGTTAACCTTGTCTAATAGGTGCTCAAATTTCATTGGTCGATGGCGGCCATGTTTTTCGAGATACGCCAATGTCCTCATAGACATACATGGCACCTTGGACCAAGACACTGCATACCAATTTTCAAGTCAATCGGACTAACGGTCACGTGGTCATAGCCGTTTTCATGTTTTTTTCATGTTATAGCGCCACCTAGTGTTCAATCGTCGCGATTTTTTTACTGTGACCCCAGATTGAACTCATACACATGTGCACCAAGTTTGGTGAAGATATCTAATTTCCTTCTCGAGTTATAGCCATTTTAGTAAAATAGGCTCCTCCCACAACATTAATTTATCACCCCCTGGCGATCAGGAATCGAAATTTCGACTTTTTTTCGATAATTATTGATAATCAGACTCCAGAGAACATTTCTGCCCTGGTTTGGATCCAATTGGACAAAAAACCTAGGACTAGTTCGCAAAAGTAGGTTTTTAACAAAATTCAAAATGGCGGACAATTTGCATACAGGAAATGAAATCGGAGATATACGTTTTGACCATCAGGTTTCCAGCTTTCCAGTGATATAAGACACTTGAGTCTACGTCATACGGTCTAGGAGGTATGAGCAGTTTCGCGCTTTTGGTTGCTATAGCGCCACCTATGGGCCAATTGGGGTCATATTCTCTGAACCTCTCCTCGATTTTTGTACTACCATCTGGCAAAGTTTCAAGGTTCCAGCTCTTACGGTTTGGGCTGCACGATGCGTTTTACGGCAGAATAATAATAATAATTAAAGCTGCAAGCAGCATTTATCGGGGTTCAAGCAGTTAAGGCCTTTAAGGCATTTAAGCACAAAAGCATCAAAAGTCATTAAGATTTATTTAGCAAGCATGTAACCACTGACATAATAGATGGAAAAGACCATTTACAGCCAATACAGGCAAATTGCCATGGGATATATATGGTTTTAAAGCTTTTTAACAGTTATAGCGCCACCTATGGTCCGATCTCCATAAAATTGTTTACTGTGACCTCAAATTGAACCCATACACATGTGTACTGAGTTTGGTGAAGATATCTCATTTACTTCTTGAGTTATAGCCATTTGAGTAAAATAGGCTCCTCCCACAACGATTTGCCACATTCTAGAATTATTTAATATGATTCTAGCATGATTTACTATCATATACCATGTTCCAGAATGATTTATTAGGATTCTAGCATGATTTACCTTGATACACCTCATTTCAGTATTATTTACTATGATTCACAATGTTTCTAGCATGATTAACCACATTACTAGCAATTATGTGAAGTGTCAGTGCAAATGAGGTGATGAACAATGACAAAATATTATTGTGTTATAATAGTTAGTTATATACGTGATTTTTAGTGTGTGTCCAAGTATGAATGCAAAAGCACATGTAAAATATTTCATTATTAAGTAGAATGGCCAGCAGAGAGCACTAGAAGACCACTTATTGGCTCACTTTCACTTTAAACCAGTTTTCTGCACTAAAGCAAACCAGTTTTTCCATGTTAACTCAATGCATGCTTACACACACACACACACACACACACACACACACACACACACACACACACACAGCATAGTTAACCATGATTTACCATGATTTACCACATTACTAGCAATTATTTGAAGTGTCAGTGCAAATAAAGTGATTAACACTGACAAAATATGATTGTGTTATAATAGTTATTGCTATATAAGTGATTTTTAGTGTGTATTCAAGTATGAATGCAAGCACATGTGGAAATATTTCATTAATAAGTAGAATGGCCAGCAGAGGGCAGTAGAAGACCACTTATTGGCTCACTTTCACTTTAAACCTCATGATTTTGACCAGTTTTCTGCACTAAAGCAAACCAGTGTTTCCATGTTAACTCAATAATGCATACTTGCTACATATGCTACACACAATAATGCTACACACACACACACACACACACACACACACACACACACACAAATGTTTCAGTGATATTGGTGTCACATTCACCTTCATCACATTCACCTTCTGTCTTCATCACATTCACCATCTGTCGTCATCACCTGCACCTGCTCCTCATCACCCTCCTCATCATCACCTGCTCCTCATCATCATAACCGTCACCTGTTGTCCTTGTCTTGATCTGTGTATTTAAGTTCCCCTCTCATCCATTATCATTGTCGGTTATTGTTTGTGCACTAGCACTCTGTTATGTTTGTTTTCATGTTGGAAAATAAAACCTTTGTTATATTTGTACCACACACACACACACACACACACACACACACACACACACACACACCATCATTTATCATGATTTACCATGGCTGATACCAATACCAATATGAGAAAATGACTATTTTAAACAGCAGGGGGCAGTAAAATACCACTTATTGGCTTAACATGCCATTAATTCATATCATTTTCACCTTTTTAACTGTTATAGAGGCAAATTTTGTCCGATCTGTCTGAAAATTGTCATGCTTGTTCAGGGTGATATTTCACACGTTCTGACTTGTTTTTAAGAAGGTCTGAGCATTGATTAAAGAGATATAGGCTTTCGGGGACACTTGGTAAAGGCCAGATTTTGAAGTGAACCTATTATAGCTATCCAAATGAAGTAGTTCAACTTTTTCTGACAATTATTGATCTAGTGAGTCCAGAGAATTGTATTGCACTAGTTTTGAACATTATGATATGAAAATTATATGATCAGAGATGGAAAAGACCATTTACAGCCAATACAGGCAGTTTACCATAGGAAATATATGATTTTAAAGCTTTTTAACAGTTATAGCGCCACCTATCGTCCGATCTCCATAGAATTTTTCATGCTTGTTAATGATGTTATGTCACATATGCTGACCAATTTTTGTGAAGTTCTGAGTTTTTATTTAGGATTTATAGGCTTTTTAATGTATTTTGACACGGCCATTTTATAAATTACCCTATTACAGCCATCCAAATGCAAAAGTTCAACTTTTTTTTGATAATTATTGATTTAGAGAGTCCAGAGAATTGTCCTAGACTGGTCTGGTTCCGATCGGGCAAAAAACCTAGGACTAGTTCGCAAAAGTAGGTTTTTAACATATTAATGAATAATTAATGAACAGTTTGATTGACAGCAATGGTTCTTGAGGCAAAGTTGTTCAGGATGAGGAGATCTATCAAATTATATGCATATTGTGTGGATATTTGTAACACCACGTGATTACAGAGCCGTAAAACTCGTTAGCGCCAACTAGTGGCCGATTTCTTTCAAAATTCTTACAGACCTTTAGGGCCATGAGCCGAACATGCCCATTGAGTTTCGTTCCGATCGGCCTCCGTTAACCTTGTCTAATAGGTGCTCAAACTTCGTTGGCCGATGGCGGCCATGTTTTTTGAGATACGCCAATGTCCTCATACACATACATGGCACCTTGGACCAAGACACTGCATACCAATTTTCAAGTCAATCGGACTAACGGTCAGGTGGTTATAGCCTGTTTTATGTTTTTTTCATGTTATAGCGCCACCATGAGGCCAATCGTCGCGATTTTTTTACTGTGACCCCAGAGTAAGCTCATACACATGTGTACCAAGTTTGGTGAAGATACCTCATTTACATCGGGAGTTATAGCCATTTTAGTAAAATAGGCCCCTCCCACAACGTACGTTTTGGCGCCCCTTAGCGACCGTGAATCGAAATTTCCACTTTTTTTCGATAATTATTGATATTCAGTCTCCAGAGAACATTTCTGCACTAGTTTGGTTCCAATCGGGCAAAAAACCAGGGACTAGTTCGCAAAAGTAGATTTTTGACAAAATTCAAAATGGCGGAAAATCTATCATGGCGGAAATAAAATCGGAGATATACGTTTTGTTCGTCAGGCGTCCAGCTTTCCAATGATATAAGACACTTGAGTCTACGACATACGGTCTAGGAGTTATGAGCAGTTTCGCGCTTTTGGTTGTTATAGCGCCACCTATGGGCCAATCGGGGTCATAATCTCTGAACCTTTCCTCGATTTTTGTACTACCATCTGTCAAAGTTTCAAAGTTCCAGCTCTTACGGTTTGGGCTGCACGATGCGTTTTACGGCGGAATAATAATAATAATAATAATTAAAGCTGCAAGCAGCATTTATCGGGGTTCAAGCAGTTAAGGCCTTTAAGGCATTTAAGCACAAAAGCATCAAAAGTTATTAAGATTTATTTAGCAAGCATGTAACCACTGACATAATAGATGGAAAAGACCATTTACAGCCAATACAGGCAGTTTACCATAGGAAATATATGATTTTAAAGCTTTTTAACAGTTATAGCGCCACCTATCGTCCGATCTCCATAGAATTTTTCATGCTTGTTAATGATGTTATGTCACATATGCTGACCAATTTTTGTGAAGTTCTGAGTTTTTATTTAGGATTTATAGGCTTTTTAATGTATTTTGACACGCCCATTTTATAAATTACCCTATTACAGCCATCCAAATGCAAAAGTTCAACTTTTTTTTGATAATTATTGATCTAGAGAGTCCAGAGAATTGTCCTAGACTGGTCTGGTTCCGATCGGGCAAAAAACCTAGGACTAGTTCGCAAAAGTAGGTTTTTAACATATTAATGAATAATTAATGAACAGTTTGATTGACAGCAATGGTTCTTGAGGCAAAGTTGTTCAGGATGAGGAGATCTATCAAATGATATGCATATTGTGTGGATATTTGTAACACCACGTGATTACAGAGCCGTAAAACTCGTTAGCGCCAACTAGTGGCCGATTTCTTTCAAAATTCTTACAGACCTTTAGGGCCATGAGCCGAACATGCCCATTGAGTTTCGTTCCGATCGGCCTCCGTTAACCTTGTCTAATAGGTGCTCAAACTTCGTTGGCCGATGGCGGCCATGTTTTTTTAGATACGCCAATGTCCTCATACACATACATGGCACCTTGGACCAAGACACTGCATACCAATTTTCAAGTCAATCGGACTAACGGTCAGGTGGTTATAGCCTGTTTTATGTTTTTTTCATTTTATAGCGCCACCATGAGGCCAATCGTCGCGATTTTTTTACTGTGACCTCAACTTGAGCTCATACATATGTGTACCGAGTTTGGTGAAAATATCTCATTTCGTTCACGAGTTATAGCCATTTTCGTATAATTAGCTCCGCCTCCTGCGAACGTTTTGATACCCCTTAGCAACCGTGGATCGAAATTTTACATTTTTTTCGATAATTATTGATCTTCAGACTCCTGTGAATATTTCTGCACTGGTTTGGTTCCGATCGGGTGAAAAACCAGGGACTAGTTCGCAAAAGTAGGTTTTGGACAAAATCCAAAATGGCGGGAAAATTTGCATACCGGAAATGAAATCCTTGAGGCCTTTTTTGTTCGGTTTGACCCAAGGATTCCAAAGATATAAGACACTTGAGTCTGTGACAAAGGGTTGATGAGATTTAAGCAAAAATATGCCATTTTTTTGTTTTTTGCACTGTAGCGCCACCTATTGGCCAATCTAGCTCATATTCTCTGAACCTCTCCTCGATTTTTGTACTACCTTCTGGCCAAGTTTCAAGTCTCTAGCACTTACGGTTTAGGCTGCACGATGCGTTTTACGGCAGAATAATAATAATAATAATAAAAATCAGCACAATTACAATAGGGTTTCAGCATTTCATGCTTGAACCCCTAATAATAATTAAAGCTGCAAGCAGCATTTATCGGGGTTCAAGCATTTAAGGCCTTTAAGCACATAAGCATTTAAGACATTAAGTTTTATTTAGAAAGCTTTTAACCACTGAAATAATAGATGGAAAAGTCCATTTACAGCCAATACAGGCAATTTACCATAGGAAATATATGGTTTTCAAACCTTTTTAACAGTTATAGCGCCACCTATGGTCCGATCAACATGAAATTTGGCATGCTTGTTTAGAATATTATGGCACATATGCTCACCAATTTTCGTGAAGTTCTGAGTTTTCGTTTAGGATTTATAAGCTTTTGAGTGCATTTTGCCACGCCCATTTTCTTTATGACCCAATTATAGCCATACGAAAAATTCAAAAGTTCAACTTTTTTTCGATAATTATTGATCTAGAGAGTCCAGAGAATTGTCCTAGACTGGTCTGGTTCCGATCGGGCGAAAAACCAGGGACTAGTTCGCAAAAGTAGGTTTTTAACATATTCGCGAATAATTAATGAACGATTTGATTGACAGCTATGGTTCTTGAGGCAATGTTGTTCAGCATGAGCAGATCTATCAAATGATATGCATTTTGTGACAATAAGTGTAACACCACGTGATTACAGAGCCGTAAAACTCGTTAGCGCCAACTAGTGGCCGATTTCTTTCAAAATTCTTACAGACCTCTAGGGCTATGAGTTGAACATGCCCATCGAGTTTCGTTCCGATCGGCCTCCGTTAACCTTGTCTAATAGGTGCTCAAACTTCATTGGCCGATGGCGGCCATGTTTTTTGAGATACACCAATGTCCTCATAGACATACATGACACCTTGGGCCAAGACACTGCATACCAATTTTCAAGTCAATCGGACTAACGGTCAGGTGGTTAAAGCCTGTTTTATGTTTTTTTCAAGTTATAGCGCCACCATGTGGCCAATCGCCGCGATTTTTTTACTGTGACCTCAGATTGACCTCTTACACATGTGTACCGAGTTTGGTGAAGATACCTCATTTACTTCTGGAGTTATAGCCATTTTAGTAAAATAGGCCCCTCCCACAACGTACGTTTTGGCGCCCCTTAGCGACCGTGAATCGAAATTTCCACTTTTTTTCGATAATTATTGATATTCAGTCTCCAGAGAACATTTCTGCACTAGTTTGGTTCCAATCGGGCAAAAAACCAGGGACTAGTTCGCAAAAGTAGATTTTTGACAAAATTCAAAATGGCGGAAAATCTATCATGGCGGAAATAAAATCGGAGATATACGTTTTGTTCGTCAGGCGTCCAGCTTTCCAATGATATAAGACACTTGAGTCTACGACATACGGTCTAGGAGTTATGAGCAGTTTCGCGCTTTTGGTTGTTATAGCGCCACCTATGGGCCAATCGGGGTCATAATCTCTGAACCTTTCCTCGATTTTTGTACTACCATCTGTCAAAGTTTCAAAGTTCCAGCTCTTACGGTTTGGGCTGCACGATGCGTTTTACGGCGGAATAATAATAATAATAATAATAATAATTAAAGCTGCAAGCAGCATTTATCGGGGTTCAAGCATTTAAGGCCTTTAAGCACATAAGCATTTAAGACATTAAGTTTTATTTAGAAAGCTTTTAACCACTGAAATAATAGATGGAAAAGTCCATTTACAGCCAATACAGGCAATTTACCATAGGAAATATATGGTTTTCAAACCTTTTTAACAGTTATAGCGCCACCTATGGTCCGATCAACATGAAATTTGGCATGCTTGTTTAGAATATTATGGCACATATGCTCACCAATTTTCGTGAAGTTCTGAGTTTTCGTTTAGGATTTATAAGCTTTTGAGTGCATTTTGCCACGCCCATTTTCTTTATGACCCAATTATAGCCATACGAAAAATTCAAAAGTTCAACTTTTTTTCGATAATTATTGATCTAGAGAGTCCAGAGAATTGTCCTAGACTGGTCTGGTTCCGATCGGGCGAAAAACCAGGGACTAGTTCGCAAAAGTAGGTTTTTAACATATTCGCGAATAATTAATGAACGATTTGATTGACAGCTATGGTTCTTGAGGCAATGTTGTTCAGCATGAGCAGATCTATCAAATGATATGCATTTTGTGACAATAAGTGTAACACCACGTGATTACAGAGCCGTAAAACTCGTTAGCGCCAACTAGTGGCCGATTTCTTTCAAAATTCTTACAGACCTCTAGGGCTATGAGTTGAACATGCCCATCGAGTTTCGTTCCGATCGGCCTCCGTTAACCTTGTCTAATAGGTGCTCAAACTTCATTGGCCGATGGCGGCCATGTTTTTTGAGATACACCAATGTCCTCATAGACATACATGACACCTTGGGCCAAGACACTGCATACCAATTTTCAAGTCAATCGGACTAACGGTCAGGTGGTTAAAGCCTGTTTTATGTTTTTTTCAAGTTATAGCGCCACCATGTGGCCAATCGCCGCGATTTTTTTACTGTGACCTCAGATTGACCTCTTACACATGTGTACCGAGTTTGGTGAAGATACCTCATTTACTTCTGGAGTTATAGCCATTTTAGTAAAATAGGCCCCTCCCACAACGTACGTTTTGGCGCCCCTTAGCGTCCGTGAATCGAAATTTCAACTTCTTTTCGATAATTATTGATATTCAGACTCCAGAGAACATTTCTGTACTGGTTTGGTTCCGATCGGGCGAAAAACCTAGGACTAGTTCGCAAAAGTAGGTTTTTGGCAAAATTCAAAATGGCGGAAAATCTATCATGGCGGAAATGAAATCGGAGATATACGTTTTTGTTCGTCAGGCATCCAGCTTCCCAATGATATAAGACACTTGAGTCTACGACATACGGTCTAGGAGTTCTGAGCAGTTTTGCGCTTTTGGTTGCTGTAGCGCCACCTATGGGCCGATTTGGCTAAGTCCGTGTATCTGAGTAGCGAGCAATACTACTACCATTTGACCAAGTATCACGTCTCTAGGCCTTACGGTTTTGGCTGCACGATGCGTTTTAGGGAAGAATAATAATAATAATAAAAATCAGGGCAATTACAATAGGGTTTCAGCACTTCGTGCTTGAACCCCTAATAATAAAAATCAGCACAATTACAATAGGGTTTCAGCACTTCGTGCTTGAACCCCTAATAAAAATCAGCACAATTACAATAGGGTTTCAGCATTTCATGCTTGAACCCCTAATTAAAGCTGCAAGCAGCATTTATCGGGGTTCAAGCTATTAAGGCCTTTAAGGGTTTTTAAGCACAAAAGCATCAAAAGTTATCAGGTTTTATTTAGCAAGCATGTAACCACTGACATAATAGATGGAAAAGACCATTTACAGCCAATACAGCCAATGTACCATAGGAAATATATGGTTTTAAAGCTTTTTAACAGTTATAGCGCCACCTATGGTCCGATCTCCATAAAATTTGGCATGCTTGTTAATGATGTTATGTCACATATGCTCACCAATTTTTGTGAAGTTCTGAGTTTTCATTTAGGATTTATAGGATTTTTAATGTATTTTGCCACGCCCATTTTATAAATGACCCTATTACAGCCATCCAAATGCAAAAGTTCAACTTTTTTTCGATAATTATTGATCTAGAGAGTCCAGAGAATTGTCCTAGACTGGTCTGGTTCCGATCGGGCGAAAAACCTAGGACTAGTTCGCAAAAGTAGGTTTTTAACATGTTCGCGAATATTTAATGAACGGTTTGATTGACAGCAATGGTTCTTGAGGCAAAGTTGTTCAGCATGAGCAGATCTATCAAATGATATGCATATTGTGTGGATGAGTGTAACACCACGTGATTACAGAGCCATAAAACTCGTTAGCGCCAACTAGTGGCCGATTTCTTTCAAAATTCTTACAGACCTCTAGGGCCATGAGATGAACATGCCCATCGAGTTTCGTTCCGATCGGCCTCCGTTAACCTTGTCTAATAGGTGCTCAACTTCATTGGCCAATGGCGGCCATGTTTTTTGAGATACGCCAATTTCCTCATAGACATATATGGCACCTTGGGCCAAGACACTGCATACCAATTTTCAAGTCAATCGGACTAACGGTCAGGTGGTTATAGCCCTTTTCATGTTTTTTCCATGTTATAGCTCCACCTATTGTTCAATCGTCGCGATTTTTTTACTGTGACCCCAGACTGAACCCATACACATGTGTACCGAGTTTGGTTAAGCTATTTCATTTACTTTTTGAGTTATAGCCATTTTAGTAAAATAGGCTCCTCCCACAATGTTTATTTTATGCCCCCTAGCGACCATGAATCGAAATTTCGAATTTTTTTTGATAATTATTAATCGTCAGACTCCATAGAACATTTCTGCACTGGTTTGGTTCCGATCGGACGAAAATCCTAGGACTAATTAGCAAAAGTAGTTTTTTGACATAATTCAAAATGGCGGAAAACTTTCCATACCGGAAATGGAATCGGAGATATACGTTTTGTTCATCGCGTTTCCAGCTTTCCAATGATATAAGACACTTGAGTCTACGACATACGGTCTAGGAGTTATGAGCAGTTTCGCGCTTTTGGTTGTTATAGCGCCACCTATGGGCCAATCGGGGTCATAATCTCTGAACCTCTCCTCGATTTTTGTACTACCATCTGGCAAAGTTTCAAGTCTCCAGCCCTTACGGTTTGGGCTGCACGATGCGTTTTACGGCAGAAGAATAATAATAATAATAATAATTAAAGCTGCAAGCAGCATTTATCGGGGTTCAAGCAGTTAAGGCCTTTAAGGCATTTAAGCACAAAAGCATCAAAAGTTATTAAGATTTATTTAGCAAGCATGTAACCACTGACATAATAGATGGAAAAGACCATTTACAGCCAATACAGGCAATTTGCCATGGGATATATATGGTTTTAAAGCTTTTTAACAGTTATAGCGCCACCTATGGTCCGATCTCCATAAAATTGTTTACTGTGACCTCAAATTGAACCCATACACATGTGTACTGAGTTTGGTGAAGATATCTCATTTACTTCTTGAGTTATAGCCATTTGAGTAAAATAGGCTCCTCCCACAACGATTTGCCACATTCTAGAATTATTTAATATGATTCTAGCATGATTTACTATCATATACCATGTTCCAGAATGATTTATTAGGATTCTAGCATGATTTACCTTGATACACCTCATTTCAGTATTATTTACTATGATTTACAATGTTTCTAGCATGATTAACCACATTACTAGCAATTATATGAAGTGTCAGTGCAAATGAGGTGATGAACACTGACAAAATATTATTGTGTTATAATAGTTAGTTATATACGTGATTTTTAGTGTGTGTCCAAGTATGAATGCAAAAGCACATGTAAAATATTTCATTATTGAGTAGAATGGCCAGCAGAGGGCACTAGAAGACCACTTATTGGCTCACTTTCACTTTAAACCAGTTTTCTGCACTAAAGCAAACCAGTTTTTCCATGTTAACTCAATGCATGCTTACACACACACACACACACACACACACATACACACACAGCATAGTTAACCATGATTTACCATGATATACCACGTTCTAGTATTATTTACCAGGAGATAAACGACAATCTAGTATTATATACTTTGATTTACCATGTTTCTAGCCTGATTTATCACATTACTAGCAATTATTTGAAGTGTCAGTGCAAATAAAGTGATTAACACTGACAAAATATGATTGTGTTATAATAGTTATTGCTATATAAGTGATTTTTTTAGTGTGTATTCAAGTATGAATGCAAGCACATGTTGAAATATTTCATTAATAAGTAGAATGGCCAGCAGAGGGCAGTAGAAGACCACTTATTGGCTCACTTTCACTTTAAACCAGTTTTCTGCACTAAAGCAAACCAGTTTATCCATGTTAACTCAATGCATGCTTACACACACACACACACACACACACACACACACACACACACACACAGACACACAGACACACACACACAGCATAGTTAACCATGATTTACCATGATTTACCACATTACTAGCAATTATTTGAAGTGTCAGTGCAAATAAAGTGATTAACACTGACAAAATATGATTGTGTTATAATAGTTATTGCTATATAAGTGATTTCTAGTGTGTATTCAAGTATAAATGCAAGCACATGTGGAAAAATTTAATTAATAAGTAGAATGGCCAGCAGAGGGCAGTAGAAGACCACTTATTGGCTCACTTTCACTTTAAACCTCATGATTTTGACCAGTTTTCTGCACTAAAGCAAACCAGTGTTTCCATGTTAACTCAATAATGCATACTTGCTACATATGCTACACACAATAATGCTACACACACACACACACACACACACACACACACACACAAATGTTTTAGTGATATTGGTGTCACATTCACCTTCATCACATTCACCTTCTGTCTTCATCACATTCACTATCTGTCGTCATCACCTGCACCTGCTCCTCATCACCCTCCTCATCATCACCTGCTCCTCATCATCATAACCGTCACCTGTTGTCCTTGTCTTGATCTGTGTATTTAAGTTCCCCTCTCATCCATTATCATTGTCAGTTATTGTTTGTGCACTAGCACTCTGTTATGTTTGTTTTCATGTTGGAAAATAAAACCTTTGTTATATTTGTACCACACACACACACACACACACACACACACACACCATCATTTATCATGATTTACCATGGCTGATACCAATACCAATATGAGAAAATGACTATTTTAAACAGCGGGGGGCAGTAAAATACCACTTATTGGCTTAACATGCCATTAATTCATATCATTTTCACCTTTTTAACTGTTATAGAGGCAAATTTTGTCCGATCTGTCTGAAAATTTTCATGCTTGTTCAGGGTGATATTTCACACGTTCTGACTTGTTTTTAAGAAGGTCTGAGCATTGATTAAAGAGATATAGGCTTTCGGGGACACTTGGTAAAGGCCAGATTTTGAAGTGAACCTATTATAGCTATCCAAATGAAGTAGTTCAACTTTTTCTGACAATTATTGATCTAGTGAGTCCAGAGAATTGCATTGCACTAGTTTTGAACATTATGATATGAAAATTATATGATCAGAGATGGAAAAGACCATTTACAGCCAATACAGGCAGTTTACCATAGGAAATATATGATTTTAAAGCTTTTTAACAGTTATAGCGCCACCTATCGTCCGATCTCCATAGAATTTTTCATGCTTGTTAATGATGTTATGTCACATATGCTGACCAATTTTTGTGAAGTTCTGAGTTTTTATTTAGGATTTATAGGCTTTTTAATGTATTTTGACACGCCCATTTTATAAATGACCCTATTAGAGCCATCCAAATGCAAAAGTTCAACTTTTTTTTGATAGTTTTTGATCTAGAGAGTCCAGAGAATTGTCCTAGACTGGTCTGGTTCCGATTGGGCGAAAAACCTAGGACTAGTTCGCAAAAGTAGGTTTTTAACATGTTTGCGAATATTTAATGAACGGTTTGATTGACAGCAATGGTTCTTGAGGCAAAGTTGTTCAGGATGAGGAGATCTATCAAATGATATGCATATTGTGTGGATATTTGTAACACCACGTGATTACAGAGCCATAAAACTCGTTAGCGCCAACTAGTGGCCGATTTCTTTCAAAATTCTTACAGACCTCTAGGGCCTTGAGTCGAACATGCCCATCGAGTTTCGTTCCGATCGGCCTCCGTTAACCTTGTCTAATAGGTGCTCAAATTTCATTGGCCGATGGCGGCCATGTTTTTTGAGATACGCCAATGTCCTCATACACATACATGGCACCTTGGACCAAGACACTGCATACCAATTTTCAAGTCAATCGGACTAACGGTCAGGTGGTTATAGCCTGTTTTATGTTTTTTTCATGTTATAGCGCCACCATGTGGCCAATCGCCGCGGTTTTTTTACTGTGACCTCAGATTGACCTCTTACACATGTGTACCAAGTTTGGTGAAGATACCTCATTTACTTCTGGAGTTATAGCCATTTTAGTAAAATAGGCCCTGCCCACGACATACGTTTTGGCGCCCCTTAGCGTCCGTGAATCGAAATTTCAACTTTTTTTCGATAGTTTTTGATATTCAGACTCAAGAGAACATTTCTGCACTGGATTGGTTCCGATCGGGCGAAAAACCTAGGACTAGTTCGCAAAAGTAGGTTTTTGACAAAATTCAAAATGGCGGAAAATCTATCATGGCGGAAATGAAATCGGAGATATACGTTTTGTTCGTCAGGCGTCCAGCTTTCCAATGATATAAGACACTTGAGTCTACGACATACGGTCTAGTAGTTATGAGCAGTTTTGCGCTTTTGGTTGCTATAGCGCCACCTATGGGCCAATCGGGGTCATACTTTTATAGGTTCTCCCCAAATTGAGGACTACCATTTGGCCAAGTTTCAAGGTTCCAGCTCTTACGGTTTGGTCTGCACGATGCGTTTAAGGGGAAAATAATAATAATAATAATAATAATTAAAGCTGCAAGCAGCATTTATCGGGGTTCAAGCTATTAAGGCCTTTAAGGGTTTTTAAGCACAAAAGCATCAAAAGTTATCAGGTTTTATTTAGCAAGCATGTAACCACTGACATAATAGATGGAAAAGACCATTTACAGCCAATACAGGCAATGTACCATAGGAAATATATGGTTTTAAAGCTTTTTAACAGTTATAGCGCCACCTATGGTCCGATCTCCATAAAATTTGGCATGCTTGTTAATGATGTTATGTCACATATGCTCACCAATTTTTGTGAAGTTCTGAGTTTTCATTTAGGATTTATAGGATTTTTAATGTATTTTGCCACGCCTATTTTATAAATGACCCTATTACAGCCATCCAAAAGCAAAAGTTCAACTTTTTTTCGATAATTATTGATCTAGAGAGTCCAGAGAATTGTCCTAGACTGGTCTGGTTCCGATCGGGCGAAAAACCTAGGACTAGTTCGCAAAAGTAGGTTTTTAACATGTTCGCGAATATTTAATGAACGGTTTGATTGACAGCAATGGTTCTTGAGGCAAAGTTGTTCAGCATGAGCAGATCTATCAAATGGTATGCATTTTGTGACAATAAGTGTAACACCACGTGATTACAGAGCCATAAAACTCGTTAGCGCCAACTAGTGGCTGATTTCTTTTAAAATTCTTACAGACCTCTAGGGCCATGAGTAGAACATGCCCACCGAGTTTCGTTCCGATCGGCCTCCGTTAACCTTGTCTAATAGGTGCTCAACTTCATTGGCCAATGGCGGCCATGTTTTTTGAGATACGCCAACGTCCTCATAGACATACATGGCACCTTGGACCAAGACACTGCATACCAATTTTCAAGTCAATTGGACTAACGGTCAGGTGGTTATAGCCTGTTTTATGTTTGGAACATGTTTTGTTCCTCGCGGAGTACCTCTGGAATGCTTCTGCGGAGGTTTATTGTTTTATCCGCAGCAATAAAGTTTGTCGGCGTCTAAATGGATCGCGCTCTGGATCACTAACAGGAATTATTCTCGTCATGTATACACTTAACTTGATGAAAAGCGGGATTGACGCACTGCAAGCAGAGAGATGATTTCTGGCTGCCTCCGCAAAAATTGTCTTCGGCGGACAGCCCGCTGTCTTTGGAACGATTTTAGTACTTTTGCGGCAGACAAACACATGTGTTTCTCTTTCTGGATCTTTTCTTTGAAAACAAAACCAAAGGTAAAAAAAAAAAAAAGAACAAATGTGAAGCGAGCAATTCTATCCATTTTGACGCCTTTTCATTCATTACCAAGCAACACGATTACGCACCAGCTGCAACTTGATGACACAAGCATACTGCGGTTCGGATACAAATAATATGTGAACAAGTCCATCGGGGGCAGGGGGGGAGCAATCGAACTCGGGTTAGGAACAGGCAATCGAACCAAGTGTGAAAGCGCCCTTAGTCTAGTTTTAGTCAATGAAAATTGTATTTTAGTCTCTTTTTAGAAATGCAATTCTATTTAACCCAGTCAATATAGTGTATCACTATGGAAAAATAGCGAAAATAGTGAACAGAAAAGTAACACTCGTCTCATTCGTGGAGGTTGAAAAACAAGTTCTTTCTGACATCCAAGATTTACTGTATTAATTTAAATGCAAAAGAAAAGGCATGAGAGTCGGTTGTTTTTGTCAATTTTAAGTTTTAATTTAAAATATTTGTCATTTTAATATAACTATATGGCTAAATATTTTACCACTTGCTAATAAATCTAGATAGAAGTAGTGCATTGAATACATTGTTTAAATTGTGCTTAAAAGTGAATTACGACCATTAAAGAGTATGTGTGTACAAAGAGAATCGTAATGCTGACAAAACTTTTTTTAAATAAAAGTATTTGATAACTTCTGGATTTGAAATAAAAATAGTGAGTATGTGTTTGTGGTTCAGCCGTGGATCAGTTACGCACTGCAAACGCAGCATATGTGAAAGCACTATAGCGAGTGCTGCTCCTGCACCGCATATGCACTGCACACGGAGTATGGGCCCTATCTTGCACCCAGCGCAATTGACTTTGTACACCGACGCATGTATCATTCCTATTTTGCACTTTTCCCTCCACAGACGCACGTCGGTTAACTAAGAAATACACTTGCGCTCCCGGGGGCGGTTCAGCGCAAAGAGGCGGCGTGTTCCGGCGCAAACGTTCCCTCATGCTATTTTGCACGTTTAGAAAACAATTCCGCCACTAACTGAAAAAATCTAGTTTAAAGTCAGTGGCGCGTTGCACATGTTATTCTTATGCTATTTTAAGGGCGCATGCTTGGCCATAATCAATGTAGCGTGTGCACAACGCACATACACTTTGATTCTCTCACACAGAAGCAGCCGTTTTCATTTTTGCAAATCATACATTACGATAGATAGATAGATAGATAGATAGATAGATAGATAGATAGATAGATAGATAATTATAAAAGCATACTTCTAGTTTACACATTTACCCAAATTATCATACGCCTGTTTAACCGAAGTTAATTTGGGTGTGTTTCTCCATCCCCAATGTCACTTCTCTGTGTTTTACGGCCCTGACGAGAACGTCGGTCTCCTCGGCTGTGAACCGCTGCTGGCGCGCGTCTGGCAAATCCACCGTTATAATAGGAATCCGCTATAGAATAAGCGCGTCTGCTCTTAAAGTGAATGTGAGATGACGCTCTGATTGGTTTATTTCACGTTACGCCCAAACCACACCTATGAATAATGAAGCTACTTCAGACCAACACATTTTAGATTTGCGTTGAGCGCAAGAGTAATTTATCCCGCCGGTATAATAGCAACAGCGCCCAAGACCCGGCCACAAAGTTACTTGCGTTTCGCGCTTGATACTTGCGTTTCAGATCGTTAAAATCGGGCCCTATGTGTGAAACGGGCGTCAGACTTAACTTTGTTTGTTGTCGTTTACGTTAACTCACCGCAGCTGCATCTTCTAAATAATGCCGCTAGTGGGGCTTGAGGAAGTGACGTCGTCTGCGCAGTGCGCCCTGATGCAGCCCCTGAAGTGAGACACGGGAAACAGAAATACTGCAAAATAATAATAATAATAATAATAATGTGACTAAACAAGACAAAATAGCGTCATAACATTTCATCTCGTTTTGGTCAACGAAAATGAAGAGACATTTTAACATAGTTTTTATTTTGTAAACCACATTTAGTCTCGTTTTTATTCGTCAACAAAATTGCATTATACATTTAATTATAGTTATTGTCACATGACCAGCATTTACGTTGCGTCTCGTTTTCGTCACGTGGTTCGTTGACGACAATATTTAGTTATAATTTTTGTTGACGAAAGAAATACTAGTAATCCGATATCGGATCTGACTCAAAAGACAATGTGATTCATCATTCCTTCCAATTAACCACCTTATCTTTGTATAGTAAAATAGTATGTTCAACAACATGAATAACGACGTAGCTGACCAGAGTTCGTGAATCAAATGATTCAGTTTAAAGAGTTGTTCAGACTTCTCTCGATCAGTTCAAGTCTCTCCATTTCAGATGTAAAAAAAAAAAAAATTATTTCACAAATTAAAAGTCCTGTGAGTCCGAAAAACAAAAGAAAATTGTAATTATCCTACCAGTTGATGGTTTCAAATTATGGTTCAAAGTGGAAACCGGTCCATGGGCACTGGTCAGCTAGCCATTTGTGCATATTTAATTGTATTCAATAGGCAGGTGATTCACCTCCACAGGATTATTTATGGCACAAAACAGGATACACTTGCCGATCACGTTCACATAGGAAAAAAAACAGAGAACAAGAAAACGCAGCCTTGGAAAACACAAGGCAAACGTACAATAATTCATTTCTGATTCAACATTTCAGTAACAAATCATATACATGCGCAGTTCAAATGACACATTAATCGAACTTTTCGACAGTTATTTAACACAGACACTCATTAATCACTCAATGGGTCTCATTCATGAAACATTCGTAAATATACGAGTAAATATGTGAGTGATTTAAAGTGGTAAAGGCGACATTCCCGAAAATTCTTCTCCTGATTCAGAAATACTTCGTAAACGTCAGATGTGATAGTGAAATGTGTGTGTGTGTGTTAATGAATTCCAATCAGTTGTAAATGGGATGTGTGTGCACGCTCATTCTCTAAATTACCATAAATCCCACCCATTAAAACCGACTGAAAACTATAGGCTATATGGGCATCATATTATGACACCAAACGAAGGATTTCAACTTGTCTTCTCAAAAACGAATTAAGAAGAGAAATTTCTCAGATGCAGAAATTGAAGTTTATTATCAGAAGTTCATTCAAAACGCCACATTTTGTTTTCAAGCGTACACAGTGGCGTATCAGGCCTAAAAAAAAGGAAGCTTGGCAGCATAGATGCAGTTAATGGAGTTTCATCTGTTAATCGAACAGTCCCAGAAGTGAAAAGAAAATGGTTTGACATGAAGCTTGACTGCATTATTTGTGACTTGCGGACTTGTAAAAGAATAAACAGCTTGAATAAAAAAATAAAATAAAAAAAACTTGCGGACTTTTGTTCCGTTTGCAGATGGCTCTCGTAATTACTGGCTGTCGTAATAAAAGTAAAAAGAAAAACCGTATGTAATTACTATATATAATATTTGGTAACACTTTACAATACGGGTGCACTAATAACCATTAATTCATGCTTAACTAATGCACAGATAATCATGTGTTAATGTATGACTCATGAAGAACTAAACCATTAATTAATGATTACTGCATCATGAAGATTCTAAATGATTAATATAAAGTAATATATGAATTGTTATTAATTAAATGTGGCATAATGTATTAATTCATTAATAACTTATTTTATTAACAAAGTCTAAATCAATGCGTTAATTACCACAATTGGTCAAGGCAATGTACTTCAACTTCCAGTTGTCTGCTTTAATTAATCATTAACTAATGATTTGCAAATGTATCATTATGTTATGACTTTACTTGTTGAGGCACATGACTATTAACTAATTGTTAAGTAATATGCCATTTTGGTTTGGACATCCACACTAAGCCATGGATTTCAATTTCCAACCATGTACAACCAAGATTTCACTGAGTCCGATGAACTTTGTTGTTCATGGCACAGGACTATGTCAGGTTAACATACACTGAGCACATGCGGTTGAGCTCTGCTATTTCATAACACTGTCTAGACTGGACAAAGACAATAGAACGTCCATTATAGTCAGTGATACTACACTGGATGCGTCGAGACACTACACGACAAAACCCAGTCAGTAAACCGATGCCACACTCTATTACTGACGTACTCTGAGCTCTTGTGCTAGTTCTGTTATGAAGGACAAATGGACTTGTGATGGTCTGTCATGTCCAGGTGTAGACAGCTGGTCTCGTCCAGTTTAAACACAGTGTAACAGCTTCAGGAGTTCAGATTCTGGTGTGCTGATATTTGTGTGTAGCCCAACTTACCCATCCTTCACACACATTCACCAACATTACATTCACTGCATGTGCAAACTGTCAAAACCCATAAATGGCATATTACTTAACAATTAGTTAATAGTCATGTGCCTCAACAAGTAAAGTCATAACATAATGATGCATTTGCAAATCATTAGTTAATGATTAATTAAAGCAGACAACTGGAAGTTGAAGTACATTGCTTTGACCAACTGTGGTAATTAACGCATTCATTTACACTTTTAGTTAATAAAATAAGTTATTAATTAATTAATACATAGACACATTTAATTAATAACAATTCATATATTACTTAATCTATTAATCATTTAGAATCTTTATTAGTTGCTGATGCAGTAATCATTAATTAATGGTTTAGTTCTACATGAGTCATACATTAACACATGATTATCTGTGCATTAGTTAAATATGAATTAATGCAGATTAGTGCACCCGTATTGTAAAGTGTTACCTAATATTTTTTCAAAATGCTGTGTAAATATGTACCCGATTAAGGTGAATTAAAATGCAGCCTTATTAATGAGCAAAACGTTCGGATGTTAAGCGCACTATTTACGCGTGGCTGGGAGCAGGTGTAGATTTCTTTCGTACCAACTAACGTTTGGAAAATACGAACATTTTAATGAATCCGAAAATTTACGTCAGAACCACTTTACACACGATTTACACAAAAATTCGTTCTGCTCGTGTTTCATGAATAAGACCCATTGTCTCAACTCATGACACAATGCTCATTGTTATACGTGATAGCTTTAGCCTACGGCTAATTAGTTCAGCTCGCGCTGTGCGGCCTACACTCAGCTCATATCAAATCATTTCTGAAATTGACATATCTTTCATAAGACAACATATGATAAAAAAATATCACTCACCAAAACGAGATTGCATCACATATTCAATTAAAAAAAGACTATTCAATAAAGATTACCGCTCTGGGATCCACTAAATCTTTACTCCGATTTCCACTTCACCTCTCTCTGACGACAACACTCCAGGCTGAAGCATCCAAAGTTTACAAGTGCACACAATCACAGTTCTCGATAGATTATGATTATCATTTAGTGCAAGGAGTTTCTGGAGAAATGCTCCGTGTCTCATTTGATCTGTTCTCATCTGATTCTCTGTTGTTTATGCTGACAGTGGCAGCGCCTGCGCGACCTGTGGGCGGGCCTTATGAATATGCCGCTTCTGTTGGCTCTCAGAGGTGTCAGTCACAGCAGCACAATCAGTGATTGGATGAATCTTGTGTTATTGCCCAGTGGTGTAATCGAGTGCATCAAGTAAAGGAAAAAAAAAAAGAACTGATTGAAAAATATAATTTGTCCAGAACAGAGCGACACGACTCAATTTAAACTGTTATAGAAGAGATAATATACTAAGAATGCACTGGTCTCTCAAGGATTGTCTCTCTGCTTTATTTTATAAGAAATATCTCTGTGTCTAAAGTTCCTAATGTCCTGTACTCTCAACTTTTGTATAATAGTACTAGTCATAATTTTTACACCAGGCATGAATAAAAGGGATGTTTTTTTTATTACCTGTTTCGTAAACCACTGGAAAAGAACGGACTGTAATGTATAGAGGAATGAAAATATGGAATCATTTAGCCTACCATTGATATCACCCATTTTTACAAGAAAAATTTGTTTAAAAAAAAATATTTAAAGGAACATTTTTACAAGAAAAATTAGTTTTAAAAAATATTTAAAGGAACATTTAATGGCACAATATATAGTAAATTGTTGATTTCGATATTTGGAATGAATTTTGGGTTAGTGTGTTTCATTGACTTGACTTTTTATTGTTGTTGATTAAATGTAGTTTTGTATTTTTTACTTGTTGGGACCCCAGGAAGAGTAGACACTGCCTAGGTAGTGGCTAATGGGGATCCAAATAAACTAATAAACTTATATCATTGATGGAAAATACCATTTACAGCCAATACAGGCAATTTACTTAGGAACGTTTTTTTGACAGTTATAGCACCACCACGTCTTGCCTGATCTCCACCACTTTTATTAGGTGTCCTTGAAAGGTGCCCATACATGTCAAGTCAAGTCAAGTCAAGTTTATTTGTATAGCGCTTCTCACAATACAGATTGCATCAAAGCAGCTTCACAGCATCAAATCAAAACAATACAACAAAGCTTGTTTCAAGAGGAATTCACTGATTGATAAAACCAAATCAAACATCCCCAAAATATCCCCAACTGAGCAAGCCAAAGGCAACAGTGGCAAGGAACCGAAAAACTCCATCAAGTGACCTAATGGTATCCTAAAACTCCATCAGGTGACCTAATGGAGAAATAAACCTTGGGAGAACCCAGGCTCAGTCGGGGGCCAGTTCTCCTCTGGCATTTATGAGCTAGAGGCCGGATTGTAGTTTGAACTGTGGGATTATATGAATGCCTGGCCAAAGAGATGCGACTTTAATCTAGTTTTAAACTGGGAGAGCGAGTCTGAGCAACGAACAGTATCAGGAAGACTATTCCAGAGTTTTGGAATGTCTGTCAAATTTGTTGTAAATATAATTTTTTTTATTGAAGTTTAGACACTTCTATTTATGAGAGCATAAAAATGATCCATGGGTGATAATGATTGGATTTTTTTTTTAGTTTTTTTTGTTCCTATCATAATTTTGACATTTTGGCATTATTGTTTAGCTATTTACCTATGTTTTCAAATTTCCTTAGTTTTTTTGTTGTTGTCTCGATCGGACTAACGGCTTTGAAGATAACCACAATTTTTTAAAGCTCTAAATGACACTTACAAAAACCATAAGGCGAAACCTGGCATGTTTGGTATTGTTGGAATCGGCAAGGATTCAGGAGTCTTAGGAGGTCACTCCTGTGAAAAAACACTGGCTTGAAACTTCTAAGGCTCCTTCAAGGCATTGTGCCAATGACGTATACTGAGTTTTGAGATACACCAATGTTCTCATAGACTATCATGGCACCCTGGACAAAGACACTGCGTGCCAATTTTCAGTAGACTAACGGTTGGGTGCGCTTATAGCTATTTTCATGATTTTTTTCACTGTTATAGCACCACCATGTGGCCAATTGTCATGATTTTTTTCATGTCAACTCAGATTGAGCTTATGAACATGTGTCCCAAGTTTAGCGAAAATATCTCTTTCCGCTCACAAGTTATAACCATTTTATAGCGCCACCAAGTGGCCAATTGTCATGATTTTTTTTCACGTGACCTCAGAATGAGCTCATGAACATGTGTCCCAAGTTTTGCGAAAATATCTCTTTCCGTTCACAAGTTATAACCGTTTTATAGTGCCACCTAGTGGCCAATGGTTGCGATTTTTTTTCAAGTGATCTCAGACTGAGCTCAGGAAGACGTATCCCAAGTTTAGCAAAAAAATCTCTTTCCGTTCACAATTTATAACCGTTTTAGTAAAAGTGGCCCTGGTGCCATCAAATATTTTGGTTCCCCTTATCGATTGTTAATTGAAATTTTGAATTTTTTGGATGATTATTGATTGTCAGACTCCAGAGAATATTCTTGCAGTGGTTTGGTTCTGATCGGACCAAAAACCTAGAAGAAGTTCGCAAAAATAGGTTTTTCAAAAAAATGCAATTTACTCGAAATTGGCGCCTGAAGAATGTTGCTGCACTGGTTTGGTTCCGGTCGGGCCAAAAACCTAGGACTAGTTCGCGAAAGTAGGTTTTGTGAAAAACCCCAAATACCCGAAAATTTTCCCAGGGTGACGAGCAAATCCGAGGCATGCACCTGGTCCGCCTCGAGCCAAGGAATCCAACGATATAAGACACTTGAGCCTACGCCTCACGGTTGATGAGTTATGAGCCGTTTCGTACTTTTGACCGCTGTAGCGCCCCCGTCAGGCCGATCGGGGCGGGCCTTGGTGACGCTGTAGGCGGTGTGAGTACTATCAGCCCCCAAAGTTTCAAGTCTCTACGACTTACGGTTTGGTCTGCCCGATCAGTTTTATGTCTGAATGTTGCATCATGGGAAAATTAACAATAACAATAGGGTTTCAGCACTTCGTGCTTGAACCCCTAATAAGTGGCTAAAAAAGGGCCACAAAAAGGCCTCTAAAAAAAAAACTATAGGGTCTAGGCACTTGCCGCTTGCGCTGCTGCGTTCCAAAAACTTTATCAAGCCTTTTAACGTGTGCCTCGGAGAGGAAAAAGTATGTTTTTTGCCCTTTTAGCTCATTTATCATGGAAATGTGGTGATTTTTTTTTTTACCTTTTAAACTGTGACACCTCCACTGATGGCCCGATCTCCATAAAAGTTTGCACGCTTCTTTAGAATAATATGGCGCATGTGCTCAGCTAATTTGGTGAAGTGCTGCTCTTTTTCCCCCCATTTTTCAGTCATTTAAATGTCATTTTGCATAGGATAATACAGAGGCCTTCTCACCTTTATGACAGTTAAAGCGCCCCACCAATGGCCCGACGTCCGTGAAAGTTTCCAAGCTTCTTTAGGATCACGTGACGCATGCGCATGCCCGATTTTGTGAGGTTGTATGCAAATCAGACAGCAAGATGGCCGCTTTCAGCCATTTCATGGGATTTGCCATAGAAATGCATCATTTTGACACCCTTTTAACAGTTATAGCGCCACCAAGTGGCCAGTCGCCACGTCCTTTTTCACGCAACCACAGAATGAGCTCGTACATACGCGTGCTGAGTTTGGTGCAAAAATCTCGTTCCGTTCACGAGTTATAGCCAATTAAGCAAAATGGGCTCCTCCCACTTCAAACGTTTTGGCGGCCCTTAGGGACCGTGAGCCCAAATTTTCACTTTTTTTTGATAATTATTGACATTCGGACTCCAGAGAATCTTGCTGCACTGGTTTGGTTCCGGTCGGGCCAAAAACCTAGGACTAGTTCGCGAAAGTAGGTTTTGTGAAAAACCCCCAATACCCGAAAATTTTCCCAGGGTGACGAGCAAATCCGAGGCATGCACCTGGTCCGCCTCGAGCCAAGGAATCCAACGATATAAGACACTTGAGCCTACGCCTCACGGTTGATGAGTTATGAGCCGTTTCGTACTTTTGACCGCTGTAGCGCCCCCGTCAGGCCGATCGGGGCGGGCCTTGGTGACGCTGTAGGCGGTGTGAGTACTATCAGCCCCCAAAGTTTCAAGTCTCTACGACTTACGGTTTGGTCTGCCCGATCAGTTTTATGTCTGAATGTTGCATCATGGGAAAATTAACAATAACAATAGGGTTTCAGCACTTCGTGCTTGAACCCCTAATAATAAAAATCAGTACAATTACAATAGGGTTTCAGCACTTCGTGCTTGAACCCCTAATTAAAGCTGCAAGCAGCATTTAGCGGGGTTCAAGCATTTAGGGTCTTTAAGCACATAAGGCAGTTTAGTGAGTTGTCTGAGTTTTTGTTTAGGATTTACAGGCTTTTGAGTGTTTTTTTTATAATTAATAATCTAGAGCTTCCAGAGAATTGTACTGCACTGGTATATTTCCAATCGGGCGAAAAACCTAGGACTAGTTCGCAAAAGTAGGTTTTTAACATAATCGCAAGTATTTAATGAACAAATTGATTGACAGCAGTAGTTCTTGAGGCAAAGTTGTTCAGTATGAGGAGATCTATCAAATGATATGCATCACGTGATTACATAGCCGTAAAACCTGTTAGCGTCAACTAGCGGCTGATATTTCAAAATTCTTACAGACCTCTAGGGCCACGAGTCGAACATGCCCACCGAGTTTCGTTCTGATCGGCCTCCGTTAAGAGCAAACTAACAGCTTTGAATTAAAATGGTGAGTTTATCCTGTTGTAAACATCAACCATGCCTGTTGACAGTTCTCTTTTGTGGGAAGGGAATGAAAAGTTCTCAAATCCACAGCACAGCCTCAGACATAACATTTATATCCATGATCTGCCATTTTCACTATTGTCCTTGCTTGCTTCTTCACAATACCTGCAGATCTTCTGATGATTCGGCTGTGCAGGTCCACATTAACACTGCCTGGCCTAGAACATGGACTGGAAAATGCAAATTTGGGGGGTATAAATATTAATGATCCTGACTCCAACGTCACAGTCGGTGTTATGGTGGGATTCACTCATTTTTCAGCGGTCTTTTGCAAACAGGAGATTTACACATGAAGGAGGAAACAATGGTGTTTGAGGCTCACGGTATGTCAGTTCCATGTCCAGAACTCTTATCATCCAACTATGCCAAGATAAATACAGTTTTCAATTGTATGGCACCTTTAAAATAGATGATTAGTAATATAATGCTTACTTGGAGTCTGAAATGGCATTAACAAAAGAAGAAAAATATTCTTAGATTTCTGTTCATTCTAATCATGTACAAATAAAGTAGCACAGTAAGATTACATGTATTTGAATGCATTAGTGAGCGTGTGATTGTGCTGTGTGTGCAGCGTGTCAATACTAAAAGTGAAGATGTAGTTGATATCTTTGGTGATAATATCTGTAGTAATCATAAAAAAACAATTAAGAAATAAAGAATTAAAATTACAAATAATATTCTATTAAGATATGAGTTACAATAACATGATTTGCAATAGTAATAATATCAATAATATATGCACAATACACACAGATTAGACTATCAGGTCTGTGTTTTACAAAAACATTAGTATTGCAGCCAATGTGAGTCTGTGGGATTTATAAACAGACAAAATATGATTTGAAATGTTATTTTAATGATTTTATTAAGTTTAAACAATATTTCAAATGGAAAAAAAATGAAAAATAATATTTTAGTGAGCAGAATGAACCAATGAGTGTTCTTCTTCTGGTGGTTAAAATGTAAATGAAAACAATAATACTTAAACAATAATACTTAATACACTAACCATGCTTGAACACACACATGCACACACACACATTTTGTTGTAGATGTAGATATTTAAAATAAAAGATAGGTAACAAAATGATAATTGCAAATCTCCTCTGTATAACACCATTTTCAGATTTCAAATTAATCACTGAGAGGCAGAATTGTTCAAACTGAGAGCTCAGTAAAAATGAAGTGATAAACTTTGACAAAACATGACTGTGTTATAATAGGTGATTTTCATGCAAGTAATTTAATATAGTCCAAAAACTAATGCAAAAGCACAGATGAAAATATTTTATTAAGTAGAATGTCCTGCAGAGGGCAGTAGAAGACCACTAATTGACTCACTTTCATTTGAAAGACTTTTTTTATCCACCAGTAAAACAAAGCAGTTTCTCCATGTTCTTTCCATTAAGCATGCTTACACACACAGACACACACACAAACACAAACACATCCACACACACACACACACACACACACAAAGACAAATATGTTTTCAATGTTTTTAGGATGTGATATTGTGAAAATATCTTCATCTCCTCATCTTGAACAACTTTGCCTCAAGAATCACTAATGTCAATCAAACCGTTCATAATCATAATAAAAAAATAAAATATATACAAATATCATAATAAAAAAAAAAAAAAACATCATAATAAAAAAGATTGCTTCTTAAAGCATTTGTTTATTTCCCAATACTGAAGCGAATTAAAAGATCATGCGTAATCCTGCTGCTCCCTCTAGTGAACAACAGTGGTATTATAGCTTACATTTTACAGTTGAAGTGTTTGAATGAATGAATGGGAATTTGTTTTTTTACTTATATCTCAGGAACCAAAAGGCGAAAAATTCTGAAACTCAGAGCATAGATAGTGCTTGAGGAGCCCTGTTGAATGAGACCATCAAGGTGTTTTTGGGCGATTGGGGCTGGGAGTTATGACTGTTATAAGGCATATCTGTTCGGGCTATTATCTCTGGAATGCCCAGGGCAAATAACACCACATTTGAATCGAAGCTAGCCAAGGACGCGCCCTTTCCAACGAGCTCTCACACAATGTTCGGGGTGGTCTGGGTCGGGAGTAATGGCCGTTCAAAATCGGGGGTCCCGCGGATTCGCGATGCGCGGGGGGCGCGCTCCCGAGGCCCGCGACGACACGTTTCGATCAAGAGCCCGGAGAGGTCCTCACCATCAAAATTTGAGCGCGCAACGACTTTCCGTTTTCGAGTTATGAATGAATTTGTATTCGGGGGCGTGGCTTAAATGCCGTTACTTTCGTTTCATTTCATTCATTTACTTTCGTCCATTTCCATATCTCAGTGTAACACAATTGTCAATAGTAATACTCAATAGATGAGTTTTGACAAAATGTGATTGTAAATGTTAAAATAATGATTTTATAAAGTCTAAATATGAATTTTATAACAATATTAGGGAGTAGTAAGATGAAATGACAGCAGGGGGCAGTAAAATACCACTTATTGGCTTAATATGTCATTATATTCATATAAAATCACCTTTTGAAGAAGTTAAACTTTTTTTCTGATAATTATTGATCTAGAGAGTTCAGAGAATTGTGCTGCACTGGTTTTGAACATTATGATATGAACATTATATGATGATAGAAGACACCATTTACAGCAAATACAGGCAATTTACTATAGGAAATATATGGTTTTAAAGCGTTTTAACAGTTATAGCGCCAACTATGGTCCGAATCTCCATAAAATTTTCCATGCTTCTTTAGCAGGTTATGACACATATGCTCATCAATTTTTGTGAAGTTCTGAGTTTTCGTTTAGGATTTATAGGCTTTTGAGTGCATTTTACCACGCCCATTTTCTAAATGACCCTGTTATAGCCATCCGAAAAATGCAAAAGTTCAACTTTTTTTTGATAATTATTGACCTAGAGAGTCCATAGAATTGTCCTAGACTGGTTTGGTTCCGATCGGGCGAAAAACCAGGGACTAGTTCGCAAAAGTAGGTTTTTAACATAATTACGAATATTTAATGAACGGTTTGATTGACAGCAATGGTTCTTGAGGCAAAGTTGTTCAACAAGAGGAGATCTATCAAATGGTATGCATTTTGTGACAATAAGTGTAACACCACGTGATTACAGAGCCATAAAACTCGTTAGCGCCAACTAGTGGCCGATTTCTTTTAAAATTCTTACAGACCTCTAGGGCCATGAGTAGAACATGCCCACCGAGTTTCGTTCCGATCGGCCTCCGTTAACCTTGTCTAATAGGTGCTCAAACTTCATTGGCCGATGGCGGCCATGTTTTTTTAGATACGCCAATGTCCTCATACACATACATGACACCTTGGACCAAGACACTGCATACCAATTTTCAAGTCAATCGGACTAACGGTCAGGTGGTTAAAGCCTGTTTTATGTTTTATTCATATTATAGCGCCACCATGTGGCCAATCGCCGCGATTTTTTTACTGTTACCTCATATTGAGCTCATACATATGTGTACCGAGTTTGGTGAAGATACCTCATTTACTTCTGGAGTTATAGCCATTTTAGTAAAATAGGCCCCTCCCACAACGTACGTTTTGGCGCCCCTTAGCGTCCGTGAATCGAAATTTCGACTTTTTTTCGATAATTATTGATCTTCAGTTTCTAGAGAACATTTCTGCACTGGTTTGGTTCCGATCGGGCGAAAAACCAGGGACTAGTTCGCAAAAGTAGGTTTTTGACAAAATTCAAAATGGCGGAAAATCTATCATGGCGGAAATGAAATCGGAGATATACGTTTTGTTCGTCAGGCGTCCAGCTTTCCAATGATATAAGACACTTGAGTCTACGACATACGGTCTAGGAGTTCTGAGCAGTTTCGCGCTTTTGGTTGCTATAGCGCCACCTATGGGCCAATCGGGGTCATAATTTGATAACCTCTCCTCGATTTTTGTACTACCATCTGGCAAAGTTTCAAGGTTCCAGCTCTTACGGTTTGGGCTGCACGATGCGTTTTACGGCAGAAGAAAAATAATAAAAATCAGGACAATTACAATAGGGTTTCAGCACTTCGTGCTTGAACCCCTAATAATAAAAATCAGCACAATTACAATAGGGTTTCAGCATTTCATGCTTGAACCCCTAATTAAAGCTGCAAGCAGCATTTATCGGGGTTCAAGCAGTTAAGGCCGTTAAGGACTTTAAGCACAAAAGCATCAAAAGTTATAAAGTTTTATTTAGCAAGCATGTAACCACTGACATCATAGATGGAAAAGACCATGTTCTAGCATCATTTACCATGATATACCACATTCTAGCATGATTTACCATAGTATATCATGATATACCATGGTTTACCATGATTTACCATGAATTTATCTCAGTTTATCTTGATTTACCATGTTCTAGCATGATTTACCATGATATGCCACATTCTAGCATGATTTACCATAGTTTATCATGATTTACCATGGTTTACCATGATTTACCCTGTTCTAGCATAGTTTACCATGAATTTATCTTAGTTTACCTTGATTTACCATGTTCTAGCATGATTTACCATGATATAACACATTCTAGCATGATTTGCCATAGTTTATCATGATTTACCATGGTTTACCATGATTTACCATGGTTTACCATGATTTAACATGGTCTAGCATGATTTACCATGATATATCATGTTCTAGAATGATTTACCAAAATTCTAGCATGATTTACCTTGATACACCACATTCTAGTATTATTTATTATGATTTACCATGGTTCTAGCGTGATTTACCATGATTTACCACATTACTAGCAATTATGTGAAGTGTCAGTGCAAATGAAGTGATAAACACTGACAAAATATGATTTTGTTATAATAGTTATTGTTATATAAGTGATTTGCACAAAGCACATGTGAAAAGACTTCATAAATAGAATGGCCAGCAGAGGGCACTAGAAGACCACTTATTGGCTCAGTTTCACTTTAAATTTCATTATTTTTACCAGTTTTCTGCACTAAATCAAACCAGTTTTTCCATGTTAACTCAATAATGCATGCTTACACACACACACACACACACACACACACACACACACACACACACACACAAAGACAAATGTTGTTGTTTTTTCAATGTAATTGTAAATGTTAAAAAAGGGATTTTATAAAGTCTAAATATAAATTATAGAACAATATGACAAAATGACTATTTTAAACAGCAGGGGGCAGTAAAATACCACTTATTGGCTTAATATGCCATTATATCCATATCATTTTCACCTTTTTAACTGTTATAGAGGCAAATTTTGTCTAATCTGTCTGAAAATTTTCATGCATGTTCAGAGTGATATTTCACATGTTCTGACTTGTTTTTAAGAAGGTTTGAACATTCATTAAAGAGATATAGGCTTTCGGGGACACTTGGTAAAGGCCACATTTTGAAGTGAACCTAATATAGCTATCCAAATGAAGTAGTTCAACTTTTTCTGACAATTATTGTTCTAGTGAGTCCAGAGAATTGTATTGCACTAGTTTTTAACATTATGATATGAAAATTATATGATCAGAGATGGAAAAGACCATTTATAGCCAATACAGGCAGTTTACCATAGGAAATATATGGTTTTAAAGCCTTTTAACAGTTATAGCGCCAACTATTGTCCGATCTCCATAAAATTTGGCATGCTTGTTAATGATGTTATGTCACATATGCTCACCAATTTTTGTGAAGTTCTGAGTTTTCATTTAGGATTTATAGTCTTTTTAGTGTATTTTGCCACGCCCATTTTATAAATGACCCTATTACAGCCATCCAAATGCAAAAGTTCAACTTTTTTTTGATAGTTTTTGATCTAGAGAGTCCAGAGAATTGTCCTAGACTGGTCTGGTTCCAATCGTGCGAAAAACCTAGGACTAGTTCGCAAAAGTAGGTTTTTAACATGTTTGCGAATATTTAATGAACGGTTTAATTGACAGCAATGGTCCTTGAGGCAAAGTTGTTCAGGATGAGGAGATCTATCAAATGATATGCATATTGTGTGGATATTTGTAACACCACGTGATTACAGAGCTGTAAAACTCGTTAGCACCAACTAGTGGCCGATTTCTTTCAAAATTGTTACAGACCTCTATGGCCTTGAGTTGAACATGCCCATCGAGTTTCGTTCCGATCGGCCTCCGTTAACCTTGTCTAATAGGTGCTCAAACTTCATTGGTCGATGGCGGCCATGTTTTTCGAGATACGCCAATGTCCTCATACACATACATGGCACCTTGGACCAAGACACTGCATGCCAATTTTCAAGTCAATCGGACTAATGGTCAGGTGGTTATAGCCTGTTTTATGTTTTTTTCATGTTATAGCGCCACCATGTGGCCAATTGCCGCGGTTTTTTTACTGTGACCTCAGATTGACCTCTTACACATGTGTACCAAGTTTGGTGAAGATACCTCATTTACTTCTGGAGTTATAGCCATTTTAGTAAAATAGGCCCTTCCCACAACGTACGTTTTGGCGCCCCTTACCGTCCGTGAGTCGAAATTTCAACTTTTTTTCGATAGTTTTTGATAATCAGACACTAGAGAACATTTCTGCACTGGTTTGGTTCCGATCGGGTGAAAAACCTAGGACTAGTTCGCAAAAGTATGTTTTTGACAAAATTCAAAATGGCGGAAAATCTATCATGGCGGAAATGAAATCGGAGATATACGTTTTGTTCGTCAGGCGTCCAGCTTTCCAATGATATAACACACTTGAGTCTACGTCATACGGTCTAGTAGTTATGAGCAGTTTCGCGCTTTTGGTTGCTATAGCGCCACCTATGGGCCAATCGGGGTCATACTTTGATAGGTTCTCCCCAAATTGAGGACTACCATTTGGCCAAGTTTCAAGGTTCCAGCTCTTACGGTTTGGTCTGCACGATGCGTTTTAGGGGAAAATAATAATAATAATAATAATTAAAGCTGCAAGCAGCATTTATCGGGGTTCAAGCAGTTAAGGCCTTTAAGCACAAAAGCATCAAAAGTGATTAAGTTTTATTTAGCAAGCATGTAACTACTGACATAATAGATGGAAAAGACCATTTACAGGAAATACCATAGGAAATATATGGTTTTAAAGCTTTTTAGCAGTTATAGCGCCACCTATGGTCCGATCTCCATAAAAATTGGCATGCTTGTTAATGATGTTATGTCACATATGCTCACCAATTTTTGTGAAGTTCTGAGTTTTCATTTAGGATTTATAGGCTTTTTAGTGTTTTTTTGCCACGCCCCTTTTCTAAATGACCCTATTACAGCCATCTACATGCAAAAGTTCAACTTTTTTTTTGATAATTATTGATCTAGAGTGTCCAGAGAATTGTCCTAGACTGGTCTGGTTTCGATCGGGCGAAAAACCTAGGACTAGTTTGCAAAAGTAGGTTTTTAACATAATTACGAATATTTAATAAACGGTTTAATTGACAGCATTAGTTCTTGAGGCAAAGTTGTTCAGCATGAGCAGATCTATCAGTTGATATGCATTTTGTGACGATAAGTGTAACACCACGTGATTACAGAGCCATAAAACTCGTTAGCGCCAACTAGTGGCCGATTTCTTTCAAAACTCTTACAGACCTCTAGGGCCATGAGTAGAACATGCCCATCGAGTTTCGTTCCGATCGGCCTCCGTTAACCTTGTCTAATAGGTGCTCAAATTTCATTGGTCGATGGCGGCCATGTTTTTCGAGATACGCCAATGTCCTCATAGACATACATGGCACCTTGGACCAAGACACTGCATACCAATTTTCAAGTCAATCGGACTAACGGTCACGTGGTCATAGCCGTTTTCATGTTTTTTTCATGTTATAGCGCCACCTAGTGATCAATCGTCGCGATTTTTTTACTGTGACCCCAGATTGAACTCATACACATGTGCACCAAGTTTGGTGAAGATATCTAATTTCCTTCTCGAGTTATAGCCATTTTAGTAAAATAGGCTCCTCCCACAACATTAATTTATCACCCCCTGGCGATCAGGAATCGAAATTTCGACTTTTTTTCGATAATTATTGATAATCAGACTCCAGAGAACATTTCTGCACTGGTTTGGATCCAATTGGACAAAAAACCTAGGACTAGTTCGCAAAAGTCGGTTTTTAACCAAATTCAAAATGGCGGACAATTTGCATACAGGAAATGAAATCGGAGATATAAGTTTTGACCATCAGGTTTCCAGCTTTCCAGTGATATAAGACACTTGAGTCTACGTCATACGGTCTAGGAGTTATGAGCAGTTTCGCGCTTTTGGTTGCTATAGCGCCACCTATGGGCCAATTGGGGTCATATTCTCTGAACCTCTCCTCGATTTTTGTACTACCATCTGGCAAAGTTTCAAGGTTCCAGCTCTTACGGTTTGGGCTGCACGATGCGTTTTACGGCAGAATAATAATAATAATTAAAGCTGCAAGCAGCATTTATCGGGGTTCAAGCAGTTAAGGCCTTTAAGGACTTTAAGCACAAAAGCATCAAAAGTTGTTAAGTTTTACACCACGTTATTACAGAGCCATAAAACTCATTAGCGCCAACTAGTGGCTGATTTCTTTCAAAACTCTTACAGACCTCTAGGGCCATGAGTCGAACATGCCCATCGAGTTTCGTTCCGATTGGCCTCCGTTAATCTTGTCTAATAGGTGCTCAAATTTCATTGGTCGATGGCGGCCATGTTTTTCGAGATACGCCAACGTCCTCATAGACATACATGGCACCTTGGACCAAGACACTGCATACCAATTTTCAAGTCAATTGGACTAACGGTCAGGTGGTTATAGCCTGTTTTATGTTTGGAACATGTTTTGTTCCTCGCGGAGTACCTCTGGAATGCTTCTGCGGAGGTTTATTGTTTTATCCGCAGCAATAAAGTTTGTCGGCGTCCAAATGGATCGCGCTCTGGATCACTAACAGGAATTATTCTCGTCATGTATACACTTAACTTGATGAAAAGCGGGATTGACGCACTGCAAGCAGAGAGATGATTTCTGGCTGCCTCCGCAAAAATTGTCTTCGGCGGACAGCCCGCTGTCTTTGGAACGATTTTAGTACTTTTGCGGCAGACAAACACAAATGTGTTTCTCTTTCTGGATCTTTTCTTTGAAAACAAAACCAAAGGTTAAAAAAAAAAAAAGAACAAATGTGAAGCGAGCAATTCTATCCATTTTGACGCCTTTTCATTCATAGCGGTTACCAAGCAACACGATTACGCACCAGCTGCAACTTGATGACACAAGCATACTGCGGTTCGGATACAAATAATATGTGAACAAAAGTCCATCGGGGGCAGGGGGGGAGCAATCGAACTCGGGTTAGGAACAGGCAATCGAACCAAGTGTGAAAGCGCCCTTAGTCTAGTTTTAGTCAATGAAAATTGTATTTTAGTCTCTTTTTAGAAATGCAATTCTATTTAACCCAGTCAATATAGTGTATCACTATGGAAAAATAGCTAAAATAGTGAACAGAAAAGTAACACTCGTCTCATTCGTGGAGGTTGAAAAACAAGTTCTTTCTGACATCCAAGATTTACTGTATTAATTTAAATGCAAAAGAAAAGGCATGAGAGTCAGTTGTTTTTGTCAATTTTAAGTTTTAATTTAAAATATTTGTCATTTTAATATAACTATATGGCTAAATATTTTACCACTTGCTAATAAATCTAGATAGAAGTAGTGCATTGAATACATTGTTTAAATTGTGCTTAAATGTGAATTACGACCATTAAAGAGTATGTGTGTACAAAGAGAATCGTAATGCTGACAAAACTTTTTTTAAATAAAAGTATTTGATAACTTCTGGATTTGAAATAAAAATAGTGAGTATGTGTTTGTGGTTCAGCCGTGGATCAGTTACGCACTGCAAACGCAGCATATGTGAAAGCACTATAGCGAGTGCTGCTCCTGCACCGCATATGCACTGCACACGGAGTATGGGCCCTATCTTGCACCCAGCGCAATTGACTTTGTACACCGACGCATGTATCATTCCTATTTTGCACCCGCGCACAGCGGACTTTTCCCTCCACAGACGCACGTCGGTTAACTAAGAAATACACTTGCGCTCCCGGGGGCGGTTCAGCGCAAAGAGGCGGCGTGTTCCGGCGCAAACGTTCCCTCATGTTATTTTGCACGTTTAGAAAACAATTCCGCCACTAACTGAAAAAATCTAGTTTAAAGTCAGTGGCGCGTTGCACATGTTATTCTTATGATATTTTAAGGGCGCATGCTTGGCCATAATCAATGTAGCGTGTGCACAACGCGCATACACTTTGATTCTCTCACACAGAAGCAGCCGTTTTCATTTTTGCAAATCATACATTACGATAGATAGATAGATAGATAGATAGATAGATAGATAGATAGATAGATAGATAGATAGATAGATAGATAGATAGATAGATAGATAGATAGATAGATAGATAGATAGATAGATAGATAGATTATAAAAGCATACTTCTAGTTTACACATTTACCCAAATTATCATACGCCTGTTTAACCGAAGTTAATTTGGGTGTGTTTCTCCATCCCCAATGTCACTTCTCTGTGTTTTACGGCCCTGACGAGAACGTCGGTCTCCTCGGCTGTGAACCGCTCCTGGCGCGCGTCTGGCAAATCGAAAGTGAAAGTGAAAGTGAAAGTGAAAGCTACTTCAGACCAACCCATTTTAGATTTGCGTTGAGCGCAAGAGTCATTTATCCCGCCGGTATAATAGCAACAGCGCCCAAGACCCGGCCACAAAGTTACTTGCGTTTCGCGCTTGATACTTGCGTTTCAGATCGTTAAAATCGGGCCCTATGTGTGAAACGGGCGTCAGACTTAACTTTGTTTGTTGTCGTTTACGTTAACTCACCGCAGCTGCATCTTCTAAATAATGCCGCTAGTGAGGCTTGAGGAAGTGACGTCGTCTGCGCAGTGCGCCCTGATGCAGCCCCTGAAGTGAGACACGGGAAACAGAAATACTGCAAAATAATAATAATAATAATGTGACTAAACAAGACGAAATAGCGTCATAACATTTCATCTCGTTTTGGTCAACGAAAATGAAGAGACATTTTAACATAGTTTTTATTTTGTAAACCACATTTAGTCTCGTTTTTATTCGTCAACAATATTGCATTATACATTTAATTATAGTTATTGTCACATGACCAGCATTTACGTTGCGTCTCGTTTTCGTCACGTGGTTCGTTGACGACAATATTTAGTTATAATTTTTGTTGACGAAAGAAATACTAGTAATCCGATATCGGATCTGACTCAAAAGACAATGTGATTCATCATTCCTTCCAATTAACCACCTTATCTTTGTATAGTAAAATAGTATGTTCAACAACATGAATAACGACGTAGCTGACCAGAGTTCGTGAATCAAATGATTCAGTTTAAAGAGTTGTTCAGACTTCTCTCGATCAGTTCAAGTCTCTCCATTTCAGATGTAAAAAAAAAAAAAATTATTTCACAAATTAAAAGTCCTGTGAGTCCGAAAAACAAAAGAAAATTGTAATTATCCTACCAGTTGATGGTTTCAAATTATGGTTCAAAGTGGAAACCGGTCCATGGGCACTGGTCAGCTAGCCATTTGTGCATATTTAATTGTATTCAATAGGCAGGCGATTCACCTCCACAGGATTATTTATGGCACAAAACAGGATACACTTGCCGATCACGTTCACATAGGAAAAAAACAGAGAACAAGAAAACGCAGCCTTGGAAAACACAAGGCAAACGTACAATAATTAATTTCTGATTCAACATTTCAGTAACAAATCATATACATGCGCAGTTCAAATGACACATTAATCGAACTTTTCGACAGTTATTTAACACAGACACTCATTAATCACTCAATGGGTCTCATTCATGAAACATTCGTAAATATACAAGTAAATATGTGAGTGATTTAAAGTGGTAAAGGCGACATTCCCGAAAATTCTTCTCCTGATTCAGAAATACTTCGTAAACGTCAGATGTGATAGTGAAATGTGTGTGTGTGTGTTAATGAATTCCAATCAGTTGTAAATGGGACGCGTGTGCACGCTCATTCTCTAAATTACCATAAATCCCACCCATTAAAACCGACTGAAAACTATAGGCTATATGGGCATCATATTATGACACCAAACGAAGGATTTCAACTTGTCTTCTCAAAAACGAATTAAGAAGAGAAATTTCTCAGATGCAGAAATTGAAGTTTATTATCAGAAGTTCATTCAAAACGCCACATTTTGTTTTCAAGCGTACACAGTGGCGTATCAGGCCTAAAAAAAAGGAAGCTTGGCAGCATAGATGCAGTTAATGGAGTTTCATCTGTTAGGCTAATCGAACAGTCCCAGAAGTGAAAAGAAAATGGTTTGACATGAAGCTTGACTGCATTATTTGTGACTTGCGGACTTGTAAAAGAATAAACAGCTTGAATAAAAAAATAAAATAAAAAAAACTTGCAGACTTTTGTTCCGTTTGCAGATGGCTCTCGTAATTACTGGCTGTCGTAATAAAAGTAAAAAGAAAAACCGTATGTAATTACTATATATAATATTTGGTAACACTTTACAATACGGGTGCACTAATAACCATTAATTCATGCTTAACTAATGCACAGATAATCATGTGTTAATGTATGACTCATGAAGAACTAAACCATTAATTAATGATTACTGCATCATGAAGATTCTAAATGATTAATATAAAGTAATATATGAATTGTTATTAATTAAATGTGTCATAATGTATTAATTCATTAATAACTTATTTTATTAACTAAAAGTCTAAATCAATGCGTTAATTACCACAATTGGTCAAGGCAATGTACTTCAACTTCCAGTTGTCTGCTTTAATTAATCATTAACTAATGATTTGCAAATGTATCATTATGTTATGACTTTACTTGTTGAGGCACATGACTATTAACTAATTGTTAAGTAATATGCCATTTTGGTTTGGACATCCACACTAAGCCATGGATTTCAATTTCCAACCATGTACAACCAAGATTTCACTGAGTCCGATGAACTTTGTTGTTCATGGCACAGGACTATGTCAGGTTAACATACACTGAGCACATGCGGTTGAGCTCTGCTATTTCATAACACTGTCTAGACTGGACAAAGACAATAGAACGTCCATTATAGTCAGTGATACTACACTGGATGCGTCGAGACACTACACGACAAAACCCAGTCAGTAAACCGATGCCACACTCTATTACTGACGTACTCTGAGCTCTTGTGCTAGTTCTGTTATGAAGGACAAATGGACTTGTGATGGTCTGTCATGTCCAGGTGTAGACAGCTGGTCTCGTCCAGTTTAAACACAGTGTAACAGCTTCAGGAGTTCAGATTCTGGTGTGCTGATATTTGTGTGTAGCCCAACTTACCCATCCTTCACACACATTCACCAACATTACATTCACTGCATGTGCAAACTGTCAAAACCCATAAATGGCATATTACTTAACAATTAGTTAATAGTCATGTGCCTCAACAAGTAAAGTCATAACATAATGATGCATTTGCAAATCATTAGTTAATGATTAATTAAAGCAGACAACTGGAAGTTGAAGTACATTGCTTTGACCAACTGTGGTAATTAACGCATTCATTTACACTTTTAGTTAATAAAATAAGTTATTAATTAATTAATACATAGACACATTTAATTAATAACAATTCATATATTACTTAATCTATTAATCATTTAGAATCTTTATTAGTTGCTGATGCAGTAATCATTAATTAATGGTTTAGTTCTACATGAGTCATACATTAACACATGATTATCTGTGCATTAGTTAAATATGAATTAATGCAGATTAGTGCACCCGTATTGTAAAGTGTTACCTAATATTTTTTCAAAATGCTGTGTAAATATACGGAAGAGGATTAGGGCCAAGCAATAATAAAAAAATAAAACCATCTCGAGATTAAAGTCATTATAATTCGAGATTAAACTCGTTAAATTTCGAGAAAAAAAGTCGAAATACAATCCTGAGAATAAAGTCATTAAATATCGAGATTAAAGTCATTATAATTCAAGATTAAACTCGTTAAATTTCGAGAAAAAAAGTCGAAATACAATCTTGAGAATAAACTCATTAAATATCGAGAATAAAGTCGTTGTGTTTCGAGAAAAAAATCGTTAAATTTCGAGAAAAAAACTCGAAATACAATCTTGAGAATAAACTCATTAAATTTCGAAAATAAAGTCGTTGTGTTTCGAGAAAAAAAAGTCGAAATTAAATGTAGAGAATAACGCATTCGATCAGTGTTCATTGCATAGCCTAGCCTCATCGAGGTTTTGTGGTTTCCCAGGATACCATAAGACGCATTATTAATCGTTGTTGGTTGTGTACGCCTCCATCCACAGAATGTAACGACTGTAACCATCTATACAGCCATTAATGGCAATGCCGTACGGTTTTAGTTTATCATAGCTGTCTATATGCCAGAGTGCATTTGGGCCAGCGCAAGTGTACTCTCCTTCGTCGAAATTCCACACCTTGAGGATCAACAAGTTTAATAATGCGTCTTATGGTATCCTGGGAAACCACGAAACCTCGTTGAATTTCATGTTGGACAAAAGCGAGTACATCGCGCAAATTGGACTGATTTTTTCTTCTAAAAAGACCTAGCCGACCTAAGAATGTTCTATTCTTTGTTACTGAAAGAAAGTCTAAAATATAGCTTGACTAAGTGATCCAACTCTGCCATGTCCTCTATCAGTAGGCTATAATGAGCACTGATCCAATGCGTTATTCTCTACATTTCATTTTGACTTTTTTTCTCGAAACACAACGACTTTATTCTCGAAATTTAATGAGTTTATTCTCAAGATTGTATTTCGACTTTTTTCTCGAAATTTAACGAGTTTTTTCTCGAAACACAACGACTTTATTCTCGAAATGAAATACAATCTTGAGAATAAACTCATTACATTTCGAGAATAAAGTCGTTGTGTTTCGAGAAAAAACTCGAAATACAATCTTGAGAATAAACTCATTACGAGTTTTTTCTCGAAATTTAACGAGTTTTTTTCTCGAAACACAACGACTTTATTCTCGAAATGTAATGAGTTTATTCTCAATATTGTATTTCGACTTTTTTCTCGAAATTTAACGAGTTTTTTCTCGAAACACAACGACTTTATTCTCAATATTTAATGAGTTTATTCTCAAGATTGTATTTCGACTTTTTTTCTCGAAAGTTAACGAGTTTAATCTCGCATTATAATGACTTTAATCTCGAGATGGTTTTATTTTTTTTATTATTGCCTGGCCCTAATCCTCTTCCGTAAAATATGTACCCGATTAAGGTGAATTAAAATGCAGCCTTATTAATGAGCAAAACGTTCGGATGTTAAGCGCACTATTTACGCGTGGCTGGGAGCAGGTGTAGATTTCTTTCGTACCAACTAACGTTTGGAAAATACGAACATTTTAATGAATCCGAAAATTTACGTCAGAACCACTTTACACACGATTTACACAAAAATTCGTTCTGCTCGTGTTTCATGAATAAGACCCATTGTCTCAACTCATGACACAATGCTCATTGTTATACGTGATAGCTTTAGCCTACGGCTAATTAGTTCAGCTCGCGCTGTGCGGCCTACACTCAGCTCATATCAAATCATTTCTGAAATTGACATATCCCAGCTAACAAAAAAAGGTCCCCAGAACGTCCCCTAAATGGCCTGTGCGAACGTCCCCCCGAACGTCCCCATGTGGAGTCCGCTTGATGTCCCGCGGACGTTCGCAAAGACGTCCTCCGAACGTTCAAGAGGACGTTCACGGGACCAACAGCGGTCATTCGGGACATTTAGGGGACTTTTGCTTAATTCGTTTTATTTTACTTTTATTTTACTTTTTACCAGAAAACGGCCAAAGAAGACACGTGAGAAATTGTAAGGAACAAAGTACATTTATTTGAACTGAACAATTGTAGCCTAAAGGTGTGTGTGTGTGTGTGTGTGTGTGTGTGTGTGTGTGTGTGTGTGTGTGTACGCGCTCGCGCACGCTGTGTCTGTGTGTGTGTGTGTGTGTGTCTGTGTCTGTTGCGCTCGCGCACGCTGTGTCTGTGTGTGTGTGTGTGTGTGTGTGTGTGTGTCTGTTGGGGAGGGGTCTGCATGGTCTGGATCTGGTTGTCAGCTGTGGCCGGGGTTACTCCGATGGAAATTCTTCCTGTTGGCTTCTAACCTGAAATAACGAAATGAGCACAGTAATTAGTATCTGTTTATGTTATCGTTGTGCATTTATGTGAAAATGCAAACATCATGCAGCTTGATCTCTACATATGAGCTCATAATGTAACTCATAAGCTAAGCTTGCATGGCGACTTTGTCACACACGCAACTCAGACATAGGCTACATGATATAGGCCTATACATTAGACCTAATTAAATATACTCTATTCTTGTTTTACTTATGACATCATAAGTAGGCTAATATAAGTTAGGCTATCTAATGATATTTATAGATTTTTTTATTATGATATTTGATATTATTGGTATAAAGACTTTGTTACAGAACAGCTGTTCTTTCAGAAAGTCTTTATCTCAATAATATCAAAGGGCGTTGATTTCATACATGTCCACTGTAGAGGAGATCAAGACTTAAATCATGTTTATCAGCCATTTTGGGAGACCCAACAAGTGAATATGGAAATAAATTAGGCTATGCACCAATATTCCTATGAAATGTTAGATATTATTATTATTAAAATGTTGCTGATTACACTTCTTTTTTCAAAGAAAAAAACCCCATCTTATAATCAGCGCGTTATTCAATCACACGTCAGATACAGAGGACAGGGTGTGTTTGTGTGTGCGTGTTCAACTGAGCTTCATTGGTCTGTTACTGCTCGTCAATGTCAGAAATATTTGAGATGACCAATCAAATCAAAGTAGGAGGGCTTTTATATTCACAGACGCTGAGCGCGAATTTTAGCAGGGAGACTCCAAAATCGACACGTGTTTACGGTCAAGTGCGAGATGAGATGTAAGTAGCCTACCTAAACTAAACATTTCATATTTGACAACTGTTTTATATTATAAATGTTAAACGTTATAACATTTTGAACTGAAAATGGGCCTTTGTAACGTGATTCATGTAATGCAGCCTAATAATTAGTTTACTGTCATTGTGAGGGGACAAGGAACATGAAGCCGTTTTCATCATGTTAGGCAAAAGATTAAAAATTAATGTTTACATATTGAGAATTAATATAGTAAAATTTGTAGCCTTCAGTTAATATTTCTGTTCAGAATTTGTTTTGAAATTAATGACATAACTAACTACAGCAATACAAAAAATTAACATATACGTCTGTTTGGGAGACAATTAATAAAACTGACTGTAAGATAATTATGATGAAATTAATTAAATAGTTACCATCTCGAAGAGATTGTGGATCATTCACACTTCCTAACAAGTTACAAAAACATTATTCAGATTAATATCTGTATCCATGTGTCTAGTTATAAAAAAACCACAAAAAAAAACAACAACAAATATATTCACAGACGCTGAGCGCGAATTTTAGCAGGGAGACTCCAAAGTCGACATAAAAAAAAAACATTTTAATGTACCTTGATTCTGAAAGTTGGCAGAAATGGACTGATGTGGCAGCAGTTGTGATGAAGGAGATGGAACTTTAAACACATAAAATAAATCATTAGATTAAGAAAAAATGTCTGTAAGACCCATTTTTAGTCCAACAGTTGCACTCTTGTACATGCTTGATCTGTAGTTTTTTTCTTTTTCTTTTTATAAGCCATAAAAATGTTATTAGCATATGTGTAAATCATGTGACTATACATTTGAAAACAAGTATACAGTATTATACCACAAATACTGGAATATTCCTTTAATTCAATGGAAGTACAACTATGTGACTGAAAACATTTAAATTCACTTACAGCGAGGTGCTTCAGGCAACATGGATCTTTTTGTATGTTTTGTTATAGGTTGTACCTCATCTAACATAAGGAAAAAAACCGTAAGTAGAAAAGTAATAATAGAATAAACATATCAAAGTAAATCCGATTGATTTTACCTTCATCAGGCTCCTCAGCTAAAAAACAACAACAACAGCATTAACAGTCTTTGAAAGTTTTTTTTTTTTAACATTTCTAAATGTGTAGGCCTTCTTAAATTGAGTCATTTTTGCACAACATAGAAAGGGACTTCTCTGTACTCTTTAGATTATCATCTAACATTATTATAATCAAATATTCAACAGTTAATTTTTTTAACACACTACTTACACTCGGGTCTAATTGGTGTCGATCTTGACCGTTTTTTGGTTTTCTTTGCTCTCAAGCAGGACATCTCATCTTCAGAATTAAAAACAATAGGGTAAGAAATTTTTTTTAATATAAATTAGAAACAGATGCAAAATGTCTCTGTTCTAAATCCTTTATCATCCCCGCTGTTTAACAATTTATCAATATTTAACAATGGATACAATGACAGTAACATACTGATTTCACCTTGTGATGATTCACTGTCCTCCTGAACTGTAAAACAAAATGATAATTTAAAGAAAATATTTATAGACGACATGCATTTGACTTTCCTTGATCATTTCAACTTCATTTGTTTAATGCTGTATGTATACTTACAGTGTTGTGTCTGTTGTGCTCTTCTGGGCTGGATTTCTTCTTCTGCAAGAAACAAAGTTAAAACTGAAATTGTCTTTTAATGTGACTAACCTTAGTTTATTTACAGTATTAGCACAGATCTAATACCTCTGAATCGTCTTGGTGGGATGATCTTTCGTACACTGTTTTCATCAGAGTCCTCAACATGAGAGGTTTCCAGTGCTTTTTGGACCCGGTATCTTGCCAGGTTGTAACTGTCTGTTCTCAAAATAGCACAACTTTTGCTTAATATACATTATATAAACAATTTATATTTTATGAATGGTTGCCAGTATTTATTGAGCTTGAAGATAGCCTTGTTTTTTTTCCTTTACCTGTGTCAGAAAATACTCTGACTGCATATTTTGTCCAGAGGTGTTCGTCTCGAATGGCACATTTTTTGACCTTGGTCCCAACATTTGAATTGGGCCAATAGCAAAACAGTACCTTTCAGACAGAAACAAGTATGTTTACTTAATGTTTTCTGTATATAGTTGACTTGTTTTAATGTTTATCATTTACGTATTATAAAAATATATATATATATATCATCTAAATCTTACCCCATCGATCCACTCTAGCCATGAGGATGGTGCCACCTCAACCTCATTTTGCTCAATGAAATTGAGTACTACGTAGCGGAGATAAATCTGTAAGTAAAATTCAGATAACTCTGTTACTTCAGCTTGCAATACACAAATTTAATGTACACAATTACCTATTAATAGACAATTATTGGCTACTTTCTCTAACCTCATGCTTAAATTATGTTTTTCTGATGTTGTTTTTTTGTTGTACTGGAAACATCTAGGTTTTCAAAAGTTAATGGCGCTGGATAAAGACAGGAGGCAGGAACTCATGGGGCAAATCTTCTAAAGGCAGAGACTCAGGGTGCAAAGCTTCAGGACCCAGACACTCAGGGATGAAGCCAAAGGCGTTAGACACTCAGAGGGGAAAGCTTTAGGAGGCGGAGACTCAGGGATGAAAGATGTAGAGACTCAGGGGACGAAAGGAATACTTCAAGTATGTATTCTTACTCAAATTGTCATTCTCTCATCATTGTCAAGAAAGCTCTAGAAAGTATGAAGAATGGACACCACAATTTTGGTCCCATAGTTTTCGTCCACAATGAATGCCCTCCTCTGAAGTGACTGTCTTTCTAAGCAGAGCATTTGAGAATGCCTAGTGTTAACGGTGTATGTTCCGTAGAGACGTGAATCACACGGTGTCATCAGATATGGCTGTAGATTTGTGTAGACTCTGCATAACACTGTGTTGTCTTCTTCTTCTGCCACCACCTCGCAACATTGTTCAGGGCTTAACACAAACACATTGTTTGGGCTCTTGAATGACATCAAGTTTGTCTTGTTTTCCATCTTGGACTTTGATCTTTCCTCCAGGCGATTTGCAACTTGTGCCAAAATGTTTTTCCCAGAGCGCACCATTTTCTTCACCTGATGAAGATAGCTCTCAAATTTAAATGCACTGCAGTTGTCAAGGCTGCCAAAGGTTTGGGCATCTTCTGCAAGGTGCAGCAAGGAATGGACATTGTAGACCAAAAATGTCTCTCCATACAGCTCCCGTCCTCTCTCCACAAAATATGTCAGCAGCTGGTTTGCATAAGGTACTTGTGACTTTGTAAGGTCTGGGCTCACTAAAATGCAAAGAGCTGTGCTGAAACACAAGAAGTGTTCATACAGCTGATCGTTGAGAACTCCCTTTAGAACAATCTTCCCAGTGTACAAAGCAAACTGTCTGAACTCTGTTGCTTTCCAGCGTTCAATTTCCTCCAAACCCCTTGGCTTCCTGGCAAAACAATCAGGAATGGACTTCTTTAGTGTCACCAGCCTCTCGCTTACACTGGTCACATCTCCTGATGACATCCGGAAATCTGTTCTACCTCTTGTCCACAAAAGCAGCAACTTTTTCATTACCCCAAGACAGCTCTGGTGCATATAATCTATGGGGAAGGATTTTATCATGTCAATCGGGAGGACAGAGAAGGGTGAGATCTGCTCTTCTTGATGGTGTTCAGGTTGCCAGCACTCCCTGAATGATTCATCTGTCCTCATGGTCAGGTTATTTGTTTCTTGATATGTAATCCTACCATGCCAGGATCCCCTCTGGTTGCATCTATCGCACCCATAGTATCCAGAAAACTGCTTTACACACTTGACCATAGCTTTTGCTGGGGCATCGCAGGTAATACATCTTACTTGGATGTTTAAGCATCTGCCTCCCCAGGTTAGACCATCCTGGATTAGTTTTCCCAATTCCTGAACAATGTCATCAACAAAGTTGAGTGTTTTGGGTTTGGATGCAGCAATGGATATGCAGAGGGGGAAAATGCATTCGGGTGACAGGTTTATGGAACAGAGAACTGGCCAGAGGGATAGGTTCGTGCTTTTGAATAATGGTAGCCCATCAACGTTCATCGAAAGGTCAAGTGACTGCAGATGCTCTGTCACAGATGCAGGATATCTGCTCAGATGTTTTGACAGCTGATCTGCCACATTAAACTTAACACTCTCGACACCATCTTTGTTAGAAAGTTCGTAGTGGTTTTCGTTTCCAAAGAGTGTCCTTGCAGTTTGGGGGAGTTCTTCATGTCCATGTTTTTTAAGTATGCTCAAGAGAGCATCCACAGCGTTATGTTTAATTTGAAACACACATGCCCATTCTGAAAGTTGTTCTCTGAGCAGCATGGGTGTACTGTCTTGTTCACTCTCAGAACTTGACAGGGTTGTATCTGAAACCACACAATTTTCCTCCTCAAAGAGCTGGTTGTGACTAAAACTGTCAGTTTCAGGAATGGTGGCCATCTCATCTGAACTGACAGTTGGTTTGTTGGCTGCCTTCTTTTGTGCCCTTGACACTCTAGTCCAAATTCTTTTGTACTGCTTCCTACGCTCTTTGGATGTCATCAAGCTACTGTACTGGTGTCTCTGCCAATGATCCAATAAATGATGTTTTTCAGTAAACTTGTAGATTTAATCTATTTATTCCCCCCTCAAACTACCAGTATCAATCATATAACTTGTTTTGCTTCTGAACTTACCTTTTTGGATGACATATTTGCAAGAAGTATACTGGCTGAGAAAATAAAAATAAGCATAAATTAATATATATAAGCAACTTTTTTGTGACAAAGCATATTTAAACTAAAGTCGTAGCATGTTTTTTTTTAATTAAACAATTTGTAAATTGTCCCTATTTAGATTTTTTTGCTTAAATTTATAATTTAAATATAAATTGAATTAATTTAAATGTTAATATAATGAATAAAGGTTCAAAGATGATTCCATAAAGATATGTATCAGGCTGAATGGTCTGCACAATCTACACTCAGCTGTGACCTTAGTAATATGTTCAAGAAGTGAACCACATCTTTCTACAAACAAAGGTGAATTAGGCTATTATTGTGATTTGGCCAAAAAACTACTTGCACTGGGACGCCTATTGTTTTTATAGTCCGCTTTACTTGTCAGTGTGTTTGCACAGTATTCAGCCCTAGAGCTCATTTTAATTAAACTCCAGTACAATAGGAGGCGGTATAGTGTGCTGTGATAGACAGTAACGTTATGTGTCTGCCAGTAAACCACACGGTCGCACACACACACGGCTGGCTATCTGGAAGACTGCGGCTACAGAAACACCTTTAAAAGGTAAGACGTTTCATAATTTAAACGTTAATTATGTGTTTAATTATAACTACATCAAATGTTAGCTTTCTTTTATTCAAGAAGCAATTATATAGATCATAGATCTTGCGTCGCGAGCTCTGGATTGCATGATCTCGCGCAAGAAATGTAGCTGCTAATCGTCTCGCGCACTTAACCCGCAGCGTATAACGTTAGCTGTGGACGAAAGGGTAATATATTAATAAATTTAACGTACTTACCACAAATGTAACGTTAACTGTTTTCACGGGGACAGTGGTGTAATGGACCTGAATTAAAAAACTAAAATTACGAAAACAATATAGGCCTTACTATATGAACACGACGCGTAACGTTAGGCCTAACAAAACAAAGAAGTAAATAAAGCTACAAACGGCGTATAAACTAGCTAATCTTATATACACAAACACGTAAACAGCTTATATATACACACAACTTAACTGTACACTAAATCTAAGGGTAAAAAACTATAACCTATTGAAAATCAACCTTATCAAACTGTACACAACTAATATAAATACAATATATGGTAACTAATTAATCCTATAATGTAAATCAAACGAAGCAACTAACTTGTCTAACAATTAACTACAAAATTCGCGCAATTTATATGAAACAAATATGAAATCAACTCGAGCTCGTCTATTTCCACCACCGTCTTCAACCAACAAACATTAATTCCGTTATGACAGTTATTTAGTATCACTGAGTGACGAGGAACATTTTAAATGTCTTAATGCCGCTCTTACTGGACATATGATGTAATAGGCAACTTGTTTGGAACTTGGTGAAGGCCATATATGTAGTGCACTAATAAGCCCCTCAGTTTAATTGTGTGTGTACCATGAAATATCATTATACCAGTATAACTTTACAACCCTAACCGGGTCAGGGGATTATGACATGCAGATAAGTTATAGCTTGTGAAGGATGTCTAGATTGAAAGAAAAGGATGAGAGACATTAGAGGGGATCCAGTGTCCAGCTGAAGCAAGATGGATGCTGCCTCACCACCAGAAGATGTTCTGGGATTCATGTATAACATCTAGGATGATGATGATGACCCTGCAGCTAATGTTGAGGCTGTTGCTCTGTGTATACATGCATAGTTCATGGGGAAATTGTTTAGAGCGCATTCACACAACCTAACAATTGATGCTCATTACTGTGTCCTCTGTTTCTGTGTTCAAGTGCCTGATGAGTTTACTTCGTGGCTTGAAGGATGAAGCTGTAGGTAAGCAAATTAATATGCCACACCACTACTTGATACCGTATCACTATTATCATTTTTTTGTGCATTTGAAGTATTATCAATCAATAAAGTTAAATATATCATATATTTTTTGTGACAAGTACACATTTCCATTGACAACACTTAGTGTCAGATACCTTACAGCAGGGGTGTCAAACTCAGTTCCTGGAGGGCCACAACCCTGCAGAGTTTAGCTCCAACCCTGATTAAACACACCTGATCAGCTAATAAAGGTCTTCAGGATTACTAGAAACTTCCAGGCAGGTGTTTTTGGAGCTGGTTGGAGCTAAACTCTGCAGGACAGTGGCCCTCCAGGAACTGAGTTTGACACCCCTGCCTTACAGGGATAGTTCACCCAAAAATGAAAATTCTATCATAGTTTACTCGCCCTCAAGTTGTTCCAAACCTGTATGAGTTTCTTTGTTCTGTTGAACACAAATTAAGATATTTGGAAGAATGACAGAATCAAACAGATCTCGGTCCCCATTGACTTCCATAGTAGGAAAAAATATATACTATGGTAGTCAATGGGGACCGAGATCTGTTTGAACAACAAACATTCTTCCAAATATCTTACTTTGTGTTCAGCAGAACAAAGAAACTCATAGTCTCTACAATAAAATACAATTGTACCCATATTAAATAGTTTAAAAATCTGAATCAATCCGTGGCGGTCAGCGTTGATATTGTGGCGGGCCGCCACAAATTAATGAATGTATGGGAAACCCTGTACAAACATAAAATCGTGATAGTGAAATGTGTGTGTGGGTTAATGAATTCCAATCAGTCGTAAATGGGACGCGCGTGCACGCTCATTCTTAATTACCATAAATCCCGCCCATTAAAACCGACTGACAACTATATATGGGCATCATATTATGACACCAAACGAAGGATTTCAACATGTCTTCTCAAAAGCAAATGAAGGAGAAATTTCTCAGATGCAGAAATTGAAGTTTTATTATCAGAAGTTCATTCAAAACGCCACATTTTATTTTCAAGCGTACATAGTGGCGTATCAGGTCCTAAATTTTTTTTATTTTTTAGGTAATACCTAAATGCTTTAGGTAAAAATGCTTGGCAGAATATTACAGATGCAGTTAATGGAGTTTCATCGAACAGTCCCAGAAGTGAAAAGAAAATGGTTCGACATGAAGCTTGACTGCAACCTTTGTGACTTGAAAAAGAATGAACAGCTTGAATATAAAAAAAATAAAAGAAAAATACTTGTGGACTTGTGTTCCGTTTGCAGATGCTATTACTGGCTCTCGTAATAAAAGTTAAAAGAAAAACCGTATGTAATTACTATATATAATCTTTTTTCAAAATGCTGTGTAAATATGTACCCGATTACGGTGAATTAAAAGGCAGCCTTATTAATGAGCAAAACGTTCGGATGTTAAACGCACTATTTACGCGTGGCTGGGACTGGGAGCAGGTGTAGATTTCTTTCGTACCAACTAACATTTGGAAAATACGAACATTTTAATGAATCCTAAAATTTACACCAGAACCACTTTACACATGATTTACACAAATTCGTTCTGCTCCTGTTTCATGAATGAGACCCAATGTGTGTAATTTGAGAGGAAAAACTCCACTCTAAATAACAAATTAAACCTCTGTGTCCCAGTGGAGTTTTGCTGGCATCTAATGGAGAATTTGTGGTACTGCGCCCAATACAAAATCTTACTGAAAGCTCATTTTTTGTAGCCTGGTTAAAGGGCCCCTATTATGGCATTTAAAATTTTCCTAATATTGCTTTGGGAGTCCACAACAATAGTTTTACATGCATGCAATGACAAAAAAAACACTTTTGTTGTCTTATAAAAGTCATTTATTTTTACCTGATTTGCTCAGCGACTCCAGAATGATTCGTTCAACGATTCATTTTTCCAAAATCCCTGCTTTGCGTGATGCTAATCTGCGGTGATTGGATTTAGCATTAAGATTTGTATCAGTAGAATAATGAATGGAGACTGTAGAACACAAAAGCTGAATCCCAGACATTTGGGTGATCTCGAAATCCCTGTCAGACTCATCACGGAGACCCACTAGTAGCTAGCCGCCTTGAGTTTAACTGCGCTCTCTTACCGGTAGGCGTGGCCTCCTCGGACAGTGAAGCAAGTGCATTCTGGGAGTTGTATTTTTAGCTTGTGGATGAAAAACAACATTATTTTCAGGCTTTTCTCAGTGTAGAAGACTATAAATTCAAAAAATTCACATTTCTACTACATAAATTACCCATTTTAAATACACATTCATCTTTTCCAGAGGTGAAGTATCCCTTTAACACCAGACCCTTCTCAGTTATATCTAGGGCTGAATGATTTTGGAAAATAATTATTTTTACCAATATTGCAGTATTATTTTTTACCAATATTGCGATTTAATATGCAATTATTTTTTAAGCTCTTTATCATTTCTATTATTCAACAAAGACTAGCAATAAGTAAGGAATAATTGACGACAGGCCGTTGAATTATTAGAAAAATAATGCACACCCAAGGTTGCAATGCGGTCACGACGCGAAGCATTATTTTTCTAATAATTCAACGGCCTGTCGTCAATTATTCCGCTTATACTACAGTTACCACACCTTGAAACATTGTTCAGATTATGTATTTCAAGACGTTTGTAAAGTTTTTGTCATTAAAACGCTCTTGTAGGACTAATTTCTTACGCATCTAATCCCATGCTCCGTTGCTGATTAGTAACGGAGGTTTGAGCCACTGATAGCAGACTAATGCTGGGGACACACGACTAGCTGACACATTCTCTGACTGTTTTCATCGACTGCAGCAGATTTTAAACACCGACTTTGAACACTGACTGAAAACGCGTTTGGGCATGATCAGTCATAAGTATCAAATTACATTCATTATAATATGCAGTTATTAATGCAGTTATTAGAGAGAGACTCTGTAATAATGAGACCGAAAAGCATGTGCGTCAATATTATTTATTAATTCAATTCGATTTAATTAATTTGTTCATTCTTTTTTTTCCTATTATTGACAGATGACAGTAGACTATAGCCGAATAAATGAAACACAAAGCCCTTTTAACAAGTAGGCCTATCAATAAATATTCATTTGTTATATTATCTGCAATAAAAATCAGTGCTGCAGAACTATCCATTTATTTAGCCTATATTCAGTTTAATTTTATATTGATTATAGATAGGACTATATACTTATACTATATACTTATTTAACTTATTAATTAAACTGCATGTTTCCATTGATTGTTGAGCTAGACATTGAAAATTGCAGATCAAGCGCATGGGGCTAAATGTTTTTTCTTGTTATGAATTGTATCCTATTTTCCGCTATTACAGTTGACTATGCGAAGTGATATGGAACTGTAATGCGGTCAAGACCTGCCTGGAACTACTTTAGCCATGCGTTTCCCTGAAAATAATTGCACACCTTAGAACGTTCGTCAACCAATCAGATTCAAGCATTCAACGGCCCTGTAGTATAAATCATTGTAAAATATGGATGGCAATTTTTAGGCACCTCATGAGCTGATCAACTTTGTTTTCTTATTAATTAATTATTAATTTAAAAAAAAGTTAAAATATTTATTTAATTACATATGTAATTATAAGTAGGCTACTTTTAAAAAATAATTACACATTAAAACACTAAATTAATACAATTACATGTTAAGAATTTTAAATAACAAAGAGGAAAAAAACATTACAAGCAACAAACCTTTTGCAGCCTGACCAACAGTTTGTCAGTTTAAATTTAAATTACCCCAAGATTACATGAGAATGTATGTCTTACCTGCATTTTTTTCTTTTCTTTCAGCAATTGGACTCGTTTCCATCCTTTTTGGGGCCTCCTGCATTTTAAGTCATTGCTTTCATCTGATTCAGCGGCTGTCAATCTGCATTTCTGTTTGCATTACTCTGCTTACATTTTGAACCCTTAGCAATAATAAAAGTGTTTTCCATTTTGGTTATAGTTGTACAGTCAAGTTTGTTTTATCTTGATTTAATGTGCTTGTGTGGAGATTTGCTGTGTGACAATTATTTTTCACAGCACTTCATATATAGGAGGAGGATGCAAAGATATATATATGCATGAATGCAGAGGCATGAAAAAGAACCATTAATAAGCATTGTCATACATTTATTCAAACGTTTAATCTGTTACAAAAATCACTGCACAATGGTGGATTCTTTTAACTATTGCATGAATATGTGAACTGTGATTTACATTATGAAGCACACATTAAATAGACAGTTTTTAAAAATAATAATGGTGGGGAAAATGATTTAATGTAAACAATTACATGGCTTTGGATATTTTTATTCATTTTTAAAACAGTACAATTTTTATAGTGCAAATATAAACTGGTTTAGTTGGCTCTTTGTAATATAATATTTAAAAGGCCATTTTTAACAGCATATTGAGTAGCCCAATATTAAGAAAATCAATATTTTTTTCCCATCTTACGTAAGATAGCCTACTTAAGAACGTGGTTTCTGCATAAAATCCATTATCAAAATTGCTTTAAAGGGATTTTTAAGGAACCACAATTTAAACCAGCAGACATAAGTGGATGTCCTCGGAACGTCCCGCACCGAACGTTACAAAGCGGACCAAATGCGGACGTAAGTGGATGTCCTCGGAATGTCCCGCACCGAACGTTACAAAGCGGACCAAATGCGGACGTAAGTGGATGTCCTCGGAATGTCCCGCACCGAACGTTACAAAGCGGACCAAATGCGGACGTAAGTGGACGTCCTCGGAACGTCCTGCACCGAACGTTACAAAGCGGACCAAATGAGGACATAAGTGGACGTTCGGAACGTCCGGGGGACGTCCCTTGTTAGCTGGGATCTTTCATAAGATAACATATGATAAAAAAATGTCACTCACCAAAACGAGATTGCATCACATATTCAATTAAAAAAAGACTATTCAATAAAGATTACCGCTCTGGGATCCACTAAATCTTTACTCCGATTTCCACTTCACCTCTCTCTGACGACAACACTCCAGGCTGAAGCATCCAAAGTTTACAAGTGCACACAATCACAGTTCTCGATAGATTATGATTATCATTTAGTGCAAGGAGTTTCTGGAGAAATGCTCCGTGTCTCATTTGATCTGTTCTCATCTGATTCTCTGTTTATGCTGACAGTGGCAGCGCCTGCGCGACCTGTGGGCGGGCCTTATGAATATGCCGCTTCTGTTGGCTCTCAGAGGTGTCAGTCACAGCAGCACAATCAGTGATTGGATGAATCGTGTGTTATTGCCCAGTGGTGTAATCGAGTGCATCAAGTAAAGGAAAAAAAAAAGAACTGATTGAAAAATATAATTTGTCCAGAACAGAGCGACACGACTCAATTTAAACTGTTATAGAAGAGATAATATACTAAGAATGCACTGGTCTCTCAAGGATTGTCTCTCTGCTTTATTTTATAAGAAATATCTCTGTGTCTAAAGTTCCTAATGTCCTGTACTCTCAACTTTTGTATAATAGTACTAGGCATAATTTTTACACCAGGCATGAATAAAAGGGATGTTTTTTTTTTTTTTCTGTTTCGTAAACCACTGGAAAAGAACGGACTGTAATGTATAGAGGAATGAAAATATGGAATCATTTAGCCTACCATTGATATCACCCATTTTTACAAGAAAAATTTGTTTAAAAAAAAATATTTAAAGGAACATTTTTACAAGATAAATTAGTTTTAAAAAAATATTTAAAGGAACATTTAATGGCACAATATATAGTAAATTGTTGATTTCGATATTTGGAATAAATTTTGGGTTAGTGTGTTTCATTGACTTGACTTTTTATTGTTGTTGATTAAATGTAGTTTTGTATTTTTTACTTGTTGGGACCCCAGGAAGAGTAGACACTGCCTAGGTAGTGGCTAATGGGGATCCAAATAAACTAATAAACTTATATCATTGATGGAAAATACCATTTACAGCCAATACAGGCAATTTACTTAGGAACGTTTTTTTGACAGTTATAGCACCACCACGTCTTGCCTGATCTCCACCACTTTTATTAGGTGTCCTTGAAAGGTGCCCATACATGTCAAGTCAAGTCAAGTCAAGTTTATTTGTATAGCGCTTCTCACAATACAGATTGCATCAAAGCAGCTTCACAGCATCAAATCAAAACAATACAACAAAGCTTGTTTCAAGAGGAATTCACTGATTGATAAAACCAAATCAAACATCCCCAAAATATCCCCAACTGAGCAAGCCAAAGGCAACAGTGGCAAGGAACCGAAAAACTCCATCAAGTGACCTAATGGTATCCTAAAACTCCATCAGGTGACCTAATGGAGAAAAAAACCTTGGGAGAACCCAGGCTCAGTCGGGGGCCAGTTCTCCTCTGGCATTTATGAGCTAGAGGCCGGATTGTAGTTTGAACTGTGGGATTATATGAATGCCTGGCCAAAGAGATGCGACTTTAATCTAGTTTTAAACTGGGAGAGCGAGTCTGAGCAACGAACAGTATCAGGAAGACTATTCCAGAGTTTTGGAATGTCTGTCAAATTTGTTGTAAATATAATTTTTTTTATTGAAGTTTAGACACTTCTATTTATGAGAGCATAAAAATGATCCATGGGTGATAATGATTGGATTTTTTTTTTAGTTTTTTTTGTTCCTATCATAATTTTGACATTTTGGCATTATTGTTTAGCTATTTACCAATGTTTTCAAATTTCCTTAGTTTTTTTGTTGTTGTCTCGATCGGACTAACGGCTTTGAAGATAACCACAATTTTTTAAAGCTCTAAATGACACTTACAAAAACCATAAGGCGAAACCTGGCATGTTTGGTATTGTTGGAATCGGCAAGGATTCAGGAGTCTTAGGAGGTCACTCCTGTGAAAAAACACTTTCTTGAAACTTCTAAGGCTCCTTCAAGGCATTGTGCCAATGACGTATACTGAGTTTTGAGATACACCAATGTTCTCATAGACTATCATGGCACCCTGGACAAAGACACTGCGTGCCAATTTTCAGTAGACTAACGGTTGGGTGCGCTTATAGCTATTTTCATGATTTTTTTCACTGTTATAGCACCACCATGTGGCCAATTGTCACGATTTTTTTCATGTCAACTCAGATTGAGCTTATGAACATGTGTCCCAAGTTTAGCGAAAATATCTCTTTCCGCTCACAAGTTATAACCATTTTATAGCGCCACCAAGTGGCCAATTGTCATGATTTTTTTTCACGTGACCTCAGAATGAGCTCATGAACATGTGTCCCAAGTTTTGCGAAAATATCTCTTTCCGTTCACAAGTTATAACCGTTTTATAGTGCCACCTAGTGGCCAATGGTTGCGATTTTTTTTCAAGTGATCTCAGACTGAGCTCAGGAAGACGTATCCCAAGTTTAGCAAAAAAATCTCTTTCCGTTCACAATTTATAACTGTTTTAGTAAAAGTGGCCCTGGTGCCATCAAATATTTTGGTTCCCCTTATCGATTGTTAATTGAAATTTTGAATTTTTTGGATGATTATTGATTGTCAGACTCCAGAGAATATTCTTGCAGTGGTTTGGTTCTGATCGGACCAAAAACCTAGTAGAAGTTCGCAAAAATAGGTTTTTCAAAAAAATGCAATTTACTCGAAATTGGCGCCTGAAGAATCTTGCTGCACTGGTTTGGTTCCGGTCGGGCCAAAAACCTAGGACTAGTTCGCGAAAGTAGGTTTTGTGAAAAACCCCAAATACCCGAAAATTTTCCCAGGGTGACGAGCAAATCCGAGGCATGCACCTGGTCCGCCTCGAGCCAAGGAATCCAACGATATAAGACACTTGAGCCTACGCCTCACGGTTGATGAGTTATGAGCCGTTTCGTACTTTTGACCGCTGTAGCGCCCCCGTCAGGCCGATCGGGGCGGGCCTTGGTGACGCTGTAGGCGGTGTGAGTACTATCAGCCCCCAAAGTTTCAAGTCTCTACGACTTACGGTTTGGTCTGCCCGATCAGTTTTATGTCTGAATGTTGCATCATGGGAAAATTAACAATAACAATAGGGTTTCAGCACTTCGTGCTTGAACCCCTAATAAAAATCAGCACAATTACAATAGGGTTTCAGCATTTCATGCTTGAACCCCTAATAAAAATCAGTACAATTACAATAGGGTTTCAGCACTTCGTGCTTGAACCCCTAATAATAATAATAAAAATCAGTACAATTACAATAGGGTTTCAGCACTTCGTGCTTGAACCCCTAATTAAAGCTGCAAGCAGCATTTATCGGGGTTCAAGCAGTTAAGGCCGTTAAGGACTTTAAGCACAAAAGCATCAAAAGTTCTAAAGTTTAATTTAGGAAGCATGTAACCATTGACATCATAGATGGAAAAGACCATGTTCTAGCATCATTTACCATGATATACCACATTCTAGCATGATTTACCATAGTATATCGTGATATACCATGGTTTACCATGATTTACCATGAATTTATCTCAGTTTATCTTGATTTACCATGTTCTAGCATGATTTACCATGATATACCACATTCTAGCATGATTTACCATAGTGTATCATGATTTACCATGGCTTACCATGATTTACCTTGTTCTAACATAGTTTACCATGAATTTATCTGTTTACCTTGATTTACCATGTTCTAGCATGATTTACCATGATATACCACATTCTAGCATGATTTACCATAGTTTATCTTGATTTACCATGGTTTACCATGATTTACCCTGTTCTAGCATAGTTTACCATGAATTTATTCTAGTTTACCTTGATTTACCATGTTCTAGCATAATTTACCATGATATACCACATTCTAGCATGATTTACCATAGTTTATCATGATTCACCATGGTTTACCATGATTTACCCTGTTCTAGCATGATATACCATGATATATCACGTTCTAGAATGATTTACCAGGATTCTAGCATGATTTACCTTGATACACCACATTCTAGTATGATTTACTATGATTTACCATGTTTCTAGCGTGATTTACCATGATTTACCACATTACTAGCAATTATGTGAAGTGTCAGTGCAAATGAAGTGATAAACACTGTCAAAATATGATTTTGTTATAATAGTTATTGTTATATAAGTGATTTGCACAAAGCACATGTGAAAAGACTTCATAAGTAGAATGGCCAGCAGAGGGCACTAGAAGACCACTTATTGGCTCAGTTTCACTTTAAATGTCATTATTTTTACCAGTTTTCTGCACTAAATCAAACCAGTTTTTCCATGTTAACTCAATAATGCATGCTTACACACACACACACACACACACACACACACACACACACAGACACACACACAAAGACAAATGTTGTTGTTTTTTCAATGCTATTGGGATATGTCATTATGAAAATATATTTCAATGGTCTATAAACATTTCACAAAGTCTTTGTAAGCTATTAAGCAGAGATTATTCAGAATTTATTCAGAAACCTAAGACTACACACACACATTATGTTGTAGATACAGATATTTGAAATATATGATGTGATCAAACTGTCAATACTAATACTTTAACAGATGGATTTTGAGTAAATGTAATTGTAAATGTTAAAATAGGGATTTTATAAAGTCTAAATATAAATTATAGAACAATATGACAAAATGACTATTTTAAACAGCAGGGGGCAGTAAAATACCACTTATTGGCTTAATATGCCATTATATCCATATCCTTTTCACCTTTTTAACTGTTATAGAGGCAAATTTAGTCTGATCTGTCTGAAAATTTTCATGCATGTTCAGAGTGATATTTCACATGTTCTGACTTGTTTTTAAGAAGGTTTGAACATTCATTAAAGAGATATAGGCTTTCGGGGACACTTGGTAAAGGCCACATTTTGAAGTGAACCTATTATAGCTATCCAAATGAAGTAGTTCAACTTTTTCTGACAATTATTGTTCTAGTGAGTCCAGAGAATTGTATTGCACTAGTTTTTAACATTATGATATGACAATTATATGATCAGAGATGGAAAAGACCATTTACAGCCAATACAGGCAATGTACCATAGGAAATTTATGGTTTTAAAGCTTTTTAACAGTTATAGCGCCACCTATTGTCCGATCTCCATAAAATTTGGCATGCTTGTTAATGATGTTATGTCACATATGCTCACCAATTTTTGTGAAGTTCTGAGTTTTCATTTAGGATTTATAGGATTTTTAATGTATTTTGCCCCGCCCATTTTATAAATGACCCTATTACAGCCATCCAAATGCAAAAGTTCAACTTTTTTTCGATAATTATTGATCTAGAGAGTCCAGAGAATTGTCCTAGACTGGTCTGGTTCCGATCGGGCGAAAAACCTAGGACTAGTTCGCAAAAGTAGGTTTTTAACATGTTCGCGAATATTTAATGAACGGTTTGATTGACAGCAATGGTTCTTGAGGCAAAGTTGTTCAGCATGAGCAGATCTATCAAATGATATGCATATTGTGTGGATGAGTGTAACACCACGTGATTACAGAGCCTTAAAACTCGTTAGCGCCAACTAGTGGCCGATTTCTTTCAAAATTCTTACAGACCTGTAGGGCCATGAGATGAACATGCCCATCGAGTTTCATTCCGATCGGCCTCCATTAACCTTGTCTAATAGGTGCTCAACTTCATTGGCCAATAGCGGCCATGTTTTTTGAGATACGCCAAAGTCCTCATAGACATATATGGCACCTTGGGCCAAGACACTGCATACCAATTTTCAAGTCAATCGGACTAACGGTCAGGTGGTTATAGCCCTTTTCATGTTTTTTCCAGGTTATAGCGCCACCTATTGTTCAATCGTCGCGATTTTTTTACTGTGACCCCAGACTGAACCCATACACATGTGTACCGAGTTTGGTTAAGCTATCTCATTTACTTTTTGAGTTATAGCCATTTTAGTAAAATAGGCTCCTCCCACAATGTTTATTTTATGCCTCCTAGCGACCTTGAATCGAAATTTCGAATTGTTTTTGATAATTATTGATCGTCAGACTCCATAGAACATTTCTGCACTGGTTTGGTTCCGATCGGACAAAAAACCTAGGACTAATTAGCAAAAGTAGTTTTTTGACAAAATTCAAAATGGCGGAAAAATTTCCATACCGGAAATGAAATCGGAGATATACGTTTTGTTCATCACGTTTCCAGCTTTCTAATGATATAAGACACTTGAGTCTACGACATACGGTCTAGGAGTTATGAGCAGTTTCGCGCTTTTGGTTGTTATAGCGCCACCTATGGGCCAATCGGGGTCATAATCTCTGAACCTCTCCTCGATTTTTGTACTACCATCTGGCAAAGTTTCAAGTCTCCAGCCCTTACGGTTTGGGCTGCACGATGCGTTTTACGGCAGAAGAATAATAATAATAATTAAAGCTGCAAGCAGCATTTGTCGGGGTTCAAGCTATTAAGGCCTTTAAGGGTTTTTAAGCACAAAAGCATCAAAAGTTATCAGGTTTTATTTAGCAAGCATGTAACCACTGACATAATAGATGGAAAAGACCATTTACAGCCAATACAGGCAATGTACCATAGGAAATATATGGTTTTAAAGCTTTTTAACAGTTATAGCGCCACCTATGGTCCGATCTCCATAAAATTTGGCATGCTTGTTAATGATGTTATGTCACATATGCTCACCAATTTTTGTGAAGTTCTGAGTTTTCATTTAGGATTTATAGGCTTTTGAGTGTATTTTGCCACGCCCATTTTATAAATGACCCTATTACAGCCATCCAAATGCAAAAGTTCAACTTTTTTTCGATAATTATTGATCTAGAGAGTCCAGGGAATTGTCCTAGACTGGTCTGGTTCCGATCGGGCGAAAAACCTAGGACTAGTTCGCAAAAGTAGGTTTTTAACATGTTCGCGAATATTTAATGAACGGTTTGATTGACAGCAATGGTTCTTGAGGCAAAGTTGTTCAGCATGAGCAGATCTATCAAATGATATGCATATTGTGTGGATGAGTGTAACACCACGTGATTACAGAGCCATAAAACTCGTTAGCGCCAACTAGTGGCCGATTTCTTTCAAAATTCTTACAGACCTCTAGGGCCATGAGATGAACATGCCCATCGAGTTTCGTTCCGATCGGCCTCCGTTAACCTTGTCTAATAGGTGCTCAACTTCATTGGCCAATGGCGGCCATGTTTTTTGAGATACGCCAATTTCCTCATAGACATATATGGCACCTTGGGCCAAGACACTGCATACCAATTTTCAAGTCAATCGGACTAACGGTCAGGTGGTTATAGCCCTTTTCATGTTTTTTCCATGTTATAGCGCCACCTATTGTTCAATCGTCGCGATTTTTTTACTGTGACCCCAGACTGAACCCATACACATGTGTACCGAGTTTGGTTAAGCTATCTCATTTACTTTTTGAGTTATAGCCATTTTAGTAAAATAGGCTCCTCCCACAATGTTTATTTTATGCCCCCTAGCGACCATGAATCGAAATTTCGAATTTTTTTTGATAATTATTGATCGTCAGTCTCCATAGAACATTTCTGCACTGGTTTGGTTCCGATCGGACAAAAATCCTAGGACTAATTAGCAAAAGTAGTTTTTTGACAAAATTCAAAATGGCGGAAAAATTTCCATACCGGAAATGAAATCGGAGATATACGTTTTGTTCATCACGTTTCCAGCTTTCCAATGATATAAGACACTTGAGTCTACGACATACGGTCTAGGAGTTATGAGCAGTTTCGCGCTTTTGGTTGTTATAGCGCCACCTATGGGCCAATCGGGGTCATAATCTCTGAACCTCTCCTCGATTTTTGTACTACCATCTGGCAAAGTTTCAAGTCTCCAGCCCTTACGGTTTGGGCTGCACGATGCGTTTTACGGCAGAAGAATAATAATAATTAAAGCTGCAAGCAGCATTTATCGGGGTTCAAGCAGTTAAGGCCTTTAAGACCTTTAAGCACAAAAGCATCAAAAGTTATTAAGTTTTATTTAGCAAGCATTTAACCACTGACATATATGACTCCAACGTCACAGTCAGTGTTATGCTGGGATTCACTCATTTTTCAGCGGTCTTTTGCAAACAGGAATTTACACATGAAGGAGAAAACAATGGTGTTTGAGGCTCACGGTATGTCAGTTCCATGTCCAGAACTCTTATCATTCAACTATGCCAAGATAAATACAGTTTTCAATTGTATGGCACCTTTAAAATAGATGATTAGTAATGTAATGCTTACTTGCAGTCTGAAATGGCTTTAACAAAAGAAGAAAAATATTCTTAGATTTCTGTTCATTCTAATCATGTACAAATAAAGTAGCACAGTAAGATTACATTTATTTGAATGCATTAGTGAGTGTGTGATTGTGCTGTGTGTGCAGCTTATCAATACTAAAAGTGAAGGTGTAGTTGATATCTTTGGTGATAATATCTGTAATCATAAAAAACAAAAACAATTAAGAAATAAAGAATTAAAATTACAAATAATATTCTATTAAGATATGAGTTACAATAACATGATTTGTAATAGTAATAATATCAATAATATATGCACAATACACACAGTTTAGACTATCAGGTCTGTGTTTTACAAAAACATTAGTATTGCAGCCAATGTGAGTCTGTGGGATTTATAAACAGACAAAATATGATTTGAAATGTTATTTTAATGATTTTATTAAGTTTAAACAATATTTCAAATGGGAAAAAAAATGAAAAATAATATTTTAGTGGGTAGAATGAACCAATGAGTGTTCTTCTTCTGGTGGTTAAAATGTAAATGAAAACAATAATACTTAAACAATAATTAATACACTAACCATGCTTGAACACACACATGCACACATTTTGTTGTAGATGTAGATATTTAAAATAAAAGATAGGTAACAAAATGATAATTGCAAATCTCCTCTGTATAACACCATTTTCAGATTTCAAATTAATCACTGAGAGGCAGAATTGTTCAAACTGAGAGCTCAGTACAAATGAAGTGATAAACTTTGACAAAACATGATTGTGTTATAATAGGTGATTTTCATGCAAGTAATTTTATATAGTCCAAAACTTAATGCAAAAGCACAGATGAAAATATTTTATTAAGTAGAATGTCCTGCAGAGGGCAGTAGAAGACCACTAATTGACTCACTTTCATTTGAAAGACTTTTTTATCCACCAGTAAAACAAAGCAGTTTCTCCATGTTCTTTCCATTAAGCATGCTTACACACACAGACACACACACAGACACAAACACATCCACACACACAAAGACAAATGTTTTCAATGTTTTTAGGATGTGATATTGTGAAAATATCTTCATCTCCTCATCCTGAACAACTTTGACTCAAGAATTACTAATGTCAATCAAACCGTTCATAATCATAATAAAAAAAAAAAATATATATATATACAAATATCATAATAAAATAAAAAAACATCATAAAAAAAGATTGCTTCTTAAAGCATTTGTTTATTTACCAATACTGAAAGCGAATTAAAAGATCATGCGTAATCCTGCTGCTCCCTCTAGTGGACAACAGTGGAATTACAGTCTCCATCTTACAGTTGAAGTGTTTGAATGAATGAATGGGAATTTGGTTTTTCACTTATATCTCGGGAACCAGAAGGCGAAAAATTCTGAAACTCAGAGCATAGATAGTGCTTGAGGAGTCCTGTTGAATGAGACCATCGCAGTGTTTTTGGGCGATTGGGCCCGGGAGTTATGAGGCATATTATTTTGGGGCTTTTATCTCTGGAATGCCCAGGGCAAATTACACCACATTTGAATCGATGCTAGCCAAGGACGCGCCCTTTCCAACGAGCTCTCACACAAGGTTCGGGGTGGTCTGGGTCGGGAGTTACGGGCGTTCAAAGTCGGGGTCCCGCGGACTAACGATCCGCGGGGGGGGGGGCGCTCCCGAGGCCCGCGACCATACGTTTCGATCAAGAGCCCGGAGACGTCCTTACCATCAAAATTTGAGCGCGCAGCGACTTTCCGTTTTCGAGTTATGAGTGAATTTGTACTGGGGGGGCGTGGCCTAAATGGCGGCCTCCGTTTTTACTTTCGTTTCTGGATTCCATTCATTAATGTGACACAATTGTCAATAGTAATACTTCAATAGATGAGTTTTGACAAAATGTGATTGTAAATGTTAAAATAATGATTTTATAAAGTCTAAATATGAATTATATAGCAATATTAGGGAGTAGTATGATGAAATGACAGCAGGGGGCAGTACAATACCACTTATTGGCTTAATATGCCATGTTATATATTTTTTTACATTTTTAACTGTTATAGAGGCAAATTTTGTCCGATCTGTCTGAAATTTTTCATACTTCTTAAGAGTCACATGTTCTGACTTGATTTTATTAAAGAGATATAGGCTTTTGGAGACACTTGGTCAAGGCTACATATTGAAGTGACACTATTATAGCCATCCAAATGAAGAAGTTATACTTTTTCTGATAATTATTGATCTAGAGAGTCCAGAGAATTGCACTGCACTGGTTTTGAACATTATTATATGAACATTATATGATTATATGAAAATACCATTTACAGCCAATACGGGCAATTTACCATATAATATATGATTTTAAAGCTTTTTAACAGTTATAGCGCCACCTATCGTCCGATCTCCATAGAAATTTTCATGCTTGTTAATGATGTTATGTCACATATGCTGACCAATTTTTGTGAAGTTCTGAGTTTTTATTTAGGATTTATAGGCTTTTTAATGTATTTTGACACGCCCATTTTATAAATTACCCTATTACAGCCATCCAAATGCAAAAGTTCAACTTTTTTTCGATAATTATTGATCTAGAGAGTCCAGAGAATTGTCCTAGACTGGTCTGGTTCCGATCGGGCAAAAAACCTAGGACTAGTTCGCAAAAGTAGGTTTTTAACATATTAATGAATAATTAATAAACAGTTTGATTGACAGCAATGGTTCTTGAGGCAAAGTTGTTCAGGATGAGGAGATCTATCAAATGATATGCATATTGTGTGGATATTTGTAACACCACGTGATTACAGAGCCGTAAAACTCGTTAGCGCCAACTAGTGGCCGATTTCTTTCAAAATTCTTACAGACCTTTAGGGCCATGAGCCGAACATGCCCATTGAGTTTCGTTCCGATCGGCCTCCGTTAACCTTGTCTAATAGGTGCTCAAACTTCGTTGGCCGATGGCGGCCATGTTTTTTGAGATACGCCAATGTCCTCATACACATACATGGCACCTTGGACCAAGACACTGCATACCAATTTTCAAGTCAATCGGACTAACGGTCAGGTGGTTATAGCCTGTTTTATGTTTTTTTCATTTTATAGCGCCACCATGAGGCCAATCGTCGCGATTTTTTTACTGTGACCCCAGAGTAAGCTCATACACATCTGTACCAAGTTTGGTGAAGATACCTCATTTACATCGGGAGTTATAGCCATTTTAGTAAAATAGGCCCCTCCCACAACGTACGTTTTGGCGCCCCTTAGCGACCGTGAATCGAAATTTCCACTTTTTTTCGATAATTATTGATATTCAGTCTCCAGAGAACATTTCTGCACTAGTTTGGTTCCAATCGGGCAAAAAACCAGGGACTAGTTCGCAAAAGTAGATTTTTGACAAAATTCAAAATGGCGGAAAATCTATCATGGCGGAAATGAAATCGGAGATATACGTTTTGTTCGTCAGGCGTCCAGCTTTCCAATGATATAAGACACTTGAGTCTACGACATACGGTCTAGGAGTTATGAGCAGTTTCGCGCTTTTGGTTGTTATAGCGCCACCTATGGGCCAATCAGGGTCATAATCTCTGAACCTTTCCTCGATTTTTGTACTACCATCTGTCAAAGTTTCAAAGTTCCAGCTCTTACGGTTTGGGCTGCACGATGCGTTTTACGGCGGAATAATAATAATAATAATAATTAAAGCTGCAAGCAGCATTTATCGGGGTTCAAGCAGTCAAGGCCTTTAAGCACAAAAGCCTCAAAAGTGATTACGTTTTATTTACCAAGAATGTAACTACTGACATAATAGATGAAAAAGACCATTTACAGGAAATACCATAGGAAATATATGGTTTTAAAGCTTTTTAGCAGTTATAGCGCCACCTATCGTCCGATCTCCATGAAAATTGGCATGCTTGTTAATGATGTTATGTCACATATGCTCACCAATTTTTGTGAAGTTCTGAGTTTTCATTTAGGATTTATAGGCTTTTTAATGTTTTTTTGCCACGCCCATTTTCTAAATGACCCTATTACAGCCATCTACATGCAAAAGTTCAACTTTTTTTTAATAATTATTCATCTAGAGTGTCCAGAGAATTGTCCTAGACTGGTCTGGTTTCGATCGGGCGAAAAACCTAGGACTAGTTTGCAAAAGTAGGTTTATAACATAATTACGAATATTTAATAACCGGTTTAATTGACAGCATTAGTTCTTGAGGCAAAGTTGTTCAGCATGAGCAGATCTATCAGATGATATGCATTTTGTGACGATAAGTGTAACACCACGTGATTACAGAGCCATAAAACTCGTTAGCGCCAACTAGTGGCCGATTTCTTTCAAAACTCTTACAGACCTCTAGGGCCATGAGTCGAACATGCCCATCGAGTTTCGTTCCGATCGGCCTCCGTTAACCTTGTCTAAAGAAAAATAATAATAAAAATCAGTACAATTACAATAGGGTTTCAGCACTTCGTGCTTGAACCCCTAATAAGAAGAGACGTTTTGGACAGTTATAGCGCCACCTATTGTCCGATCTTCACGAAACTTGGCATGCTTCTTCACCATGTTCTGACACATATGCTCATCGATTTTTGTGAAGTTTGGGGTTTTCCCTTAGGTTGTATAGGCTTTTGAGTGTTTTTATGTCCCACCCCTTTCCTAAATGACCCTGTTACAGCCAGGCCAATGCAAAAGTTCAACTTTTTTTCAATAATTATTGATCTAGAGAGTCCAGAGAATTGTCCTAGACTGGTCTGGTTCCGATTGGGTCAAAAACCAGGGACTAGTTGGCCAAAGTAGGTTTTGGACAAATTTGCCCATAACAAATTTTTTTTTTGCTCGTAGGGGAATTTGGAGATAGCCATTTTGTCCGTCTGGAGCCAGGGATCACAGTGATGCTAAAATTGAGATTCTAGGACAAACTGTCTAGGAGTTATGAGCAATTTAGTAAATGTGGTCATTATAGCTCCACCTATGGGCCAATCTGGGCCATACTTTGATAGGTTCTCCCCAAATTGAGGACTACCATCTGGCAAAGTTTCAAGGTTCCAGGTCTTACGGTTTGGGCTGCACGATGCGTTTTAGCGGAGAAGAAAAATAATAATAAAAATCAGTACAATTACAATAGGGTTTCAGCACTTCGTGCTTGAACCCCTAATAAGAAGAGACGTTTTGGACAGTTATAGCGCCACCTATTGTCCGATCTTCACGAAACTTGGCATGCTTCTTCACCATGTTCTGACACATATGCTCATCGATTTTTGTGAAGTTTGGGGTTTTCCCTTAGGTTGTATAGGCTTTTGAGTGTTTTTATGTCCCACCCCTTTCCTAAATGACCCTGTTACAGCCAGGCCAATGCAAAAGTTCAACTTTTTTTCAATAATTATTGATCTAGAGAGTCCAGAGAATTGTCCTAGACTGGTCTGGTTCCGATTGGGTCAAAAACCAGGGACTAGTTGGCCAAAGTAGGTTTTGGACAAATTTGCCCATAACAATTTTTTTTTTTGCTCGTAGGGGAATTTGGAGATAGCCATTTTGTCCGTCTGGAGCCAGGGATCACAGTGATGCTAAAATTGAGATTCTAGGACAAACTGTCTAGGAGTTATGAGCAATTTAGTAAATGTGGTCATTATAGCTCCACCTATGGGCCAATCTGGGCCATACTTTGATAGGTTCTCCCCAAATTGAGGACTACCATCTGGCAAAGTTTCAAGGTTCCAGGTCTTACGGTTTGGGCTGCACGGTGCGTTTTAGCGGAGAAGAAAAATAATAATAAAAATCAGTACAATTACAATAGGGTTTCAGCACTTCGTGCTTGAACCCCTAATAATTAAAGCTGCAAGCAGCATTTATCGGGGTTCAAGCAATTAAGGCCTTTAAGGCCTTTAAGCATAAAAGCATCAAAAGTTATTAAGATTTATTTAGCAAGCATGTAACTACTGACATAATAGATGAAAAAGACCATTTATCCTAGGAAATATATGGTTTTAAAGCTTTTTAACAGTTATAGCGCCACCTTTGGTCCGATCTCCATAAAATTTGGCATGCTTGTTAATGATGTTATTTCACATATGTTCACCAATTTTTGTGAAGTTCTGAGTTTTTATTTATGATTTATAGGTTTTTTTATTTATTTTGCCCCGCCCATTTTATAAATGACCCTATTACAGCCATCCAAATGCAAAAGTTCAACTTTTTTTTGATAATTATTGATCTAGAGAGTCCAGAGAATTGTCCTAGACTGGTCTGGTTCCGATCGGGCGAAAAACCAGGGACTAGTTCGCAAAAGTAGGTTTCTAACATAATTACGAATATTTAATGAACGGTTTGATTGACAGCAATAGTTCTTGAGGCAAAGTTGTTCAGCATGAGCAGATTTATCAAATGATATGCATTTTGTGACAATAAGTGTAACACCACGTGATTACAGAGCCATTAAACTCGTTAGCGCCAACTAGTGGCCGATTTCTTTCAAAATTCTTACAGACCTCTAGGGGCTTGAGCCGAACATGCCCACTGAGTTTCGTTCTGATTGGCCTCCGTTAACCTTGTCTAATAGGTGCTCAAACTTCATTGGCCGATGGCGGCCATGTTTTTCGAGATACACCAATGTCCTCATAGACATACATGGCACCTTGGACCAAGACACTGCATACCAATTTTCAAGTCAATCGGACAAACGGTCAGGTGGTTATAGCCTGTTTTATGTTTTTTTAATGTTATAGCGCCACCATGTGGCTAATCACCGCGATTTCTTTACTGTGACCTTAGAATGACCTCTTACACATGTGTACCAAGTTTGGTGAAGATAACTCATTTACTTCTGGAGTTATAGCCATTTTAGTAAAACTAGCTCCGCCCCCTTCGAACGTTTTGGCACCCCTTAGCGACCGTGAATCAAAATTTAAACTTTTTTTTAATAATTTTTGATATTCAGACTCCAGAGAACATTTCTGCACTTGTTTGGTTCCGATCGGACAAAAAACCTAGGACTAGTTCGCAAAAGTAGGTTTTGGACAAAATCCAAAATGGCGGAAAATTTGCATACCGGAAAGGAAATCCTTGAGGCCTTTTTTGTTCGGCTTGAGCCAAGGATTCCAATGATATAAGACACTTGAGTCTGTGACAAAGGGTTGGTGAGATTTAAGCAAAAATATGCCATTTTTTTGGTTTTTGCACTGTAGCGCCACCTATTGGCCAATCTGGCTCATATTTTGATAACCTCTCCTCGATTTTTGTACTACCATATGGCAAAGTTTCAAGTCTCTAGCACTTACGGTTTGGGCTGCACGATGCGTTTTACGGCAGAAGAAAAATAATAATAATTAAAGCTGCAAGCAGCATTTATCGGGGTTCAAGCAGTTAAGGCCTTTAAGGCATTTAAGCACAAAAGCATCAAGAGTTATTAAGAGTTATTAAGCAAGCATGTAACCACTGACATAGTAGATGGAAAAGACCATTTACTGCCAATACAGGCAATGTACCATAGGAAATATATGATTTTAAAGCTTTTTAACAGTTATAGCGCCACCTTTGGTCCGATCTCCATAAAATTTGGTACGCTTGTTAATGATGTTATGTCACATATGCGCACCAATTTTTGTCAAATTCTGAGTTTTCATTTATGATTTATAGGCTTTTTAGTGTATTTTGCCACGCCCCTTTTATAAATTACCCTATTACAGCCACCAAAATTAAAAAAAGTTCAACTTTTTTTCGATAATTATTGATCTAGAGAGTCCAGAGAATTGTTCTAGACTGGTCTGGTTCCGATCGGGCAAAAAACCAGGGACTAGTTTGCAAAAGTAGGTTTTTAACATATTCATGAATATTTAATGAACGGTTTGATTGACAGCAATGGTTCTTGAGGCAAAGTTGTTCAACATAAGCAGATCTATCAGATGATATGCATTTTGTGATGATAAGTGTAACACCACGTGATTACAGAGCCATAAAACTCGTTAGCGCCAACTAGTGGCCGATTTCTTTCAAAATTCTTACAGACCTCTAGGGGCTTGAGCCGAACATGCCCACCGAGTTTCGCTCCGATCGGACTTCGTCAACGGTGCTCAAACCTCATTGGCCAATGGCGGCCATGTTTTTTTAGATATGCCATATTCCTTTTAGACATACATGGCCCCTTGGGCCAAGACACTGCATACCAAATTTCAAGTCAATCGGACTAACGGTCAGGTGTCTATACGTTTTTTTTGTTTTATAGCGCCACCATGTGGCCAATCGACGCAATTTTTTTACTGTTACCTCAGATTGACCTCTTACACACGTGTACCAAGTTTGGTGAAGTTTACTGAATTACTTCTTGAGTTATAGCCATTTTAGTAAAATAGGCTCCTCCCACAACGTTAATTTTGCACCCCCTAGCGACCGTGAATCGAAATTTCAACTTTTTTTCGATAATTATTGATCTTCAGACTCCACAGAACAATTCTGCACTGGTTTGGTTCCGATCGGGCGAAAAACCAGGGACTAGTTCGCAAAAGTAGGTTTTCAACAAAATTCAAAATGGCGGAAAATCTATCATGGCGGAAATAAAATCGGAGATATACGTTTTGTTCGTCAGGCGTCCAGCTTTCCTCTGATATAAGACACTTGAGTCTATGACTTACGGTCTAGGAGTTATGAGCAGTTTCGCGCTTTTGGTTGCTATAGCGCCACCTATGGGCCAATCGGGGTCATAATTTGATAACCTCTCCTCGATTTTTGTACTACCATCTGGCAAAGTTTCAAGGTTCCAGCTCTTACGGTTTGGGCTGCACGATGCGTTTTACGGCAGAAGAAAAATAATAATAATAATAATAATAAAAATCAGTACAATTACAATAGGGTTTCAGCACTTCGTGCTTGAACCCCTAATAAAAATCCTTACAATTACAATAGGGTTTCAGCACTTCGTGCTTGAACCCCTAATTAAAGCTGCAAGCAGCATTTATCGGGGTTCAAGCAATTAAGGCCTTTAAGGCCTTTAAGCATAAAAGCATCAAAAGTTATTAAGATTTATTTAGCAAGCATGTAACTACTGACATAATAGATGAAAAAGACCATTTATCCTAGGAAATATATGGTTTTAAAGCTTTTTAACAGTTATAGCGTCACCTTTGGTCCGATCTCCATAAAATTTGGCATGCTTGTTAATGATGTTATTTCACATATGTTCACCAATTTTTGTGAAGTTCTGAGTTTTTATTTATGATTTATAGGTTTTTTTATTTATTTTGCCCCGCCCATTTTATAAATGACCCTATTACAGCCATCCAAATGCAAAAGTTCAACTTTTTTTTGATAATTATTGATCTAGAGAGTCCAGAAAATTGTCCTAGACTGGTCTGGTTCCGATCGGGCGAAAAACCAGGGACTAGTTCGCAAAAGTAGGTTTTTAACATAATTATGAATATTTAATGAACGGTTTGATTGACAGCAATAGTTCTTGAGGCAAAGTTGTTCAGCATGAGCAGATCTATCAAATGATATGCATTTTGTGACAATAAGTGTAACACCACGTGATTACAGAGCCATTAAACTCGTTAGCGCCAACTAGTGGCCGATTTCTTTCAAAATTCTTACAAACCTCTAGGGCCATGAGTCAAACATGCCCATCGAGTTTCGTTCCGATCGGCCTCCGTTAACCTTGTCTAATAGGTGCTCAAATTTCATTGGTCGATGGCGGCCATGTTTTTCGAGATACGCCAATGTCCTCATAGACATACATGGTACCTTGGACCAAGACACTGCATACCAATTTTCAAGTCAATCGGACTAACGGTCACGTGGTCATAGCCGTTTTCATGTTTTTTTCATGTTATAGCGCCACCTAGTGATCAATCGTCGCGATTTTTTTACTGTGACCCCAGATTGAACTCATACACATGTGCACCAAGTTTGGTGAAGATATCTAATTTCATTCTCGAGTTATAGCCATTTTAGTAAAATAGGCTCCTCCCACAACATTAATTTATCACCCCCTGGCGATCAGGAATCGAAATTTCGACTTTTTTTCGATAATTATTGATATTCAGACGCCAGAGAACATTTCTGCACTGTTTTGGATCCAATTGGACAAAAATCCTAGGACTAGTTCGCAAAAGTAGGTTTTTAACTAAATTCAAAATGGCGGACAATTTGCATACAGGAAATGAAATCGGAGATATACGTTTTGACCTTCAGGTTTCCAGCTTTCCAGTGATATAAGACACTTGAGTCTACGTCATACGGTCTAGGAGTTATGAGCAGTTTCGCGCTTTTGGTTGCTATAGCGCCACCTATGGGCCAATTGGGGTCATATTCTCTGAACCTCTCCTCGATTTTTGTACTACCATCTGGCAAAGTTTCAAAGCTCCAGCTCTTACGGTTTGGGCTGCACGATGAGTTTTACGGCAGAAGAAAAATAATAATAATAATAATAATAATAATAATAATAATAATAAAAATCAGTACAATTACAATAGGGTTTCAGCACTTCGTGCTTGAACCCCTAATAATAATAATAATAAAAATCAGCACAATTACAATAGGGTTTCAGCACTTCGTGCTTGAACCCCTAATAATTAAAGCTGCAAGCAGCATTTATCGGGGTTCAAGCTATTAAGGCCTTTAAGGGTTTTTAAGCACAAAAGCATCAAAAGTTATCAGGTTTTATTTAGCAAGCATGTAACCACTGACATAATAGATGGAAAAGACCATTTACAGCCAATACAGGCAATTTGCCATGGGATATATATGGTTTTAAAGCTTTTTAACAGTTATAGCGCCACCTATGGTCCGATCTCCATAAAATTGTTTACTGTGACCTCAAATTGAACCCATACACATGTGTACTGAGTTTGGTGAAGATATCTCATTTACTTCTTGAGTTATAGCCATTTGAGTAAAATAGGCTCCTCCCACAACGATTTGCCACATTCTAGAATTATTTAATATGATTCTAGCATGATTTACTATCATATACCATGTTCCAGAATGATTTATTAGGATTCTAGCATGATTTACCTTGATACACCTCATTTCAGTATTATTTACTATGATTTACAATGTTTCTAGCATGATTAACCACATTACTAGCAATTATGTGAAGTGTCAGTGCAAATGAGGTGATGAACACTGACAAAATATTATTGTGTTATAATAGTTAGTTATATACGTGATTTTTAGTGTGTGTCCAAGTATGAATGCAAAAGCACATGTAAAATATTTCATTATTAAGTAGAATGGCCAGCAGAGGGCACTAGAAGACCACTTATTGGCTCACTTTCACTTTAAACCAGTTTTCTGCACTAAAACAAACCAGTTTTTCCATGTTAACTCAATGCATGCTTACACACACACACACACACACACACACACACACACACAGCATAGTTAACCATGATTTACCATGATATACCACGTTCTAGTATTATTTACCAGGAGATAAACGACAATCTAGTATTATTTACTTTGATTTACCATGTTTCTAGCCTGATTTATCACATTACTAGCAATTATTTGAAGTGTCAGTGCAAATAAAGTGATTAACACTGACAAAATATGATTGTGTTATAATAGTTATTGCTATATAAGTGATTTTTTTAGTGTGTATTCAAGTATGAATGCAAGCACATGTTGAAATATTTCATTAATAAGTAGAATGGCCAGCAGAGGGCAGTAGAAGACCACTTATTGGCTCACTTTCACTTTAAACCAGTTTTCTGCACTAAAGCAAACCAGTTTATCCATGTTAACTCAATGCATGCTTACACACACACACACACACACACACACACACACACACACACACACACACACACACACACACACACACACACACACACACACACACACACACAGCATAGTTAACCATGATTTACCATGATTTACCACATTACTAGCAATTATTTGAAGTGTCAGTGCAAATAAAGTGATTAACACTGACAAAATATGATTGTGTTATAATAGTTATTGCTATATAAGTGATTTTTAGTGTGTATTCAAGTATAAATGCAAGCACATGTGGAAAAATTTAATTAATAAGTAGAATGGCCAGCAGAGGGCAGTAGAAGACCACTTATTGGCTCACTTTCACTTTAAACCTCATGATTTTGACCAGTTTTCTGCACTAAAGCAAACCAGTGTTTCCATGTTAACTCAATAATGCATACTTGCTACATATGCTACACACAATAATGCTACACACACACACACACACACACACACACACACACACACACAAATGTTTCAGTGATATTGGTGTCACATTCTGTCTTCATCACATTCACCATCTGTCGTCATCACCTGCACCTGCTCCTCATCACCCTCCTCATCATCACCTGCTCCTCATCATCATAACCGTCACCTGTTGTCCTTGTCTTGATCTGTGTATTTAAGTTCCCCTCTCATCCATTATCATTGTCGGTTATTGTTTGTGCACTAGCACTCTGTTATGTTTGTTTTCATGTTGGAAAATAAAACCTTTGTTATATTTGTACCACACACACACACACACACACACACACACACACACACACACACACACACACACACAGACACACACACACACACACACACACACACACACACACACACACACACACACCATCATTTATCATGATTTACCATGGCTGATACCAATACCAATATGAGAAAATGACTATTTTAAACAGCAGGGGGCAGTAAAATACCACTTATTGGCTTAACATGCCATTAATTCATATCATTTTCACCTTTTTAACTGTTATAGAGGCAAATTTTGTCCGATCTGTCTGAAAATTTTCATGCTTGTTCAGGGTGATATTTCACACGTTCTGACTTGTTTTTAAGAAGGTCTGAGCATTGATTAAAGAGATATAGGCTTTCGGGGACACTTGGTAAAGGCCAGATTTTGAAGTGAACCTATTATAGCTATCCAAATGAAGTAGTTCAACTTTTTCTGACAATTATTGATCTAGTGAGTCCAGAGAATTGTATTGCACTAGTTTTGAACATTATGATATGAAAATTAAATGATCAGAGATGGAAAAGACCATTTACAGCCAATACAGGCAGTTTACCATAGGTAATATATGATTTTAAAGCTTTTTAACAGTTATAGCGCCACCTATCGTCCGATCTCCATAGAATTTTTCATGCTTGTTAATGATGTTATGTCACATATGCTGACCAATTTTTGTGATGTTCTGAGTTTTTATTTAGGATTTATAGGCTTTTTAATGTATTTTGACACGCCCATTTTATAAATTACCCTATTACAGCCATCCAAATGCAAAAGTTCAACTTTTTTTTGATAATTATTGATCTAGAGAGTCCAGAGAATTGTCCTAGACTGGTCTGGTTCCGATCGGGCAAAAAACCTAGGACTAGTTCGCAAAAGTAGGTTTTTAACATATTAATGAATAATTAATGAACAGTTTGATTGACAGCAATGGTTCTTGAGGCAAAGTTGTTCAGGATGAGGAGATCTGTCAAATTATATGCATATTGTGTGGATATTTGTAACACCACGTGATTACAGAGCCGTAAAACTCGTTAGCGCCAACTAGTGGCCGATTTCTTTCAAAATTCTTACAGACCTTTAGGGCCATGAGCCGAACATGCCCATTGAGTTTCGTTCCGATCGGCCTCCGTTAACCTTGTCTAATAGGTGCTCAAACTTCATTGGCCGATGGCGGCCATGTTTTTTGAGATACGCCAATGTCCTCATACACATACATGGCACCTTGGACCAAGACACTGCATACCAATTTTCAAGTCAATCGGACTAACGGTCAGGTGGTTATAGCCTGTTTTATGTTTTTTTCATGTTATAGCGCCACCATGAGGCCAATCGTCGCGATTTTTTTACTGTGACCCCAGAGTAAGCTCATACACATGTGTACCAAGTTTGGTGAAGATACCTCATTTACATCGGGAGTTATAGCCATTTTAGTAAAATAGGCCCCTCCCACAACGTACGTTTTGGCGCCCCTTAGCGACCGTGAATCGAAATTTCCACTTTTTTTCGATAATTATTGATATTCAGTCTCCAGAGAACATTTCTGCACTAGTTTGGTTCCAATCGGGCAAAAAAACAGGGACTAGTTCGCAAAAGTAGATTTTTGACAAAATTCAAAATGGCGGAAAATCTATCATGGCGGAAATGAAATCGGAGATATACGTTTTGTTCGTCAGGCGTCCAGCTTTCCAATGATATAAGACACTTGAGTCTACGACATACGGTCTAGGAGTTATGAGCAGTTTCGCGCTTTTGGTTGTTATAGCGCCACCTATGGGCCAATCGGGGTCATAATCTCTGAACCTTTCCTCGATTTTTGTACTACCATCTGTCAAAGTTTCAAAGTTCCAGCTCTTACGGTTTGGGCTGCACGATGCGTTTTACGGCGGAATAATAATAATAATAATAATAATAATAATTAAAGCTGCAAGCAGCATTTATCGGGGTTCAAGCATTTAAGGCCTTTAAGCACATAAGCATTTAAGACATTAAGTTTTATTTGGAAAGCTTTTAACCACTGAAATAATAGATGGAAAAGACCATTTACAGCCAAAACAGACAATTTACCATAGGAAATATATGGTTTTCAAAGCTTTTTAACAGTTATAGTGCCACCTATCGTCCGATCTTCATGAAATTTTACATGCTTGTTTAGAATGTTATGGCACATATGCTCACCAATTTTTTTGAAGTTCTGAGTTTTCGTTTAGGATTTATAGGCTTTTGAGTGCATTTTGCCACGCCCATTTTCTTTATGACCCAATATACCCATGCGAAAAATGCTAAAGTTCAACTTTTTTTTCGATAATTATTGATCAGGAGAGTCCATAGAATTGTCCTAGACTTTTTTGGTTCCGATCGGGCGAAAAACCTAGGACTAGTTCGCAAAAGTAGGTTTTTAACATAATTACGAATATTTAATGAACGGTTTGATTGACAGCAATGGTTCTTGAGGCAAAGTTGTTCAGCATGAGCAGATCTATCAAATGATATGCATTTTGTGACAATAAGTGTAACACCACGTGATTACAGAGCCATTAAACTCGTTAGCGCCAACTAGTGGCCGATTTCTTTCAAAATTCTTACAGACCTCTAGGGCCATGAGTCGAATATGCCTATCGAGTTTCGTTCCGATTGGCCTCCGTTAACCTTGTCTAATAGGTGCTCAAACTTCATTGGCCGATGGCGGCCATGTTTTTCGAGATACACCAATGTCCTCATAGATATACATGGCACCTTGGACCAAGACACTGCATACCAATTTTCAAGTCAATCGGACTAATGGTCAGGTGGTTATAGCCTGTTTTATGTTTTTGTCATGTTATAGCGCCACCATGTGGCCAATCACCGCGGTTTTTTTACTGTGACCTCAGATTGATCTCTTACACATGTGTACCGAGTTTGGTGAAGATACCTCATTTACTTCTGGAGTTATAGCCATTTTAGTAAAATAGGCGCCGCCTTCTTCGAACGTTTTGGCGCCCCTTAGTGACCGTGAATCGAAATTTCAACTTTTTTTCGATAATTATTGATATTCAGACTCCAGAGAACATTTCTGCACTGGTTTGGTTCCGATCGGGCAAAAAACCTAGGACTAGTTCGCAAAAGTAGGTTTTGGACAAAATCCAAAATGGCGGAAAAATTTGCATACCGGAAATGAAATCCTTGAGGCCAGTTTTGTTCGGCTTGACCCAAGGATTCCAATGATATAAGACACTTGAGTCTGTGACAAACGGTTAATGAGATTTAAGCAAAAATGTGCAATTTTTTTGTTTTTTGCGCTGTAGCGCCACCATCTGGCCGATTGGGACGAGTCCGGGTATCTGAGTAGCGAGCAAGACTACTACCATCTGACCGAGTTTCACGTCTCTAGGCCTTACGGTTTGGGCTGCACGATGCGTTTTAGGGAAGAATAATAATAATAATAATAATTAAAGCTGCAAGCAGCATTTATCGGGGTTCAAGCAATTAAGGCCTTTAAGGCCTTTAAGCATAAAAGCATCAAAAGTTATTAAGATTTATTTAGCAAGCATGTAACTACTGACATAATAGATGAAAAAGACCATTTACCATAGGAAATATATGGTTTTAAAGCTATTTAACAGTTATAGCGCCACCTTTGGTCCGATCTCCATAAAATTTGGCATGCTTGTTAATGATGTTATTTCACATATGTTCACCAATTTTTGTGAAGTTCTGAGTTTTTATTTATGATTTATAGGCTTTTTTATTTATTTTGCCCCGCCCATTTTATAAATGACCCTATTACAGCCATCCAAATGCAAAAGTTCAACTTTTTTTTGATAATTATTGATCTAGAGAGTCCAGAGAATTGTCCTAGACTGGTCTGGTTCCGATCGGGCGAAAAACCAGGGACTAGTTCGCAAAAGTAGGTTTTTAACATATTCATGAATATTTAATGAACTGTTTGATTGACAGCAATGGTTTTTGAGGCAAAGTTGTTCAGGATGAGGAGGTCTATCAAATGATAATGCATTTTGTGACGAAATTTGTTACACCACGTGATTACAGAGCCTTAAAACTCGTTAGCGCCAACTAGTGGCCGATTTCTTTCAAAATTCTTACAGACCTCTAGGGGCTTGAGCCAAACATGCCCACCGAGTTTCGTTCTGATCGGACTTCGTTAACCTTGTCTAATAGGTGCTCAAACTTCATTGGCCGATGGCGGCCATGTTTTTCGAGATACACCAATGTCCTCATAGACATACATGGCACCTTGGACCAAGACACTAGCCGTTTCTCAATGTCAAGGAAGGATCCTCGGAAGCCAGAATTCCGAGGATGCTACGTCATCGACATCCGTCGAAGGACTGTTCCAATGTCGAGGATCCTCGGAATTTCAACCAAGGACTGCGTCCTTCGTTCGAAAAATATCCCATACACAGGAAAGGATGCATATGAGTAGACTTCGCGCTCTTCGCGCTCTCAAATCACCCACAATCCTATGCGCGCAGCTTTCATATCTTAGTTCAAAAATACAAAATGTCGGACGTTAGCGGAGTCGGAGCGGCAACGGGACAATATGCTTTTAAATGTAAGTATATTTACAAATTACAAAGTACTTTAAAATTTTTTTATTAAAAAGTACAGATTACTACCGTATTGATATATTATAAATTATACAAATTACGTTATTGATGGCTAACTGAACCGGACCTGTCATTTCACAATTGTTAGCCGTCACCGGCATTTTCTTTTGTAAATAACGAACAACGTTGTCCAAAGTTAATATTATACCGTTCACAGCGTTAGAAAAGCTTTCTCGTCTTTTTTAACAGGGACCAAGGAACAAACGGAGACGTTCATACGTCTCCGTGTAGAAAAAAAACAGCTATTTACTGGGGGAAGAGACACCGCGGCGAACGGATATCGGTGAGAACGAAGCAAATTATTTAATGTTCAGAAGTGATAGCTGTGTAATCTTCTTTTTATTTCTCCCCCGCCCCCCACCGTCATTCACATAGGCTTATTTTGGAGAAGATGGGGCTCGAGGGGAGGGTTTCCCACGCCCAGGCCAAAAAAAAGTGGGACAACTTAAAAACCAAGTACAAGGTGGGAGACAAGTATGGAAATAATGATTTATCTACATTTTAATGTAACTTGTGATTTTTGAAGTAAGCCTTGAATGTTAATCTAACAGACTTGGGCCTGCTTCCAAGTATATGCAGTGTAGTCTACAATAGTACTAATACACTACCATTCAAGTTTGGGGTCAGTGAGAATTTTATTTTTATTTTTTTGGAGGAAAGAAATCAATACTTTTTTATTTATCAAGGAATAATTAATTTAATCAAAAGTGACAGTAAAGACATTTATAATGTTACAAAAGATTATATTTCTTTTGAACTTCCTATTCATCAAAGTATCCTGAAAAAAAAACTGTACAACTGACAGACCAACTGTTTTCAACATTGATAATCATTAATGTTTCTTGAGCATCAAATCCTCACATTATACTGATTTCTGAAGGATCATGTGACACTGAAGACTGGTGATGCTGAACATTCAGCTTTGATCACAGGAATAAATTACACTTTATTGTATATTCACATAGAAAACAGCTGATTTACACTGTAATAATATTTAATACTATAACTGATTTTTGTAGTATTTTTAATCAAATAAGCGCAGCCATGGTTAGCAGAATTCTTTTAAAAACATTTAAAAATCGCACTGACCCTAAACTTTTGAATGATAGTGTACATCATCACAACTTTTTGATCTTCACTGTTTAGGAATGTAAGTGTCCTGCCACAGGTCAAGGGACAGAGGATGGCAAGGTGACAGCAGGAAATTGGCCCTGGTTTGCCCTCATGGACGAGGCATTAGGGCAGTCTGCAGCAGTCTCGCCCCCTTGCCTTATTGCCTCGATCCAACAGGAAAAACCAGGGCCAAGCACTGCACAAGAGGTAGATGAAGGGAGAGGCGAGGATGAGGAGGAGGAGGAGGAGGAGAGAGTGAGAGACAGCAGCAAAGAGAGAGCAGGGCACAGAGGAGAGAAGAGGAGAAGGGAGCGAGAGGATCCAATCCTACAGTTACTTAGGGAGGATATGAAATACCAGAGGGAGGCAGATGAGAGGAGGGAAGCAGAGGCCAGAGAGAGGTCCAACCGCTTTTTTTTGCTGTTGGAGAGGTTGGCAGAAAAATAAAGTCAATTAAATTGAACTGATTTTGTCTTTGCCCCTTAATTATTTAATATAAACTGTATATTCATTTTTTTTTAAACTTGTTCTTTAGACTGCAATAGAAAAACAAAACAATGTATTGAACAATATCTTCACCCTTATTTTACAACGTTTTCTGGTTCAGTATTCCAAGCTTTAAAAACAACATTAATTTCATCTTTGTTACATAAAAATTTTTTTATTTAAACATTTCTATATTGACAACTATATACATTAAGCAGCAAATTCATTTAAAAAACATTCTCATATCTACAACTATATACAACAACTTAAACATTTACAACTATATACAACAAGACGAGAAGAACACGGCCGTCAGCCACACTGCCTACAGCACTGCCGGTGCTGCTGTTGTTGCTTCAAGGCTGCAGACAGAAGAAGAAAGTTTAGGTTAGTCCAGTGGTAATCCAATCTGTTATGTAAGATGATAATTAATTCTACAACAGTTGCAGCTTATTTAATATTGTATCACTGAAGGTAATTAAAATAAACTTAAATAATTTTTTTTAAATAAGAAGGTAAGGTTTAATAAGAAGGTAAACAAAACAAAAATGAAAATTCTGTCATCATTTAAGTTAAGTTGTTTCAAACCTGTATGAATTTCTTTTTTCTGCTGAACACAAAAGAAGATATTTTGAAAAATGTCTGTAACCAAACAGTTGATGGACACCATTGACTTCCATAGTATTTTTTTCCTACTATGGAAGTCAATGGGGTCCATCAACTGTTTAGTTACAGACATTTTTCAAAATATCTTCTTTTGTGTTCAGCAGAAAAAAGAAATTCATACAGGTTTGAAACAACTTTTTAGGGTGGGTAAATGATGACAGAATTTTCATTTTTGGGTGAACTATCCCTTTAATGTACTTCTATGGTCAGTTAAGACCATAATACAGTACATCACTGGTACAATGGTGTTGTATGTATGTACTTGGATGTAAGCGCAGCAGGTCATAGTCCACACTTAATTATTCACCTGACAAAAATAGTCATGGTCAAGAGGTGCCTCGTGGAGTGCAGACACCTCGTTGGTCAGCGCAGCCCGCCAAGCAGCTCCACTCCGGCTCTCCCCACCATCAAGCTCCACAGGTGGCTGGTTGTCCTCCTCCTCCACACCCTCTTCCAGCACATCCCCAACACCAACACAAATGTTGTGTAAAATTACACACGCCGTCACCACCTGTGCACAAGGCAGAGCAAAAGGATACAAGACTGTTGAGATATGAAAAAACATGAACACAGAAGGAAGTGTGACTTTAAAAGTTGTTATTTAACTGTTATTTTGAGTAGGATACTATGATTTGATTAAGAAATCCACTACAGAAGTATTACAATGATTTATTACCTTAGGGACAAACAGTGTATGTACTTCAAGTGCTTCTAAAAAGATGCACCTGAAGCGGGTTTTCATCATTCCAAATGCACGCTCAATGATTGTGCGACCTTTGGAATGATGATAGTTGAACCTTTGCTCTGCCATGCCTCTCACTGGCCTCTTATATGGTGTGATAAGGGCCAGGGGTTCCTGTAGACATGGGTAGCCACCGTCAGCTAGGAGAAAATACCCAGGTGGAGGGTAAGTCCCACTAGTGTAGATGGGGCTGTTCTTGATGATGCGTGCATCATGTACACTTCCTGGGTAACCCACAAAGATGTCAATAAAGCGGCCCTGATGGTCACAGACTGCCTGGAGCACCACTGAAGGGAAAAGCTTTCTGTTATTATAATCGTGACCATCAGGGCCGCCGGGACATTTTATTCTAATGTGGCAGCCGTCTACTGCCCCTGCTGCCTTGCCAAACGCTTGGTGATTAGCCAATCGAGCAAAACCATCCCCAACCACTTGGAGCTCCTCCTGTGTGCGGGGGAAGTGGACAAACTGGGGGAGCACAGCCACCACCTCATCTGCCATCTTGTGGACAACTCTGTGCACTGTGGGAAGAGGCATGCTAAAGACCCTGGAGACAACTCTGTAGGCTGAACCGGTTGCCAGCCAGAACAGGAACACGAGTGTCTCCAGGGTGGGGCCCCATCCGTGCTGCCTGTCAGTCTTCAGGGCCACCATCAGCTGCTGCATGGCCTCTCTGCCCAGCCTGAAGTCTGGCCGAGTGTCCTCCCCTCCATAGTACCGCTGCAGTACTGGTACTGTGGCATTGATGGCACAATAGTGCCGAGCCTGTACAACATGTAGAAGAGAGCAAGGTTTAAGTATAATTTCAGTTATGTCATTTATTTAATCTTTGTTAAACTATCAAAAATATCGGCTCAACTGATTTGCAGGGGGTGGGGGTGGGGTGGGGGTATTTAAAGCTGTTCCTTTTTACTGGTGATTCACCTTGCAATTTTTACTTCATATAGCCTAGCCTTTTTTTGTTGACCACATATTTTACCATTGCATGTGTTTTAACAGCTAGAATGTTACCAGTCAGTAAGCTTAACACTCATATTATGTTGTGGGTCAATTTGACAATTTGTCAATTAATTTTTTCTAAATAAAAAGTGTCAATGGAAAAGATACCAGCTCTGCTGATCTCGACAAGAAAGTAAAACCAGTACCATTTGTGTTGAATGCAATAAATACATATGCAGAAAGCACACGTACATTTTATGTTCAAAATGTGGAGAAAAAGACTGAAGGGATCATTTTACTCAATAGGGTAAAATAGCCTAGTTGGGGGGGGGGGGGATCTTGTTTGTGAGACAAATAGTTGTTAAATTATATATTTTTTTAAATATTATTACAATGGCTTGGTTGAATTCCGGTCTGTTATTTCTTGATAACGGACCACCGCGAAGTATACAGCACACCGTTGCCATGATCGTTGCTATGGACGCAGTTCTGTTCACTCAGGCAATATAATCGTTTTTAAATCAATAAACTCCTTTTTAATCATATTGATTCTTTGACTGTCAAGTGTGTTTAAACAGTGCGGGTCAATTTGACCCATAACATAATGGATGTAATTATTTTTAAATGAATGATAAGAGCATTAACGTTATACTTACCATCCCACGTCTTTGACGGCAGAGGTGGCGACAAATTAAAATTCTCCTCCTTAGACGCCGATGTTGCCTCACCATCTCCATTTCCATCTCCATTTCCATCTCAAAAAAAATGTTGTACAGCAACCAAAGCAGTAATGTTTGCGCTTCCATTTTTTCAGCGCCGAAAGCAGACCTTTACACTGACGTAATGACGCAATAACGTGCACTTGCTAGCCTGTTCCATTTACGTGTTCTCCGAATGCTTATAAGGAGCCTCGCCTAGCCTCTGAAGGAAGTGACTTGGAAGGACCCGTCCTTGGAAGGACGTATCCTTGACATTGAGAAACGGCTACTGCATACCAATTTTCAAGTCAATCGGACAAACGGTCAGGTGGTTATAGCCTGTTTTATGTTTTTTTCATGTTATAGCGCCATCTAGTTTTCAATCGTCGCGATTTTTTTACTGTGACCCCAGATTGAACTATTACACATGTGTACCGAGTTTGGTGAAGATACCTCATTTATTTCTCGAGTTATAGCCGTTTTAGTAAAATAGGCTCCTCCCACAACGTACGTTTTGGCGCCCCCTAGCGACCGTGAATTGAAATTTCAACTTTTTTTCGATAATTATTGATATTCAGGCTCCAGAGAACATTTCTGCACTGGTTTGGTTCCAATCGGACGAAAAACCTAGGACTAGTTCGCAAAAGTAGGTTTTTGACAAAATTCAAAATGGCGGAAAATTTTCCCAGGCGGAAATGAAATCGGAGATATACATTTTGACCGTCTTGAGCCAAGGATTACAGGGATATAAGACACTTGATTCTATGACAAACCGTCTAGGAGTTATGGCTGATTTCATACTTTTGCTTGCTATAGCGCCACCTATTGGCCAATCGGGGTCATACTTTGATAGGTTCTCCCCAAATTGAGGACTACCATTTGGCTGAGTTTCAAGTCTCCAGCATTTACGGTTTGGGCTGCACGATGCGTTTTAGGGGAAAATAATAATAATAATTAAAGCTGCAAGCAGCATTTATCGGGGTTCAAGCAGTTAAGGCATTTAAGCACAAAAGCATCAAAAGTTATTAAGATTTATTTAGCAAGCATGTAACCACTGACATAATAGATGGAAAAGACCATTTACAGCCAATACAGGCAATTTGCCATGGGATATATATGGTTTTAAAGCTTTTTAACAGTTATAGCGCCACCTATGGTCCGATCTCCATAAAATTGTTTACTGTGACCTCAAATTGAACCCATACACATGTGTACTGAGTTTGGTGAAGATATCTCATTTACTTCTTGAGTTATAGCCATTTGAGTAAAATAGGCTCCTCCCACAACGATTTGCCACATTCTAGAATTATTTAATATGATTCTAGCATGATTTACTATCATATACCATGTTCCAGAATGATTTATTAGGATTCTAGCATGATTTACCTTGATACACCTCATTTCAGTATTATTTACTATGATTTACAATGTTTCTAGCATGATTAACCACATTACTAGCAATTATGTGAAGTGTCAGTGCAAATGAGGTGATGAACACTGACAAAATATTATTGTGTTATAATAGTTAGTTATATACGTGATTTTTAGTGTGTGTCCAAGTATGAATGCAAAAGCACATGTAAAATATTTCATTATTAAGTAGAATGGCCAGCAGAGGGCACTAGAAGACCACTTATTGGCTCACTTTCACTTTAAACCAGTTTTCTGCACTAAAGCAAACCAGTTTTTCCATGTTAACTCAATGCATGCTTACACACACACACACACACACACACACACACACACACACACACACACACACACACACACACACACACACACACACACACACACATACACACACACACAGCATAGTTAACCATGATTTACCACGTTCTAGTATTATTTACCAGGAGATAAACGACAATCTAGTATTATTTACTTTGATTTACCATGTTTCTAGCCTGATTTATCACATTACTAGCAATTATTTGAAGTGTCAGTGCAAATAAAGTGATTAACACTGACAAAATATGATTGTGTTATAATAGTTATTGCTATATAAGTGATTTTTTTAGTGTGTATTCAAGTATGAATGCAAGCACATGTTGAAATATTTCATTAATAAGTAGAATGGCCAGCAGAGGGCAGTAGAAGACCACTTATTGGCTCACTTTCACTTTAAACCAGTTTTCTGCACTAAAGCAAACCAGTTTATCCATGTTAACTCAATGCATGCTTACACACACACACACACACACACACACACACACACACACACACACACACACACACACACACACACACACACACACACACACACACACACACACACACACACACACACACACACACACACAGCATAGTTAACCATGATTTACCATGATTTACCACATTACTAGCAATTATTTGAAGTGTCAGTGCAAATAAAGTGATTAACACTGACAAAATATGATTGTGTTATAATAGTTATTGCTATATAAGTGATTTTTAGTGTGTATTCAAGTATGAATGCAAGCACATGTTGAAATATTTCATTAATAAGTAGAATGGCCAGCAGAGGGCAGTAGAAGACCACTTATTGGCTCACTTTCACTTTAAACCAGTTTTCTGCACTAAAGCAAACCAGTTTATCCATGTTAACTCAATGCATGCTTACACACACACACACACACACACACACACACACACACACACACACACACACACACACAGCATAGTTAACCATGATTTACCATGATTTACCACATTACTAGCAATTATTTGAAGTGTCAGTGCAAATAAAGTGATTAACACTGACAAAATATGATTGTGTTATAATAGTTATTGCTATATAAGTGATTTTTAGTGTGTATTCAAGTATAAATGCAAGCACATGTGGAAAAATTTAATTAATAAGTAGAATGGCCAGCAGAGGGCAGTAGAAGACCACTTATTGGCTCACTTTCACTTTAAACCTCATGATTTTGACCAGTTTTCTGCACTAAAGCAAACCAGTGTTTCCATGTTAACTCAATAATGCATACTTGCTACATATGCTACACACAATAATGCTACACACACACACACACACACACACACAAATGTTTCAGTGATATTGGTGTCACATTCACCTTCATCACATTCACCTTCTGTCTTCATCACATTCACCATCTGTCGTCATCACCTGCACCTGCTCCTCATCACCCTCCTCATCATCACCTGCTCCTCATCATCATAACCGTCACCTGTTGTCCTTGTCTTGATCTGTGTATTTAAGTTCCCCTCTCATCCATTATCATTGTCGGTTATTGTTTGTGCACTAGCACTCTGTTATGTTTGTTTTCATGTTGGAAAATAAAACCTTTGTTATATTTGTACCACACACACACACACACACACACATACACACACACCATCATTTATCATGATTTACCATGGCTGATACCAATACCAATATGAGAAAATGACTATTTTAAACAGCAGGGGGCAGTAAAATACCACTTATTGGCTTAACATGCCATTAATTCATATCATTTTCACCTTTTTAACTGTTATAGAGGCAAATTTTGTCCGATCTGTCTGAAAATTTTCACGCTTGTTCAGGGTGATATTTCACACGTTCTGACTTGTTTTTAAGAAGGTCTGAGCATTGATTAAAGAGATATAGGCTTTCGGGGACACTTGGTAAAGGCCAGATTTTGAAGTGAACCTATTATAGCTATCCAAATGAAGTAGTTCAACTTTTTCTGACAATTATTGATCTAGTGAGTCCAGAGAATTGTATTGCACTAGTTTTGAACATTATGATATGAAAATTATATGATCAGAGATGGAAAAGACCATTTACAGCCAATACAGGCAGTTTACCATAGGAAATATATGATTTTAAAGCTTTTTAACAGTTATAGCGCCACCTATCGTCCGATCTCCATAGAATTTTTCATGCTTGTTAATGATGTTATGTCACATATGCTGACCAATTTTTGTGAAGTTCTGAGTTTTTATTTAGGATTTATAGGCTTTTTAATGTATTTTGACACGCCCATTTTATAAATTACCCTATTACAGCCATCCAAATGCAAAAGTTCAACTTTTTTTTGATAATTATTGATCTAGAGAGTCCAGAGAATTGTCCTAGACTGGTCTGGTTCCGATCGGGCAAAAAACCTAGGACTAGTTCGCAAAAGTAGGTTTTTAACATATTAATGAATAATTAATGAACAGTTTGATTGACAGCAATGGTTCTTGAGGCAAAGTTGTTCAGGATGAGGAGATCTATCAAATGATATGCATATTGTGTGGATATTTGTAACACCACGTGATTACAGAGCCGTAAAACTCGTTAGCGCCAACTAGTGGCCGATTTCTTTCAAAATTCTTACAGACCTTTAGGGCCATGAGCCGAACATGCCCATTGAGTTTCGTTCCGATCGGCCTCCGTTAACCTTGTCTAATAGGTGCTCAAACTTCGTTGGCGGATGGCGGCCATGTTTTTTGAGATACGCCAATGTCCTCATACACATACATGGCACCTTGGACCAAGACACTGCATACCAATTTTCAAGTCAATCGGACTAACGGTCAGGTGGTTATAGCCTGTTTTATGTTTTTTTCATTTTATAGCGCCACCATGAGGCCAATCGTCGCGATTTTTTTACTGTGACCCCAGAGTAAGCTCATACACATGTGTACCAAGTTTGGTGAAGATACCTCATTTACATCGGGAGTTATAGCCATTTTAGTAAAATAGGCCCCTCCCACAACGTACGTTTTGGCGCCCCTTAGCGACCGTGAATCGAAATTTCCACTTTTTTTCGATAATTATTGATATTCAGTCTCCAGAGAACATTTCTGCACTAGTTTGGTTCCAATCGGGCAAAAAACCAGGGACTAGTTCGCAAAAGTAGATTTTTGACAAAATTCAAAATGGCGGAAAATCTATCATGGCGGAAATGAAATCGGAGATATACGTTTTGTTCGTCAGGCGTCCAGCTTTCCAATGATATAAGACACTTGAGTCTACGACATACGGTCTAGGAGTTATGAGCAGTTTCGCGCTTTTGGTTGTTATAGCGCCACCTATGGGCCAATCGGGGTCATAATCTCTGAACCTTTCCTCGATTTTTGTACTACCATCTGTCAAAGTTTCAAAGTTCCAGCTCTTACGGTTTGGGCTGCACAATGCGTTTTACGGCGGAATAATAATAATAATAATAATTAAAGCTGCAAGCAGCATTTAGCGGGGTTCAAGCATTTAGGGTCTTTAAGCACATAAGGCAGTTTAGTGAGTTGTCTGAGTTTTTGTTTAGGATTTACAGGCTTTTGAGTGTTTTTTGCCATACCCATTTTCTAAATGATCCTGTTATGGCTACCCAATGGGTAAAGTTAAAGTTTTTTATATAATTAATAATCTAGAGCTTCCAGAGAATTGTACTGCACTGGTATATTTCCGATCGGGCGAAAAACCTAGGACTAGTTCGCAAAAGTAGGTTTTTAACATAATCGCAAGTATTTAATGAACAAATTGATTGACAGCAGTAGTTCTTGAGGCAAAGTTGTTCAGTATGAGGAGATCTATCAAATGATATGCATCACGTGATTACATAGCCCTAAAACCTGTTAGCGTCAACTAGTGGCTGATTTTTCAAAATTCTTACAGACCTCTAGGGCCACGAGTCGAACATGCCCACCGAGTTTCGTTCTGATCGGCCTCCGTTAAGAGCAAACTAACAGCTTTGAATTAAAATGGTGAGGTATCCTGTTGTAAACATCAACCATGCCTGTTGACAGTTCTCTTTTGTGGGAAGGGAATGAAAAGTTCTCAAATCCGCAGCACAGCCTCAGACATAACATTTATATCCATGATCTGCCATTTTCACTATTGTCCTTGCTTGCTTCTTCACAATACCTGCAGATCTTCTGATGATTCGGCTGTGCAGGTCCACATTAACACTGCCTGGCCTAGAACATGGACTGGAAAATGCAAATTTGGGGGGTATAAATATTAATGATCCTGACTCCAACGTCACAGTCGGTGTTATGCTCGGATTCACTCATTTTTCAGCGGTCTTTTGCAAACAGGAGATTTACACATGAAGGAGGAAACAATGGTGTTTGAGGCTCACGGTATGTCAGTTCCATGTCCAGAACTCTTATCATTCAACTATGCCAAGATAAATACAGTTTTCAATTGTATGGCACCTTTAAAATAGATGATTAGTAATATAATGCTTACTTGGAGTCTGAAATGGCTTTAACAAAAGAAGAAAAATATTCTTAGATTTCTGTTCATTCTAATCATGTACAAATAAAGTAGCACAGTAAGATTACATTTATTTGAATGCATTAGTGAGTGTGTGATTGTGCTGTGTGTGCAGCGTGTCAATACTAAAATTGAAGGTGTAGTTGATATCTTTGGTGATAATATCTGTAGTAATCATAAAAAAAAACACTTAAGAAATAAAGAATTAAAATTACAAATAATATTCTATTAAGATATGAGTTACAATAACATGATTTGCAATAGTAATAATATCAATAATATATGCACAATACACACAGATTAGACTATCAGGTCTGTGTTTTACAAAAACATTAGTATTGCAGCCAATGTGAGTCTGTGGGATTTATAAACAGACAAAATATGATTTGAAATGTTATTTTAATGATTTTATTAAGTTTAAACAATATTTCAAATGGAAAAAAAATGAAAAATAATATTTTAGTGAGCAGAATGAACCAATGAGTGTTCTTCTTCTGGTGGTTAAAATGTAAATGAAAACAATAATACTTAAACAATAATACTTAATATACTAACCATGCTTGAACACACACATGCACACACATTTTGTTGTAGATGTAGATATTTAAAATAAAAGATAGGTAACAAAATGATAATTGCAAATCTCTTCTGTATAACACCATTTTCAGATTTCAAATTAATCACTGAGAGGCAGAATTGTTCAAACTGAGAACTCAGTACAAATGAAGTGATAAACTTTGACAAAACATGACTGTGTTATAATAGGTGATTTTCATGCAAGTAATTTTATATAGTCCAAAAACTAATGCAAAAGCACAGATGAAAATATTTTATTACGTAGAATGTCCTGCTTCCATAGTAGAAGACCACTAATTGACTCACTTTCATTTGAAAGACTTTTTTATCCACCAGTAAAACAAAGCAGTTTCTCCATGTTCTTTCCATTAAGCATGCTTACACACACAGACACACACACAAACACAAACACAAACACATCCACACACACACACACAAAGACAAATATGTTTTCAATGTTTTTAGGATATGATATTGTGAAAATATTGTGAAAAATCTCCTCATCTTGAACAACTTTGCCTCAAGAATCACTAATGTCAATCAAACCGTTCATAATCATAATAAAAAAATAAAATATATACAAATATCATAATAAAAAAAAACATCATAATAAAAAAGATTGCTTCTTAAAGCATTTGTTTATTTCCCAATACTGAAAGCGAATTAAAAGATAATGCGTAATCCTGCTGCTCCCTCTAGTGGACAACAGTGGTATTATAGCTTACATTTTACAGTTGAAGTGTTTGAATGAATGAATGGGAATTTGTTTTTTTACTTATATCTCAGGAACCAAAAGGCGAAAAATTCTGAAACTCAGAGCATAGATAGTGCTTGAGGAGCCCTGTTGAATGAGACCATCAAGGTGTTTTTGGGCGATTGGGGCTGGGAGTTATGACTGTTATAAGGCATATCTGTTCGGGCTATTATCTCTGGAATGCCCAGGGCAAATAACACCACATTTGAATCGAAGCTAGCCAAGGACAGGCCCTTTCCAACGAGCTCTCACACAATGTTCGGGGTGGTCTGGTTCGGGAGTAATGGCCGTTCAAAATCGGGGGTCCCGCGGGCTGGCGATGCGCGGGGGGCGCGCTCCCGAGGCCCGCGACGACACGTTTCGATCAAGAGCCCGGAGAGGTCCTCACCATCAAAATTTGAGCGCGCAACGACTTTCCGTTTTCGAGTTATGAATGAATTTGTATTCGAGGGCATGGCTTAAATGCCGTTATACTTTCGTTTCATTTCATTCATTTACTTTCGTCCATTTCCATATCTCAGTGTAACACAATTGTCAATAGTAATACTCAATAGATGAGTTTTGACAAAATGTGATTGTAAATGTTAAAATAATGATTTTATAAAGTCTAAATATGAATTTTATAACAATATTAGGGAGTAGTATGCTGAAATGACAGCAGGGGGCAGTAAAATACCACTTATTGGCTTAATATGTCATTATATTCATATAAAATCACCTTTTGAAGAAGTTAAACTTTTTTTCTGATAATTATTGATCTAGAGAGTTCAGAGAATTGTGCTGCATTGGTTTTGAACATTATGATATGAACATTATATGATAATAGAAAGAAGACACCATTTACAGCAAATACAGGCAATTTACCATAGGAAATATATGGGTTTTAAAGCGTTTTAACAGTTATAGCGCCAACTATGGTCCGATCTCCATACAATTTTCCATGCTTCTTTAGCAGGTTATGACACATATGCTCGTCAATTTTTGTGAAGTTCTGAGTTTTCGTTTAGGATTTATAGGCTTTTGAGTGCATTTTACCACACCCATTTTCTAAATGACCCTGTTATAGCCATTCGAAAAATGCAAAAGTTCAACTTTTTTTTGATAATTATTGACCTAGAGAGTCCATAGAATTGTCCTAGACTGATTTGGTTCCGATCGGGCGAAAAACCAGGGACTAGTTCGCAAAAGTAGGTTTTTAACATAATTACGAATATTTAATGAACGGTTTGATTGACAGCAATGGTTCTTGAGGCAAAGTTGTTCAACAAGAGGAGATCTATCAAATGGTATGCATTTTGTGACAATAAGTGTAACACCACGTGATTACAGAGCCATAAAACTCGTTAGCGCCAACTAGTGGCCGATTTCTTTTAAAATTCTTACAGACCTCTAGGGCCATGAGTAGAACATGCCCACCGAGTTTCCTTCTGATCGGCCTCCGTTAACCTTGTCTAATAGGTGCTCAAATTTCATTGGCCGATGGCGGCCATGTTTTTTTAGATACGCCAATGTCCTCATACACATACATGACACCTTGGACCAAGACACTGCATACCAATTTTCAAGTCAATCGGACTAACGGTCAGGTGGTTAAAGCCTGTTTTATGGTTTTTTCATATTATAGCGCCACCATGTGGCCAATCGCCACGATTTTTTTACTGTTACCTCATATTGAGCTCATACATATGTGTACCGAGTTTGGTGAAGATACCTCATTTACTTCTGGAGTTATAGCCATTTTAGTAAAATAGGCCCCTCCCACAACGTACGTTTTGGCGCCCCTTAGCGTCCGTGAATCGAAATTTCGACTTTTTTTCGATAATTATTGATCTTCAGTTTCTAGAGAACATTTCTGCACTGGATTGGTTCCGATCGGGCGAAAAACCAGGGACTAGTTCGCAAAAGTAGGTTTTTGACAAAATTCAAAATGGCGGAAAATCTATCATGGCGGAAATGAAATCGGAGATATACGTTTTGTTCGTCAGGCGTCCAGCTTTCCAATGATATAAGACACTTGAGTCTACGACATACGGTCTAGGAGTTCTGAGCAGTTTCGCGCTTTTGGTTGCTATAGCGCCACCTATGGGCCAATCGGGGTCATAATTTGATAACCTCTCCTCGATTTTTGTACTACCATTTGGCAAAGTTTCAAGGTTCCAGCTCTTACGGTTTGGGCTGCACGATGCGTTTTACGGCAGAAGAAAAATAATAATAAAAATCAGCACAATTACAATAGGGTTTCAGCACTTCGTGCTTGAACCCCTAAAAATCAGCACAATTACAATAGGGTTTCAGCATTTCATGCTTGAACCCCTAATAATAAAAATCAGCACAATTACAATAGGGTTTCAGCACTTCGTGCTTGAACCCCTAATAATAAAAATCCTTACAATTACAATAGGGTTTCAGCACTTCGTGCTTGAACCCCTAATTAAAGCTGCAAGCAGCATTTATCGGGGTTCAAGCAGTTAAGGCCTTTAAGGCATTTAAGCACAAAAGCATCAAAAGTCATTAAGATTTATTTAGCAAGCATGTAACCACTGACATAATAGATGGAAAAGACCATTTACAGCCAATACAGGCAAATTGCCATGGGATATATATGGTTTTAAAGCTTTTTAACAGTTATAGCGCCACCTATGGTCCGATCTCCATAAAATTGTTTACTGTGACCTCAAATTGAACCCATACACATGTGTACTGATTTTGGTGAAGATATCTCATTTACTTCTTGAGTTATAGCCATTTGAGTAAAATAGGCTCCTCCCACAACGATTTGCCACATTCAAGAATAATTTAATATAATTCTAGCATGATTTACTATCATATACCATGTTCCAGAATGATTTATTAGGATTCTAGCATGATTTACCTTGATACACCTCATTTCAGTATTATTTACTATGATTTACAATGTTTCTAGCATGATTAACCACATTACTAGCAATTATGTGAAGTGTCAGTGCAAATGAGGTGATGAACACTGACAAAATATTATTGTGTTATAATAGTTAGTTATATACGTGATTTTTAGTGTGTGTCCAAGTATGAATGCAAAAGCACATGTAAAATATTTCATTATTAAGTAGAATGGCCAGCAGAGGGCACTAGAAGACCACTTATTGGCTCACTTTCACTTTAAACCAGTTTTCTGCACTAAAGCAAACCAGTTTATCCATGTTAACTCAATGCATGCTTACACACACACACACACACATACACACACAGCATGGTTAACCATGATTTACCATGATATACCACGTTCTAGTATTATTTACCAGGAGATAAACAACAATCTAGTATTATTTACTTTGATTTACCATGTTTCTAGCCTGATTTATCACATTACTAGCAATTATTTGAAGTGTCAGTGCAAATAAAGTGATTAACACTGACAAAATATGATTGTGTTATAATAGTTATTGCTATATAAGTGATTTTTTTAGTGTGTATTCAAGTATGAATGCAAGCACATGTTGAAATATTTCATTAATAAGTAGAATGGCCAGCAGAGGGCAGTAGAAGACCACTTATTGGCTCACTTTCACTTTAAACCAGTTTTCTGCACTAAAGCAAACCAGTTTATCCATGTTAACTCAATGCATGCTTACACACACACACACACACACACACACACACACACACACACACACACACACACACACACACACACACACACACACACACACACAGCATAGTTAACCATGATTTACCATGATTTACCACATTACTAGCAATTATTTGAAGTGTCAGTGCAAATAAAGTGATTAACACTGACAAAATATGATTGTGTTATAATAGTTATTGCTATATAAGTGATTTTTTGTGTGTATTCAAGTATAAATGCAAGCACATGTGGAAAAATTTAATTAATAAGTAGAATGGCCAGCAGAGGGCAGTAGAAGACCACTTATTGGCTCACTTTCACTTTAAACCTCATGATTTTGACCAGTTTTCTGCACTAAAGCAAACCAGTGTTTCCATGTTAACTCAATAATGCATACTTGCTACATATGCTACACACAATAATGCTACACACACACACACACACACACACACACACACACACACACACACACAAATGTTTCAGTGATATTGGTGTCACATTCACCTTCATCACATTCACCTTCTGTCTTCATCACATTCACCATCTGTCGTCATCACCTGCACCTGCTCCTCATCACCCTCCTCATCATCACCTGCTCCTCATCATCATAACCGTCACCTGTTGTCCTTGTCTTGATCTGTGTATTTAAGTTCCCCTCTCATCCATTATCATTGTCGGTTATTGTTTGTGCACTAGCACTCTGTTATGTTTGTTTTCATGTTGGAAAATAAAACCTTTGTTATATTTGTACCACACACACACACACACACACACACACACACACACACACACACCATCATTTATCATGATTTACCATGGCTGATACCAATACCAATATGAGAAAATGACTATTTTAAACAGCAGGGGGCAGTAAAATACCACTTATTGGCTTAACATGCCATTAATTCATATCATTTTCACCTTTTTAACTGTTATAGAGGCAAATTTTGTCCGATCTGTCTGAAAATTTTCATGCTTGTTCAGGGTGATATTTCACACGTTCTGACTTGTTTTTAAGAAGGTCTGAGCATTGATTAAAGAGATATAGGCTTTCGGGGACACTTGGTAAAGGCCAGATTTTGAAGTGAACCTATTATAGCTATCCAAATGAAGTAGTTCAACTTTTTCTGACAATTATTGATCTAGTGAGTCCAGAGAATTGTATTGCACTAGTTTTGAACATTATGATATGAAAATTATATGATCAGAGATGGAAAAGACCATTTACAGCCAATACAGGCAATGTACCATAGGAAATATATGGTTTTAAAGATTTTTAACAGATATAGCGCCAACTATGGTCCAATCTCCATGAAATTTTGTATGCTTGTTAATGATGTTATGTCACATATGCTCACCAGTTTTTGTGAAGTTCTGAGTTTTCATTTAGGATTTATAGGATTTTTAATGTATTTTGCCACGCCCATTTTATAAATGACCCTATTACAGCCATCCAAATGCAAAAGTTCAACTTTTTTTCGATAATTATTGATCTAGAGAGTCCAGAGAATTGTCCTAGACTGGTCTGGTTCCGATCGGGCGAAAAACCTAGGACTAGTTCGCAAAAGTAGGTTTTTAACATGTTCGCGAATATTTAATGAACGGTTTGATTGACAGCAATGGTTCTTGAGGCAAAGTTGTTCAGCATGAGCAGATCTATCAAATGATATGCATATTGTGTGGATGAGTGTAACACCACGTGATTACAGAGCCATAAAACTCGTTACCGCCAACTAGTGGCCGATTTCTTTCAAAATTCTTACAGACCTCTAGGGCCATGAGATGAACATGCCCATCGAGTTTCGTTCCGATCGGCCTCCGTTAACCTTGTCTAATAGGTGCTCAAATTCATTGGCCAATGGCGGCCATGTTTTTTGAGATACGCCAATTTCCTCATAGACATATATGGCACCTTGGGCCAAGACACTGCATACCAATTTTCAAGTCAATCGGACTAACGGTCAGGTGGTTATAGCCCTTTACATGTTTTTTCCATGTTATAGCGCCACCTATTGTTCAATCGTCGCGATTTTTTTACTGTGACCCCAGACTGAACCCATACACATGTGTACCGAGTTTGGTTAAGCTATCTCATTTACTTTTTGAGTTATAGCCATTTTAGTAAAATAGGCTCCTCCCACAATGTTTATTTTATGCCCCCTAGCGGCCATGAATCGAAATTTCAATTTTTTTTTGATAATTATTGATTGTCAGACTCCATAGAACATTTCTGCACTGGTTTGGTTCCGATCGGACAAAAAACCTAGGACTAATTAGCAAAAGTAGTTTTTTGACAAAATTCAAAATGGCGGAAAAATTTCCATACCGGAAATGAAATCGGAGATATACGTTTTGTTCATCACGTTTCCAGCTTTCCAATGATATAAGACACTTGAGTCTACGACATACGGTCTAGGAGTTATGAGCAGTTTCGCGCTTTTGGTTGTTATAGCGCCACCTATGGGCCAATCGGGGTCATAATCTCTGAACCTCTCCTCGATTTTTGTACTACCATCTGGCAAAGTTTCAAGTCTCCAGCCCTTACGGTTTGGGCTGCACGATGCGTTTTACGGCAGAAGAATAATAATAATTAAAGCTGCAAGCAGCATTTATCGGGGTTCAAGCAGTTAAGGCCTTTAAGCACAAAAGCATCAAAAGTGATTAAGTTTTATTTAGCAAGCATGTAACTACTGACATAATAGATGGAAAAGACCATTTACAGGAAATACCATAGGAAATATATGGTTTTAAAGCTTTTTAGCAGTTATAGCGCCACCTATGGTCCGATCTCCATAAAAATTGGCATGCTTGTTAATGATGTTATGTCACATATGCTCACCAATTTTTGTGAAGTTCTGAGTTTTCATTTAGGATTTATAGGCTTTTTAGTGTTTTTTTGCCACGCCCCTTTTCTAAATGACCCTATTACAGCCATCTACATGCAAAAGTTCAACTTTTTTTTGATAATTATTGATCTAGAGTGTCCAGAGAATTGTCCTAGACTGGTCTGGTTTCGATCGGGCGAAAAACCTAGGACTAGTTTGCAAAAGTAGGTTTTTAACATAATTACGAATATTTAATAAACGGTTTAATTGACAGCATTAGTTCTTGAGGCAAAGTTGTTCAGCATGAGCAGATCTATCAGTTGATATGCATTTTGTGACGATAAGTTGAACACCACGTGATTACAGAGCCATAAAACTCGTTAGCGCCAACTAGTGGCCGATTTCTTTCAAAACTCTTACAGACCTCTAGGGCCATGAGTCGAACATGCCCATCGAGTTTCGTTCCGATCGGCCTCCGTTAACCTTGTCTAATAGGTGCTCAAATTTCATTGGTCGATGGCGGCCATGTTTTTCGAGATACGCCAATGTCCTCATAGACATACATGGCACCTTGGACCAAGACACTGCATACCAATTTTCAAGTCAATCGGACTAACGGTCACGTGGTCATAGCCGTTTTCGTGTTTTTTTCATGTTATAGCGCCACCTAGTGATCAATCGTCGCGATTTTTTTACTGTGACCCCAGATTGAACTCATACACATGTGCACCAAGTTTGGTGAAGATATCTAATTTCATTCTCGAGTTATAGCCATTTTAGTAAAATAGGCTCCTCCCACAACATTAATTTATCACCCCCTGGCGATCAGGAATCGAAATTTCGACTTTTTTTCGATAATTATTGATATTCAGACTCCAGAGAACATTTCTGCACTGTTTTGGATCCAATTGGACAAAAAACCTAGGACTAGTTCGCAAAAGTAGGTTTTTAACTAAATTCAAAATGGCGGACAATTTGCATACAGGAAATGAAATCGGAGATATACGTTTTGACCTTCAGGTTTCCAGCTTTCCAGTGATATAAGACACTTGAGTCTACGTCATACGGTCTAGGAGTTATGAGCAGTTTCGCGCTTTTGGTTGCTATAGCGCCACCTATGGGCCAATTGGGGTCATATTCTCTGAACCTCTCCTCGATTTTTGTACTACCATCTGTCAAAGTTTCAAAGCTCCAGCTCTTACGGTTTGGGCTGCACGATGAGTTTTACGGCAGAAGAAAAATAATAATAATAATAATAATAATAATAATTAAAGCTGCAAGCAGCATTTATCGGGGTTCAAGCATTTAAGGCCTTTAAGCACATAAGCATTTAAGACATTGAGTTTTATTTGGAAAGCTTTTAACCACTGAAATAATAGATGGAAAAGACCATTTACAGCCAAAACAGGCAATTTACCATAGGAAATATATGGTTTTCAAAGCTTTTTAACAGTTATAGCGCCACCTATCGTCCGATCTTCATGAAATTTTACGTGCTTGTTTAGAATGTTATGGCACATATGCTCACCAATTTTTGTGAAGTTCTGAGTTTTCGTTTAGGATTTATAGGCTTTTGAGTGCATTTTGCCACGCCCATTTTCTTTATGACCCAATGTACCAATGCGAAAAATGCTAAAGTTCAACTTTTTTTTGATAATTATTTATCTAGAGAGTCCATAGAATTGTCCTAGACTTGTTTGGTTCCGATCGGGCGAAAAACCTAGGACTAGTTCGCAAAAGTAGGTTTTTAACATAATTACGAATATTTAATGAACGGTTTGATTGACAGCAATGGTTCTTGAGGCAAAGTTGTTCAGCATGAGCAGATCTATCAAATGATATGCATTTTGTGACAATAGGTGTAACACCACGTGATTACAGAGCCATTAAACTCGTTAGCGCCAACTAGTGGCCGATTTCTTTCAAAATTCTTACAGACCTCTAGGGGCTTGAGCCGAACATGCCCACTGAGTTTCGTTCTGATTGGCCTCCGTTAACCTTGTCTAATAGGTGCTCAAACTTCATTGGCCGATGGCGGCCATGTTTTTCGAGATACACCAATGTCCTCATAGACATACATGGCACCTTGGACCAAGACACTGCATACCAATTTTCAAGTCAATCGGACAAACGGTCAGGTGGTCATAGCCTGTTTTATGTTTTTTTAATGTTATAGCGCCACCATGTGGCTAATCACCGCGATTTCTTTACTGTGACCTTAGATTGACCTCTTACACATGTGTACCAAGTTTGGTGAAGATAACTCATTTACTTCTGGAGTTATAGCCATTTTAGTAAAACTAGCTCCGCCTCCTTCGAACGTTTTGGCGCCCTTTAGCGACCGTGAATCAAAATTTAAACTTTTTTTTAATAATTATTTATATTCAGACTCCAGAGAACATTTCTGCACTTGTTTGGTTCCGATCGGACAAAAAACCTAGGACTAGTTCGCAAAAGTAGGTTTTGGACAAAATCCAAAATGGCGGAAAATTTGCATACCGGAAAGGAAATCCTTGAGGCCTTTTTTGTTCGGCTTGAGCCAAGGATTCCAATGATATAAGACACTTGAGTCTGTGACAAAGGGTTGGTGAGATTTAAGCAAAAATATGCCATTTTTTTGGTTTTTGCACTGTAGCGCCACCTATTGGCCAATCTGGCTCATATTTTGATAACCTCTCCTCGATTTTTGTACTACCATATGGCAAAGTTTCAAGTCTCTAGCACTTACGGTTTGGGCTGCACGATGCGTTTTACGGCAGAAGAAAAATAATAATAATAAAAATCCTTACAATTACAATAGGGTTTCAGCACTTCGTGCTTGAACCCCTAATAATAATAATAATAAAAATCAGTACAATTACAATAGGGTTTCAGCACTTCGTGCTTGAACCCCTAATAATTAAAGCTGCAAGCAGCATTTGTCGGGGTTCAAGCTATTAAGGCCTTTAAGGGTTTTTAAGCACAAAAGCATCAAAAGTTATCAGGGTTTTTTTAGCAAGCATGTAACCAGTGACATAATAGATGGAAAAGACCATTTACAGCCAATACAGGCAATGTACCATAGGAAATATATGGTTTTAAAGCTTTTTAACAGTTATAGCGCCACCTATGGTCCGATCTCCATAAAATTTGGCATGCTTGTTAATGATGTTATGTCACATATGCTCACCAATTTTTGTGAAGTTCTGAGTTTTCATTTAGGATTTATAGGATTTTTAATGTATTTTGCCACGCCCATTTTATAAATGACCCTATTACAGCCATCCAAATGCAAAAGTTCAACTTTTTTTCGATAATTATTGATCTAGAGAGTCCAGAGAATTGTCCTAGACTGGTCTGGTTCCGATCGGGCGAAAAACCTAGGACTAGTTCGCAAAAGTAGGTTTTTAACATGTTCGCGAATATTTAATGAACGGTTTGATTGACAGCAATGGTTCTTGAGGCAAAGTTGTTCAGCATGAGCAGATCTATCAAAAGATATGCATATTGTGTGGATGAGTGTAACACCACGTGATTACAGAGCCATAAAACTCGTTAGCGCCAACTAGTGGCCGATTTCTTTCAAAATTCTTACAGACCTCTAGGGCCATGAGAGGAACATGCCCATCGAGTTTCGTTCCGATCGGCCTCCGTTAACCTTGTCTAATAGGTGCTCAACTTCATTGGCCAATGGCGGCCATGTTTTTTGAGATACGCCAATTTCCTCATAGACATATATGGCACCTTGGGCCAAGACACTGCATACCAATTTTCAAGTCAATCGGACTAACGGTCAGGTGGTTATAGCCCTTTTCATGTTTTTTCCATGTTATAGCGCCACCTATTGTTCAATCGTCGCGATTTTTTTACTGTGACCCCAGACTGAACCCATACACATGTGTACCGAGTTTGGTTAAGCTATCTCATTTACTTTTTGAGTTATAGCCATTTTAGTAAAATAGGCTCCTCCCACAATGTTTATTTTATGCCCCCTAGCGACCGTGAATCGAAATTTCAATTTTTTTTTGATAATTATTGATTGTCAGACTACATAGAACATTTCTGCACTGGTTTGGTTCCGATCGGACAAAAAACCTAGGACTAATTAGCAAAAGTAGTTTTTTGACAAAATTCAAAATGGCGGAAAAATTTCCATACCGGAAATGAAATCGGAGATATACGTTTTGTTCATCACGTTTCCAGCTTTCCAATGATATAAGACACTTGAGTCTACGACATACGGTCTAGGAGTTATGAGCAGTTTCGCGCTTTTGGTTGTTATAGCGCCACCTATGGGCCAATCGGGGTCATAATCTCTGAACCTCTCCTCGATTTTTGTACTACCATCTGGCAAAGTTTCAAGTCTCCAGCCCTTACGGTTTGGGCTGCACGATGCGTTTTACGGCAGAAGAATAATAATAATAATTAAAGCTGCAAGCAGCATTTATCGGGGTTCAAGCAATTAAGGCCTTTAAGGCCTTTAAGCATAAAAGCATCAAAAGTTATTAAGATTTATTTAGCAAGCATGTAACTACTGACATAATAGATGAAAAAGACCATTTACCATAGGAAATATATGGTTTTAAAGCTATTTAACAGTTATAGCGCCACCTTTGGTCCGATCTCCATAAAATTTGGCATGCTTGTTAATGATGTTATTTCACATATGTTCACCAATTTTTGTGAAGTTCTGAGTTTTTATTTATGATTTATAGGCTTTTTTATTTATTTTGCCCCGCCCATTTTATAAATGACCCTATTACAGCCATCCAAATGCAAAAGTTCAACTTTTTTTTGATAATTATTGATCTAGAGAGTCCAGAGAATTGTCCTAGACTGGTCTGGTTCCGATCGGGCGAAAAACCAGGGACTAGTTCGCAAAAGTAGGTTTTTAACATATTCATGAATATTTAATGAACTGTTTGATTGACAGCAATGGTTTTTGAGGCAAAGTTGTTCAGGATGAGGAGGTCTATCAAATGATAATGCATTTTGTGACGAAATTTGTTACACCACGTGATTACAGAGCCTTAAAACTCGTTAGCGCCAACTAGTGGCCGATTTCTTTCAAAATTCTTACAGACCTCTAGGGGCTTGAGCCAAACATGCCCACCGAGTTTCGTTCTGATCGGACTTCGTTAACCTTGTCTAATAGGTGCTCAAACTTCATTGGCCGATGGCGGCCATGTTTTTCGAGATACACCAATGTCCTCATAGACATACATGGCACCTTGGACCAAGACACTGCATACCAATTTTCAAGTCAATCGGACAAACGGTCAGGTGGTTATAGCCTGTTTTATGTTTTTTTCATGTTATAGCGCCATCTAGTTTTCAATCGTCGCGATTTTTTTACTGTGACCCCAGATTGAACTATTACACATGTGTACCGAGTTTGGTGAAGATACCTCATTTATTTCTCGAGTTATAGCCGTTTTAGTAAAATAGGCTCCTCCCACAACGTACGTTTTGGCGCCCCCTAGCGACCGTGAATTGAAATTTCAACTTTTTTTCGATAATTATTGATATTCAGGCTCCAGAGAACATTTCTGCACTGGTTTGGTTCCAATCGGACGAAAAACCTAGGACTAGTTCGCAAAAGTAGGTTTTTGACAAAATTCAAAATGGCGGAAAATTTTCCCAGGCGGAAATGAAATCGGAGATATACATTTTGACCGTCTTGAGCCAAGGATTACAGGGATATAAGACACTTGATTCTATGACAAACCGTCTAGGAGTTATGGCTGATTTCATACTTTTGCTTGCTATAGCGCCACCTATTGGCCAATCGGGGTCATACTTTGATAGGTTCTCCCCAAATTGAGGACTACCATTTGGCTGAGTTTCAAGTCTCCAGCATTTACGGTTTGGGCTGCACGATGCGTTTTAGGGGAAAATAATAATAATAATTAAAGCTGCAAGCAGCATTTATCGGGGTTCAAGCAGTTAAGGCCTTTAAGGCATTTAAGCACAAAAGCATCAAAAGTTATTAAGATTTATTTAGCAAGCATGTAACCACTGACATAATAGATGGAAAAGACCATTTACAGCCAATACAGGCAATTTGCCATGGGATATATATGGTTTTAAAGCTTTTTAACAGTTATAGCGCCACCTATGGTCCGATCTCCATAAAATTGTTTACTGTGACCTCAAATTGAACCCATACACATGTGTACTGAGTTTGGTGAAGATATCTCATTTACTTCTTGAGTTATAGCCATTTGAGTAAAATAGGCTCCTCCCACAACGATTTGCCACATTCTAGAATTATTTAATATGATTCTAGCATGATTTACTATCATATACCATGTTCCAGAATGATTTATTAGGATTCTAGCATGATTTACCTTGATACACCTCATTTCAGTATTATTTACTATGATTTACAATGTTTCTAGCATGATTAACCACATTACTAGCAATTATGTGAAGTGTCAGTGCAAATGAGGTGATGAACACTGACAAAATATTATTGTGTTATAATAGTTAGTTATATACGTGATTTTTAGTGTGTGTCCAAGTATGAATGCAAAAGCACATGTAAAATATTTCATTATTAAGTAGAATGGCCAGCAGAGGGCACTAGAAGACCACTTATTGGCTCACTTTCACTTTAAACCAGTTTTCTGCACTAAAGCAAACCAGTTTTTCCATGTTAACTCAATGCATGCTTACACACACACACACACACACACACACACACACACACACACACACACACACACACACACACACACACACACACACACACACACACACACATACACACACACACAGCATAGTTAACCATGATTTACCACGTTCTAGTATTATTTACCAGGAGATAAACGACAATCTAGTATTATTTACTTTGATTTACCATGTTTCTAGCCTGATTTATCACATTACTAGCAATTATTTGAAGTGTCAGTGCAAATAAAGTGATTAACACTGACAAAATATGATTGTGTTATAATAGTTATTGCTATATAAGTGATTTTTTTAGTGTGTATTCAAGTATGAATGCAAGCACATGTTGAAATATTTCATTAATAAGTAGAATGGCCAGCAGAGGGCAGTAGAAGACCACTTATTGGCTCACTTTCACTTTAAACCAGTTTTCTGCACTAAAGCAAACCAGTTTATCCATGTTAACTCAATGCATGCTTACACACACACACACACACACACACACACACACACACACACACACACACACACACACACACACACACACACACACACACACACACACACACACACACAGCATAGTTAACCATGATTTACCATGATTTACCACATTACTAGCAATTATTTGAAGTGTCAGTGCAAATAAAGTGATTAACACTGACAAAATATGATTGTGTTATAATAGTTATTGCTATATAAGTGATTTTTAGTGTGTATTCAAGTATGAATGCAAGCACATGTTGAAATATTTCATTAATAAGTAGAATGGCCAGCAGAGGGCAGTAGAAGACCACTTATTGGCTCACTTTCACTTTAAACCAGTTTTCTGCACTAAAGCAAACCAGTTTATCCATGTTAACTCAATGCATGCTTACACACACACACACACACACACACACACACACACACACACACACACACACACACAGCATAGTTAACCATGATTTACCATGATTTACCACATTACTAGCAATTATTTGAAGTGTCAGTGCAAATAAAGTGATTAACACTGACAAAATATGATTGTGTTATAATAGTTATTGCTATATAAGTGATTTTTAGTGTGTATTCAAGTATAAATGCAAGCACATGTGGAAAAATTTAATTAATAAGTAGAATGGCCAGCAGAGGGCAGTAGAAGACCACTTATTGGCTCACTTTCACTTTAAACCTCATGATTTTGACCAGTTTTCTGCACTAAAGCAAACCAGTGTTTCCATGTTAACTCAATAATGCATACTTGCTACATATGCTACACACAATAATGCTACACACACACACACACACACACACACAAATGTTTCAGTGATATTGGTGTCACATTCACCTTCATCACATTCACCTTCTGTCTTCATCACATTCACCATCTGTCGTCATCACCTGCACCTGCTCCTCATCACCCTCCTCATCATCACCTGCTCCTCATCATCATAACCGTCACCTGTTGTCCTTGTCTTGATCTGTGTATTTAAGTTCCCCTCTCATCCATTATCATTGTCGGTTATTGTTTGTGCACTAGCACTCTGTTATGTTTGTTTTCATGTTGGAAAATAAAACCTTTGTTATATTTGTACCACACACACACACACACACACACATACACACACACCATCATTTATCATGATTTACCATGGCTGATACCAATACCAATATGAGAAAATGACTATTTTAAACAGCAGGGGGCAGTAAAATACCACTTATTGGCTTAACATGCCATTAATTCATATCATTTTCACCTTTTTAACTGTTATAGAGGCAAATTTTGTCCGATCTGTCTGAAAATTTTCACGCTTGTTCAGGGTGATATTTCACACGTTCTGACTTGTTTTTAAGAAGGTCTGAGCATTGATTAAAGAGATATAGGCTTTCGGGGACACTTGGTAAAGGCCAGATTTTGAAGTGAACCTATTATAGCTATCCAAATGAAGTAGTTCAACTTTTTCTGACAATTATTGATCTAGTGAGTCCAGAGAATTGTATTGCACTAGTTTTGAACATTATGATATGAAAATTATATGATCAGAGATGGAAAAGACCATTTACAGCCAATACAGGCAGTTTACCATAGGAAATATATGATTTTAAAGCTTTTTAACAGTTATAGCGCCACCTATCGTCCGATCTCCATAGAATTTTTCATGCTTGTTAATGATGTTATGTCACATATGCTGACCAATTTTTGTGAAGTTCTGAGTTTTTATTTAGGATTTATAGGCTTTTTAATGTATTTTGACACGCCCATTTTATAAATTACCCTATTACAGCCATCCAAATGCAAAAGTTCAACTTTTTTTTGATAATTATTGATCTAGAGAGTCCAGAGAATTGTCCTAGACTGGTCTGGTTCCGATCGGGCAAAAAACCTAGGACTAGTTCGCAAAAGTAGGTTTTTAACATATTAATGAATAATTAATGAACAGTTTGATTGACAGCAATGGTTCTTGAGGCAAAGTTGTTCAGGATGAGGAGATCTATCAAATGATATGCATATTGTGTGGATATTTGTAACACCACGTGATTACAGAGCCGTAAAACTCGTTAGCGCCAACTAGTGGCCGATTTCTTTCAAAATTCTTACAGACCTTTAGGGCCATGAGCCGAACATGCCCATTGAGTTTCGTTCCGATCGGCCTCCGTTAACCTTGTCTAATAGGTGCTCAAACTTCGTTGGCGGATGGCGGCCATGTTTTTTGAGATACGCCAATGTCCTCATACACATACATGGCACCTTGGACCAAGACACTGCATACCAATTTTCAAGTCAATCGGACTAACGGTCAGGTGGTTATAGCCTGTTTTATGTTTTTTTCATTTTATAGCGCCACCATGAGGCCAATCGTCGCGATTTTTTTACTGTGACCCCAGAGTAAGCTCATACACATGTGTACCAAGTTTGGTGAAGATACCTCATTTACATCGGGAGTTATAGCCATTTTAGTAAAATAGGCCCCTCCCACAACGTACGTTTTGGCGCCCCTTAGCGACCGTGAATCGAAATTTCCACTTTTTTTCGATAATTATTGATATTCAGTCTCCAGAGAACATTTCTGCACTAGTTTGGTTCCAATCGGGCAAAAAACCAGGGACTAGTTCGCAAAAGTAGATTTTTGACAAAATTCAAAATGGCGGAAAATCTATCATGGCGGAAATGAAATCGGAGATATACGTTTTGTTCGTCAGGCGTCCAGCTTTCCAATGATATAAGACACTTGAGTCTACGACATACGGTCTAGGAGTTATGAGCAGTTTCGCGCTTTTGGTTGTTATAGCGCCACCTATGGGCCAATCGGGGTCATAATCTCTGAACCTTTCCTCGATTTTTGTACTACCATCTGTCAAAGTTTCAAAGTTCCAGCTCTTACGGTTTGGGCTGCACAATGCGTTTTACGGCGGAATAATAATAATAATTAAAGCTGCAAGCAGCATTTATCGGGGTTCAAGCAGTTAAGGCCTTTAAGGCCTTTAAGCACAAAAGCATCAAAAGTTATTAGTTTTATTAAGCAAGCATGTAACCACTGACATAATAGATGAAAAAGACAATTTACAGCCAATACAGGCAATGTACCATAGGAAATATATGGTTTTAAAGCTTTTTAACAGTTATAGCGACACCTATGGTCCGATCTCCATAAAATTGTTTACTGTGACCTCAAATTGAACCCATACACATGTGTACTGAGTTTGGTGAAGATATCTCATTTACTTCTTGAGTTATAGCCATTTTAGTAAAATAGGCTCCTCCCACAACAATTTACCACATTCTAGTATTATTTACTATGATTCTAGCATGATTTGCCATATTCTAGCAGGATTTACCATGATATACTACATTCTAGTATGATTTACCATACATTCTAGTATGATTTACCATTGTTTACTGTGATTCTAGCATGGTTCACCATAGTTTATCATGATTTATCATAGTTTACCATGATTTACCCTGTTCTAGCAACGTTTACCATGATTTACCATGTTCTAGCATGATGTACCATGATATACCATGTTCTAGAATGATGTACCAGGATTATAGTATGATTTACCTTGATACACCACATTCTAGTATTATTTACTATGATTTACCATGTTTTTAGCGTGATTTACCATGATTTACCACATTGTTAGCAATTATGTGAAGTTAGGTTTCTGAATAAATTCTGAATAATCTGATTAATAGTTTACAAAGACTTTGTGAAGTGTTTATAGACCATTCAAATATATTTTCATAATGACATATCCCAATAGCATTGAAAAAACAACATTTGTGTGTGTGTGTGTGTGTGTGTGTGTGTGTGATCTGTCTGAAAATGTTCATGCATGTTTAGAGTGATATTTCACATGTTCTGACTTGTTTTTAAGAAGGTCTGAGCATCTTAAAAGATATAAGCTTTCGGGGACACTTGGTCAAGGCCACGTATTGAAGTGACCCTATTATAGTCATCCAAATGAAGTAGTTCAACTTTTTCTGATAATTATTGATCTAGAGAGTCCAGAGAATTGTACTGCACTAGTTTTGAACATTATGATATGAAAATTATTTGATCATAGATGAAACAGACCATTTGCAGCCAATACAGGCAATTTACCATAGGAAATATATGGTTTTAAAGCTTTTTAACAATTATAGCGCCAACTATGGTCCGATCTCCATAAAATTTGGCATGCTTGTTAAAGATGTTATGGCACATATTCCCACCAATTTTTGTGAAGTTCTGAGTTTTCATTTATGATTTATAGGCTTTTTAGTGCATTTTGCCACACCCATTTTCTTTATGACCCTATTATAGCCATGCGCAAAATGCAAAAGTTCAACTTTTTTTTGATAATTATTGATCTAGAGAGTCCATAGAATTGTCCTAGACTGGTCTGGTTCCGATCGGGCGAAAAACCTAGGACTAGTTCGCAAAAGTAGGTTTTTAACATATTCGCGAATAATTAATGAACGGTTTGATTGACAGCAATGGTTCTTGAGGCAAAGTTGTTCAGCATGAGCAGATCTATTAAATGATATGCATTTTGTGACAATAAGTGTAACACCACGTGATTACAGAGCCATAAAACTCGTTAGCGCCAACTAGTGGCCGATTTCTTTCAAAATTCTTACAGACCTCTAGGGCCATGAGTCGAACATGCCCACCGAGTTTCGTTCCGATCGGCCTCCGTTAACCTTGTCTAATAGGTGCTCAAACTTCATTGGCCGATGGCGGCCATGTTTTTTGAGATACACCAATGTCCTCATAGACATACATGGGGCCTTGGACCAAGACACTGCATGCCAATTTTCAAGTCAATCGGACTAACGGTCAGGTGGTTATAGCCTGTTTTATGTTTTTTTCATGTTATAGCGCCACCATGTGGCCAATCGCCACGATTTTTTTACTGTGACCTCAGATTGACCTCTTACATATACGTACCAAGTTTGGTGAAGATACCTCATTCATTTCTGGAGTTATAGCTGTTTTAGTACAATAGGCTCCTCCCACAACATACATTTTGGCGCCCCTTAGCGACCGTGAATCGAAATTTCGACTTTTTTTCGATAATTATTGATATTCAGACTCCAGAGAACATTTCTGCACTGGTTTGGTTCCGATCGGACGAAAAACCTAGGACTAGTTCGCAAAAGTAGGTTTATAACAAAATTCAAAATGGCGGAAAAATTTGCATACCGGAAATGAAATCGGAGATATACGTTTTGTTCTTCAAGTGTCCAGCTTTCCAATGATATAAGACACTTGAGTCTACGACATACGGTCTAGGAGTTATGAACAGTTTCGCGCTTTTGGTTGCTATAGCGCCACCTATGGGCCAATCGGGGTCATACTCTCTGAACCTCTCCTCGATTTTTGTACTACCATCTGGCAAAGTTTCAAGGTTCCAGCTCATACGGTTTGGGCTGCACGATGCGTTTTAGCGGAGAAGAAAAATAATAATAAAAATCAGTACAATTACAATAGGGTTTCAGCACTTCGTGCTTGAACCCCTAATAATAATTAAAGCTGCAAGCAGCATTTAGCGGGGTTCAAGCATTTAGGGTCTTTAAGCACATAAGGCAGTTTAGTGAGTTGTCTGAGTTTTTGTTTAGGATTTACAGGCTTTTGAGTGTTTTTTGCCATACCCATTTTCTAAATGATCCTGTTATGGCTACCCAATGGGTAAAGTTAAAGTTTTTTATATAATTAATAATCTAGAGCTTCCAGAGAATTGTACTGCACTGGTATATTTCCGATCGGGCGAAAAACCTAGGACTAGTTCGCAAAAGTAGGTTTTTAACATAATCGCAAGTATTTAATGAACAAATTGATTGACAGCAGTAGTTCTTGAGGCAAAGTTGTTCAGTATGAGGAGATCTATCAAATGATATGCATCACGTGATTACATAGCCCTAAAACCTGTTAGCGTCAACTAGTGGCTGATTTTTCAAAATTCTTACAGACCTCTAGGGCCACGAGTCGAACATGCCCACCGAGTTTCGTTCTGATCGGCCTCCGTTAAGAGCAAACTAACAGCTTTGAATTAAAATGGTGAGGTATCCTGTTGTAAACATCAACCATGCCTGTTGACAGTTCTCTTTTGTGGGAAGGGAATGAAAAGTTCTCAAATCCGCAGCACAGCCTCAGACATAACATTTATATCCATGATCTGCCATTTTCACTATTGTCCTTGCTTGCTTCTTCACAATACCTGCAGATCTTCTGATGATTCGGCTGTGCAGGTCCACATTAACACTGCCTGGCCTAGAACATGGACTGGAAAATGCAAATTTGGGGGGTATAAATATTAATGATCCTGACTCCAACGTCACAGTCGGTGTTATGCTCGGATTCACTCATTTTTCAGCGGTCTTTTGCAAACAGGAGATTTACACATGAAGGAGGAAACAATGGTGTTTGAGGCTCACGGTATGTCAGTTCCATGTCCAGAACTCTTATCATTCAACTATGCCAAGATAAATACAGTTTTCAATTGTATGGCACCTTTAAAATAGATGATTAGTAATATAATGCTTACTTGGAGTCTGAAATGGCTTTAACAAAAGAAGAAAAATATTCTTAGATTTCTGTTCATTCTAATCATGTACAAATAAAGTAGCACAGTAAGATTACATTTATTTGAATGCATTAGTGAGTGTGTGATTGTGCTGTGTGTGCAGCGTGTCAATACTAAAATTGAAGGTGTAGTTGATATCTTTGGTGATAATATCTGTAGTAATCATAAAAAAAAACACTTAAGAAATAAAGAATTAAAATTACAAATAATATTCTATTAAGATATGAGTTACAATAACATGATTTGCAATAGTAATAATATCAATAATATATGCACAATACACACAGATTAGACTATCAGGTCTGTGTTTTACAAAAACATTAGTATTGCAGCCAATGTGAGTCTGTGGGATTTATAAACAGACAAAATATGATTTGAAATGTTATTTTAATGATTTTATTAAGTTTAAACAATATTTCAAATGGAAAAAAAATGAAAAATAATATTTTAGTGAGCAGAATGAACCAATGAGTGTTCTTCTTCTGGTGGTTAAAATGTAAATGAAAACAATAATACTTAAACAATAATACTTAATATACTAACCATGCTTGAACACACACATGCACACACATTTTGTTGTAGATGTAGATATTTAAAATAAAAGATAGGTAACAAAATGATAATTGCAAATCTCTTCTGTATAACACCATTTTCAGATTTCAAATTAATCACTGAGAGGCAGAATTGTTCAAACTGAGAACTCAGTACAAATGAAGTGATAAACTTTGACAAAACATGACTGTGTTATAATAGGTGATTTTCATGCAAGTAATTTTATATAGTCCAAAAACTAATGCAAAAGCACAGATGAAAATATTTTATTACGTAGAATGTCCTGCTTCCATAGTAGAAGACCACTAATTGACTCACTTTCATTTGAAAGACTTTTTTATCCACCAGTAAAACAAAGCAGTTTCTCCATGTTCTTTCCATTAAGCATGCTTACACACACAGACACACACACAAACACAAACACAAACACATCCACACACACACACACAAAGACAAATATGTTTTCAATGTTTTTAGGATATGATATTGTGAAAATATTGTGAAAAATCTCCTCATCTTGAACAACTTTGCCTCAAGAATCACTAATGTCAATCAAACCGTTCATAATCATAATAAAAAAATAAAATATATACAAATATCATAATAAAAAAAAACATCATAATAAAAAAGATTGCTTCTTAAAGCATTTGTTTATTTCCCAATACTGAAAGCGAATTAAAAGATAATGCGTAATCCTGCTGCTCCCTCTAGTGGACAACAGTGGTATTATAGCTTACATTTTACAGTTGAAGTGTTTGAATGAATGAATGGGAATTTGTTTTTTTACTTATATCTCAGGAACCAAAAGGCGAAAAATTCTGAAACTCAGAGCATAGATAGTGCTTGAGGAGCCCTGTTGAATGAGACCATCAAGGTGTTTTTGGGCGATTGGGGCTGGGAGTTATGACTGTTATAAGGCATATCTGTTCGGGCTATTATCTCTGGAATGCCCAGGGCAAATAACACCACATTTGAATCGAAGCTAGCCAAGGACAGGCCCTTTCCAACGAGCTCTCACACAATGTTCGGGGTGGTCTGGTTCGGGAGTAATGGCCGTTCAAAATCGGGGGTCCCGCGGGCTGGCGATGCGCGGGGGGCGCGCTCCCGAGGCCCGCGACGACACGTTTCGATCAAGAGCCCGGAGAGGTCCTCACCATCAAAATTTGAGCGCGCAACGACTTTCCGTTTTCGAGTTATGAATGAATTTGTATTCGAGGGCATGGCTTAAATGCCGTTATACTTTCGTTTCATTTCATTCATTTACTTTCGTCCATTTCCATATCTCAGTGTAACACAATTGTCAATAGTAATACTCAATAGATGAGTTTTGACAAAATGTGATTGTAAATGTTAAAATAATGATTTTATAAAGTCTAAATATGAATTTTATAACAATATTAGGGAGTAGTATGCTGAAATGACAGCAGGGGGCAGTAAAATACCACTTATTGGCTTAATATGTCATTATATTCATATAAAATCACCTTTTGAAGAAGTTAAACTTTTTTTCTGATAATTATTGATCTAGAGAGTTCAGAGAATTGTGCTGCATTGGTTTTGAACATTATGATATGAACATTATATGATAATAGAAAGAAGACACCATTTACAGCAAATACAGGCAATTTACCATAGGAAATATATGGGTTTTAAAGCGTTTTAACAGTTATAGCGCCAACTATGGTCCGATCTCCATACAATTTTCCATGCTTCTTTAGCAGGTTATGACACATATGCTCGTCAATTTTTGTGAAGTTCTGAGTTTTCGTTTAGGATTTATAGGCTTTTGAGTGCATTTTACCACACCCATTTTCTAAATGACCCTGTTATAGCCATTCGAAAAATGCAAAAGTTCAACTTTTTTTTGATAATTATTGACCTAGAGAGTCCATAGAATTGTCCTAGACTGATTTGGTTCCGATCGGGCGAAAAACCAGGGACTAGTTCGCAAAAGTAGGTTTTTAACATAATTACGAATATTTAATGAACGGTTTGATTGACAGCAATGGTTCTTGAGGCAAAGTTGTTCAACAAGAGGAGATCTATCAAATGGTATGCATTTTGTGACAATAAGTGTAACACCACGTGATTACAGAGCCATAAAACTCGTTAGCGCCAACTAGTGGCCGATTTCTTTTAAAATTCTTACAGACCTCTAGGGCCATGAGTAGAACATGCCCACCGAGTTTCCTTCTGATCGGCCTCCGTTAACCTTGTCTAATAGGTGCTCAAATTTCATTGGCCGATGGCGGCCATGTTTTTTTAGATACGCCAATGTCCTCATACACATACATGACACCTTGGACCAAGACACTGCATACCAATTTTCAAGTCAATCGGACTAACGGTCAGGTGGTTAAAGCCTGTTTTATGGTTTTTTCATATTATAGCGCCACCATGTGGCCAATCGCCACGATTTTTTTACTGTTACCTCATATTGAGCTCATACATATGTGTACCGAGTTTGGTGAAGATACCTCATTTACTTCTGGAGTTATAGCCATTTTAGTAAAATAGGCCCCTCCCACAACGTACGTTTTGGCGCCCCTTAGCGTCCGTGAATCGAAATTTCGACTTTTTTTCGATAATTATTGATCGTCAGTTTCTAGAGAACATTTCTGCACTGGATTGGTTCCGATCGGGCGAAAAACCAGGGACTAGTTCGCAAAAGTAGGTTTTTGACAAAATTCAAAATGGCGGAAAATCTATCATGGCGGAAATGAAATCGGAGATATACGTTTTGTTCGTCAGGCGTCCAGCTTTCCAATGATATAAGACACTTGAGTCTACGACATACGGTCTAGGAGTTCTGAGCAGTTTCGCGCTTTTGGTTGCTATAGCGCCACCTATGGGCCAATCGGGGTCATAATTTGATAACCTCTCCTCGATTTTTGTACTACCATTTGGCAAAGTTTCAAGGTTCCAGCTCTTACGGTTTGGGCTGCACGATGCGTTTTACGGCAGAAGAAAAATAATAATAATTAAAGCTGCAAGCAGCATTTAGCGGGGTTCAAGCATTTAGGGTCTTTAAGCACATAAGGCAGTTTAGTGAGTTGTCTGAGTTTTTGTTTAGGATTTACAGGCTTTTGAGTGTTTTTTGCCATACCCATTTTCTAAATGATCCTGTTATGGCTACCCAATGGGTAAAGTTAAAGTTTTTTATATAATTAATAATCTAGAGCTTCCAGAGAATTGTACTGCACTGGTATATTTCCGATCGGGCGAAAAACCTAGGACTAGTTTGCAAAAGTAGGTTTTTAACATAATCGCAAGTATTTAATGAACAAATTGATTGACAGCAGTAGTTCTTGAGGCAAAGTTGTTCAGTATGAGGAGATCTATCAAATGATATGCATCACGTGATAGTGGCTGATTTTTCAAAATTCTTACAGACCTCTAGGGCCACGAGTCGAACATGCCCATCGAGTTTCGTTCTGATCGGCCTCCGTTAAGAGCAAACTAACAGCTTTGAATTAAAATGGTGAGGTATCCTGTTGTAAACATCAACCATGCCTGTTGACAGTTTTGTGGGAAGGGAATGAAAAGTTCTCAAATCCACAGCACAGCCTCAGACATAACATTTATATCCATGATCTGCCATTTTCACTATTGTCCTTGCTTGCTTCTTCACAATACCTGCAGATCTTCTGATGATTCGGCTGTGCAGGTCCACATTAACACTGCCTGGCCTAGAACATGGACTGGAAAATGCAAATTTGGGGGGTATAAATATTAATGATCCTGACTCCAACGTCACAGTCGGTGTTATGGTGGGATTCACTCATTTTTCAGCGGTCTTTTGCAAACAGGAGATTTACACATGAAGGAGGAAACAATGGTGTTTGAGGCTCACGGTATGTCAGTTCCATGTCCAGAACTCTTATCATTCAACTATGCCAAGATAAATACAGTTTTCAATTGTATGGCACCTTTAAAATAGATGATTAGTAATATAATGCTTACTTGGAGTCTGAAATGGCTTCAACAAAAGAAGAAAAATAGTCTTAGATTTCTGTTCATTCTAATCATGTACAAATAAAGTAGCACAGTAAGATTACATTTATTTGAATGCATTAGTGAGTGTGTGATTGTGCTGTGTGTGCAGCGTGTCAATACTAAAAGTGAAGGTGTAGTTGATATCTTTGGTGATAATATCTGTAGTAATCATAAAAAAACAATTAAGAAATAAAGAATTAAAATTACAAATAATATTCTATTAAGATATGAGTTACAGTAACATGATTTGCAATAGTAATAATATCAATAATATATGCACAATACACACAGATTAGACTATCAGGTCTGTGTTTTACAAAAACATTAGTATTGCAGGCAATGTGAGTCTGTGGGATTTATAAACAGACAAAATATGATTTGAAATGTTATTTTAATGATTTTATTAAGTTTAAACAATATTTCAAATGGAAAAAAAATGAAAAATAATATTTTAGTGAGCAGAATGAACCAATGAGTGTTCTTCTTCTGGTGGTTAAAATGTAAATGAAAACAATAATACTTAAACAATAATACTTAATACACTAACCATGCTTGAACACACACATGCACACACATTTTGTTGTAGATGTAGATATTTAAAATAAAAGATAGGTAACAAAATGATAATTGCAAATCTCTTCTGTATAACACCATTTTCAGATTTCAAATTAATCACTGAGAGGCAGAATTGTTCAAACTGAGAACTCAGTACAAATGAAGTGATAAACTTTGACAAAACATGACTGTGTTATAATAGGTGATTTTCATGCAAGTAATTTTATATAGTCCAAAAACTAATGCAAAAGCACAGATGAAAATATTTTATTAAGTAGAATGTCCTGCTTCCATAGTAGAAGACCACTAATTGACTCACTTTCATTTGAAAGACTTTTTTATCCACCAGTAAAACAAAGCAGTTTCTCCATGTTCTTTCCATTAAGCATGCTTACACACACAGACACAGACACACACACAAACACAAACACATCCACACACACACACACACACACACACACACACACACACACACACACACACACACACACACACACACACACACACACACACACACACACACACACACACACACACACACACACAAAGACAAATATGTTTTCAATGTTTTTAGGATGTGATATTGTGAAAATATCTTCATCTCCTCATCTTGAACAACTTTGCCTCAAGAATCACTAATGTCAATCAAACCGTTCATAATCATAATAAAAAAATAAAATATATACAAATATCATAATAAAAAAAAAACATCATAATAAAAAATATTGCTTCTTAAAGCATTTGTTTATTTCCCAATACTGAAGCGAATTAAAAGATCATGCGTAATCCTGCTGCTCCCTCTAGTGGACAACAGTGGTATTATAGCTTACATTTTACAGTTGAAGTGTTTGAATGAATGAATGGGAATTTGTTTTTTTACTTATATCTCAGGAACCAAAAGGCGAAAAATTCTGAAACTCAGAGCATAGATAGTGCTTGAGGAGCCCTGTTGAATGAGACCATCAAGGTGTTTTTGGGCGATTGGGGCTGGGAGTTATGACTGTTATAAGGCATATCTGTTCGGGCTATTATCTCTGGAATGCCCAGGGCAAATAACACCACATTTGAATCGAAGCTAGCCAAGGACAGGCCCTTTCCAACGAGCTCTCACACAATGTTCGGGGTGGTCTGGTTCGGGAGTAATGGCCGTTCAAAATCGGGGGTCCCGCGGATTCGCGATGCGCGGGGGGCGCGCTCCCGAGGCCCGCGACGACACGTTTCGATCAAGAGCCCCGAGAGGTCCTCACCATCAAAATTTGAGCGCGCAACGACTTTCCGTTTTCGAGTTATGAATGAATTTGTATTCGGGGGCGTGGCTTAAATGCCGTTATACTTTCGTTTCATTTCATTCATTTACTTTCGTCCATTTCCATATCTCAGTGTAACACAATTGTCAATAGTAATACTCAATAGATGAGTTTTGACAAAATGTGATTGTAAATGTTAAAATAATGATTTTATAAAGTCTAAATATGAATTTTATAACAATATTAGGGAGTAGTATGATGAAATGACAGCAGGGGGCAGTAAAATACCACTTATTGGCTTAATATGTCATTATATTCATATAAAATCACCTTTTGAAGAAGTTAAACTTTTTTTCTGATAATTATTGATCTAGAGAGTTCAGAGAATTGTGCTGCACTGGTTTTGAACATTATGATATGAACATTATATGATAAAAGATAGAAGACATCATTTACAGCAAATACAGGCAATTTACCATAGGAAATATATGGTTTTAAAGCGTTTTAACAGTTATAGCGCCAACTATGGTCCGATCTCCATAAAATTTTCCATGCTTCTTTAGCAGGTTATGACACATATGCTCATCAATTTTTGTGAAGTTCTGAGTTTTCGTTTAGGATTTATAGGCTTTTGAGTGCATTTTACCACGCCCATTTTCTAAATTACCCTGTTATAGCCATGCAAAAAATGCAAAAGTTCAACTTTTTTTTGATAATTATTGACCTAGAGAGTCCATAGAATTGTCCTAGACTGGTTTGGTTCCGATCGGGCGAAAAACCTAGGACTAGTTCGCAAAAGTAGGTTTTTAACATAATTACGAATATTTAATGAACGGTTTGATTGACAGCAATGGTTCTTGAGGCAAAGTTGTTCAACAAGAGGAGATCTATCAAATGGTATGCATTTTGTGACAATAAGTGTAACACCACGTGATTACAGAGCCATAAAACTCGTTAGCGCCAACTAGTGGCCGATTTCTTTTAAAATTCTTACAGACCTCTAGGGCCATGAGTAGAACATGCCCATCGAGTTTCGTTCTGATCGGCCTCCGTTAACCTTGTCTAATAGGTGCTCAAACTTCATTGGCCGATGGCGGCCATGTTTTTTTAGATACGCCAATGTCCTCATACACATACATGACACCTTGGACCAAGACACTGCATACCAATTTTCAAGTCAATCGGACTAACGGTCAGGTGGTTAAAGCCTGTTTTATGTTTTTTTCATATTATAGCGCCACCATGTGGCCAATCGCCGCAAATTTTTTACTGTTACCTCATACTGAGCTCATACATATGTGTACGGAGTTTGGTGAAGATACCTCATTTACTTCTGGAGTTATAGCCATTTTAGTAAAATAGGCCCCTCCCACAACGTACGTTTTGGCGCCCCTTAGCGTCCGTGAATCGAAATTTCGACTTTTTTTCGATAATTATTGATCTTCAGTTTCTAGAGAACATTTCTGCACTGGTTTGGTTCCGATCGGGCGAAAAACCAGGGACTAGTTCGCAAAAGTAGGTTTTTGACAAAATTCAAAATGGCGGAAAATCTATCATGGCGGAAATGAAATCGGAGATATACGTTTTGTTCGTCAGGCGTCCAGCTTTCCAATGATATAAGACACTTGAGTCTACGACATACGGTCTAGGAGTTCTGAGCAGTTTCGCGCTTTTAGTTGCTATAGCGCCACCTATGGGCCAATCGGGGTCATAATTTGATAACCTCTCCTCGATTTTTGTACTACCATCTGGCAAAGTTTCAAGGTTCCAGCTCTTACGGTTTGGGCTGCACGATGCGTTTTACGGCAGAAGAAAAATAATAATAAAAATCAGGACAATTACAATAGGGTTTCAGCACTTCGTGCTTGAACCCCTAAAAATCAGCACAATTACAATAGGGTTTCAGCACTTCGTGCTTGAACCCCTAATAATAAAAATCCTTACAATTACAATAGGGTTTCAGCACTTCGTGCTTGAACCCCTAATAATAATTAAAGCTGCAAGCAGCATTTATCGGGGTTCAAGCAGTTAAGGCCTTTAAGGCATTTAAGCACAAAAGCATCAAAAGTTATTAAGATTTATTTAGCAAGCATGTAACCACTGACATAATAGATGGAAAAGACCATTTACAGCCAATACAGGCAATTTGCCATGGGATATATATGGTTTTAAAGCTTTTTAACAGTTATAGCGCCACCTATGGTCCGATCTCCATAAAATTGTTTACTGTGACCTCAAATTGAACCCATACACATGTGTACTGAGTTTGGTGAAGATATCTCATTTACTTCTTGAGTTATAGCCATTTGAGTAAAATAGGCTCCTCCCACAACGATTTGCCACATTCTAGAATTATTTAATATGATTCTAGCATGATTTACTATCATATACCATGTTCCAGAATGATTTATTAGGATTCTAGCATGATTTACCTTGATACACCTCATTTCAGTATTATTTACTATGATTTACAATGTTTCTAGCCTGATTAACCACATTACTAGCAATTATGTGAAGTGTCAGTGCAAATGAGGTGATGAACAATGACAAAATATTATTGTGTTATAATAGTTAGTTATATACGTGATTTTTAGTGTGTGTCCAAGTATGAATGCAAAAGCACATGTAAAATATTTCATTATTAAGTAGAATGGCCAGCAGAGGGCACTAGAAGACCACTTATTGGCTCACTTTCACTTTAAACCAGTTTTCTGCACTAAAGCAAACCAGTTTTTCCATGTTAACTCAATGCATGCTTACACACACACACACACACACACACACACACACACACACACACACACACACACACACACACAGCATAGTTTACCATGATTTACCATGATTTACCACATTACTAGCAATTATTTGAAGTGTCAGTGCAAATAAAGTGATTAACACTGACAAAATATGATTGTGTTATAATAGTTATTGCTATATAAGTGATTTTTAGTGTGTATTCAAGTATAAATGCAAGCACATGTGGAAAAATTTAATTAATAAGTAGAATGGCCAGCAGAGGGCAGTAGAAGACCACTTATTGGCTCACTTTCACTTTAAACCTCATGATTTTGACCAGTTTTCTGCACTAAAGCAAACCAGTGTTTCCATGTTAACTCAATAATGCATACTTGCTACATATGCTACACACAATAATGCTACACACACACACACACACACACACACACACACACACACACACACACACACACACACAAATGTTTCAGTGATATTGGTGTCACATTCACCTTCATCACATTCACCTTCTGTCTTCATCACATTCACCATCTGTCGTCATCACCTGCACCTGCTCCTCATCACCCTCCTCATCATCACCTGCTCCTCATCATCATAACCGTCACCTGTTGTCCTTGTCTTGATCTGTGTATTTAAGTTCCCCTCTCATCCATTATCATTGTCGGTTATTGTTTGTGCACTAGCACTCTGTTATGTTTGTTTTCATGTTGGAAAATAAAACCTTTGTTATATTTGTACCACACACACACACACACACACACACACACACCATCATTTATCATGATTTACCATGGCTGATACCAATACCAATATGAGAAAATTACTATTTTAAACAGCAGGGGGCAGTAAAATACCACTTATTGGCTTAACATGCCATTAATTCATATCATTTTCACCTTTTTAACTGTTATAGAGGCAAATTTTGTCCGATCTGTCTGAAAATTTTCATGCTTGTTCAGGGTGATATTTCACACGTTCTGACTTGTTTTTAAGAAGGTCTGAGCATTGATTAAAGAGATATAGGCTTTCGGGGACACTTGGTAAAGGCCAGATTTTGAAGTGAACCTATTATAGCTATCCAAATGAAGTAGTTCAACTTTTTCTGACAATTATTGATCTAGTGAGTCCAGAGAATTGTATTGCACTAGTTTTGAACATTATGATATGAAAATTATATGATCAGAGATGGAAAAGACCATTTACAGCCAATACAGGCAGTTTACCATAGAAAATATATGATTTTAAAGCTTTTTAACAGTTATAGCGCCACCTATCGTCCGATCTCCATAGAATTTTTCATGCTTGTTAATGATGTTATGTCACATATGCTGACCAATTTTTGTGAAGTTCTGAGTTTTTATTTAGGATTTATAGGCTTTTTAATGTATTTTGACACGCCCATTTTATAAATTACCCTATTACAGCCATCCAAATGCAAAAGTTCAACTTTTTTTTGATAATTATTGATCTAGAGAGTCCAGAGAATTGTCCTAGACTGGTCTGGTTCCGATCGGGCAAAAAACCTAGGACTAGTTCGCAAAAGTAGGTTTTTAACATATTAATGAATAATTAATGAACAGTTTGATTGACAGCAATGGTTCTTGAGGCAAAGTTGTTCAGGATGAGGAGATCTATCAAATGATATGCATATTGTGTGGATATTTGTAACACCACGTGATTACAGAGCCGTAAAACTCGTTAGCGCCAACTAGTGGCCGATTTCTTTCAAAATTCTTACAGACCTTTAGGGCCATGAGCCGAACATGCCCATTGAGTTTCGTTCCGATCGGCCTCCGTTAACCTTGTCTAATAGGTGCTCAAATTTCGTTGGCCGATGGCGGCCATGTTTTTTGAGATACGCCAATGTCCTCATACACATACATGGCACCTTGGACCAAGACACTGCATACCAATTTTCAAGTCAATCGGACTAACGGTCAGGTGGTTATAGCCTGTTTTATGTTTTTTTCATTTTATAGCGCCACCATGAGGCCAATCGTCGCGATTTTTTTACTGTGACCCCAGATTGAACTCATACACATGTGTACCAAGTTTGGTGAAGATACCTCATTTACATCGGGAGTTATAGCCATTTTAGTAAAATAGGCCCCTCCCACAACGTACGTTTTGGCGCCCCTTAGCGACCGTGAATCGAAATTTCCACTTTTTTTCGATAATTATTGATATTCAGACTCCAGAGAACATTTCTGCACTGGTTTGGTTCCAATCGGGCAAAAAACCAGGGACTAGTTCGCAAAAGTAGGTTTTTGACAAAATTCAAAATGGCGGAAAATCTATCATGGCGGAAATGAAATCGGAGATATACGTTTTGTTCGTCAGGCATCCAGCTTTCCAATGATATAAGACACTTGAGTCTACGACATACGGTCTAGGAGTTATGAACAGTTTCGCGCTTTTGGTTGCTATAGCGCCACCTATGGGCCAATCGGGGTCATAATCTCTGAACCTTTCCTCGATTTTTGTACTACCATCTGTCAAAGTTTCAAAGTTCCAGCTCTTACGGTTTGGGCTGCACGATGCGTTTTACGGCGGAATAATAATAATAATTAAAGCTGCAAGCAGCATTTATCGGGGTTCAAGCAGTTAAGGCCTTTAAGGCATTTAAGCACAAAAGCATCAAAAGTTATTAAGATTTATTTAGCAAGCATGTAACCACTGACATAATAGATGGAAAAGACCATTTACATCCAATACAGGCAATTTGCCATGGGATATATATGGTTTTAAAGCTTTTTAACAGTTATAGCGCCACCTATGGTCCGATCTCCATAAAATTGTTTACTGTGACCTCAAATTGAACCCATACACATGTGTACTGAGTTTGGTGAAGATATCTCATTTACTTCTTGAGTTATAGCCATTTGAGTAAAATAGGCTCCTCCCACAACGATTTGCCACATTCTAGAATTATTTAATATGATTCTAGCATGATTTACTATCATATACCATGTTCCAGAATGATTTATTAGGATTCTAGCATGATTTACCTTGATACACATCATTTCAGTATTATTTACTATGATTTACAACAGATTTACCACATTACTAGCAATTATGTGAAGTGTCAGTGCAAATGAGGTGATGAACACTGACAAAATATTATTGTGTTATAATAGTTAGTTATATACGTGATTTTTAGTGTGTGTCCAAGTATGAATGCAAAAGCACATGTAAAATATTTCATTATTAAGTAGAATGGCCAGCAGAGGGCACTAGAAGACCACTTATTGGCTCACTTTCACTTTAAACCAGTTTTCTGCACTAAAGCAAACCAGTTTATCCATGTTAACTCAATGCATGCTTACACACACACACACACACACACACACACACACACACACACACACACACACACACACACACACACACACACATACACACACAGCATAGTTAACCATGATTTACCATGATATACCACGTTCTAGTATTATTTACCAGGAGATAAACGACAATCTAGTATTATTTACTTTGATTTACCATGTTTCTAGCCTGATTTATCACATTACTAGCAATTATTTGAAGTGTCAGTGCAAATAAAGTGATTAACACTGACAAAATATGATTGTGTTATAATAGTTATTGCTATATAAGTGATTTTTTTAGTGTGTATTCAAGTATGAATGCAAGCACATGTTGAAATATTTCATTAATAAGTAGAATGGCCAGCAGAGGGCAGTAGAAGACCACTTATTGGCTCACTTTCACTTTAAACCAGTTTTCTGCACTAAAGCAAACCAGTTTATCCATGTTAACTCAATGCATGCTTACACACACACACACACACACACACACACACACACACACACACACACACACACACACACACACACACACACACACAGCATAGTTAACCATGATTTACCATGATTTACCACATTACTAGCAATTATTTGAAGTGTCAGTGCAAATAAAGTGATTAACACTGACAAAATATGATTGTGTTATAATAGTTATTGCTATATAAGTGATTTTTAGTGTGTATTCAAGTATAAATGCAAGCACATGTGGAAAAATTTAATTAATAAGTAGAATGGCCAGCAGAGGGCAGTAGAAGACCACTTATTGGCTCACTTTCACTTTAAACCTCATGATTTTGACCAGTTTTCTGCACTAAAGCAAACCAGTGTTTTCATGTTAACTCAATAATGCATACTTGCTACATATGCTACACACAATAATGCTACACACACACACACACACACACACACACACACACACACACACACACACACACACACACACACACACACACAAATGTTTCAGTGATATTGGTGTCACCTTCATCACATTCACCTTCTGTCTTCATCACATTCACCATCTGTCGTCATCACCTGCACCTGCTCCTCATCATCACCTGCTCCTCATCATCATAACCGTCACCTGTTGTCCTTGTCTTGATCTGTGTATTTAAGTTCCCCTCTCATCCATTATCATTGTCGGTTATTGTTTGTGCACTAGCACTCTGTTATGTTTGTTTTCATGTTGGAAAATAAAACCTTTGTTATATTTGTACCACACACACACACACACACACACACACACACACACACACACACACACAGACACACACACACACACACACACACACACACACACACACACACACACACACACACACACACCATCATTTATCATGATTTACCATGGCTGATACCAATACCAATATGAGAAAATGACTATTTTAAACAGCAGGGGGCAGTAAAATACCACTTATTGGCTTAACATGCCATTAATTCATATCATTTTCACCTTTTTAACTGTTATAGAGGCAAATTTTGTCCGATCTGTCTGAAAATTTTCATGCTTGTTCAGGGTGATATTTCACACGTTCTGACTTGTTTTTAAGAAGGTCTGAGCATTGATTAAAGAGATATAGGCTTTCAGGGACACTTGGTAAAGGCCAGATTTTGAAGTGAACCTATTATAGCTATCCAAATGAAGTAGTTCAACTTTTTCTGACAATTATTGATCTAGTGAGTCCAGAGAATTGTATTGCACTAGTTTTGAACATTATGATATGAAAATTATATGATCAGAGATGGAAAAGACCATTTACAGCCAATACAGGCAGTTTACCATAGGAAATATATGATTTTAAAGCTTTTTAACAGTTATAGCGCCACCTATTGTCCGATCTCCATAGAATTTTTCATGCTTGTTAATGATGTTATGTCACATATGCTGACCAATTTTTGTGAAGTTCTGAGTTTTTATTTAGGATTTATAGGCTTTTTAATGTATTTTGACATGCCCATTTTATAAATTACCCTATTACAGCCATCCAAATGCAAAAGTTCAACTTTTTTTTGATAATTATTGATCTAGAGAGTCCAGAGAATTGTCCTAGACTGGTCTGGTTCCGATCGGGCAAAAAACCTAGGACTAGTTCGCAAAAGTAGGTTTTTAACATATTAATGAATAATTAATGAACAGTTTGATTGACAGCAATGGTTCTTGAGGCAAAGTTGTTCAGGATGAGGAGATCTATCAAATGATATGCATATTGTGTGGATATTTGTAACACCACGTGATTACAGAGCCGTAAAACTCGTTAGCGCCAACTAGTGGCCGATTTCTTTCAAAATTCTTACAGACCTTTAGGGCCATGAGCCGAACATGCCCATTGAGTTTCGTTCCGATCGGCCTCCGTTAACCTTGTCTAATAGGTGCTCAAACTTCGTTGGCCGATGGCGGCCATGTTTTTTGAGATACGCCAATGTCCTCATACACATACATGGCACCTTGGACCAAGACACTGCATACCAATTTTCAAGTCAATCGGACTAACGGTCAGGTGGTTATAGCCTGTTTTATGTTTTTTTCATTTTATAGCGCCACCATGAGGCCAATCGTCGCGATTTTTTTACTGTGACCCCAGAGTATGCTCATACACATGTGTACCAAGTTTGGTGAAGATACCTCATTGACATCGGGAGTTATAGCCATTTTAGTAAAATAGGCCCCTCCCACAACGTACGTTTTGGCGCCCCTTAGCGACCGTGAATCGAAATTTCCACTTTTTTTCGATAATTATTGATATTCAGTCTCCAGAGAACATTTCTGCACTAGTTTGGTTCCAATCGGGCAAAAAACCAGGGACTAGTTCGCAAAAGTAGATTTTTGACAAAATTCAAAATGGCGGAAAATCTATCATGGCGGAAATGAAATCGGAGATATACGTTTTGTTCGTCAGGCGTCCAGCTTTCCAATGATATAAGACACTTGAGTCTACGACATACGGTCTAGGAGTTATGAGCAGTTTCGCGCTTTTGGTTGTTATAGCGCCACCTATGGGCCAATCGGGGTCATAATCTCTGAACCTTTCCTCGATTTTTGTACTACCATCTGTCAAAGTTTCAAAGTTCCAGCTCTTACGGTTTGGGCTGCACGATGCGTTTTACGGCGGAATAATAATAATAATAATAATTAAAGCTGCAAGCAGCATTTATCGGGGTTCAAGCTATTAAGGCCTTTAAGGGTTTTTAAGCACAAAAGCATCAAAAGTTATCAGGTTTTATTTAGCAAGCATGTAACCACTGACATAATAGATGGAAAAGACCATTTACAGCCAATACAGGCAATGTACCATAGGAAATATATGGTTTTAAAGCTTTTTAACAGTTATAGCGCCACCTATGGTCCGATCTCCATAAAATTTGGCATGCTTGTTAATGATGTTATGTCACATATGCTCACCAATTTTTGTGAAGTTCTGAGTTTTCATTTAGGATTTATAGGATTTTTAATGTATTTTGCCACGCCCATTTTATAAATTACCCTATTACAGCCATCCAAATGCAAAAGTTCAACTTTTTTTCGATAATTATTGATCTAGAGAGTCCAGAGAATTGTCCTAGACTGGTCTGGTTCCGATCGGGCGAAAAACCTAGGACTAGTTCGCAAAAGTAGGTTTTTAACATGTTCGCGAATATTTAATGAACGGTTTGATTGACAGCAATGGTTCTTGAGGCAAAGTTGTTCAGCATGAGCAGATCTATCAAATGATATGCATATTGTGTGGATGAGTGTAACACCACGTGATTACAGAGCCATAAAACTCGTTACCGCCAACTAGTGGCCGATTTCTTTCAAAATTCTTACAGACCTCTAGGGCCATGAGATGAACATGCCCATCGAGTTTCGTTCCGATCGGCCTCCGTTAACCTTGTCTAATAGGTGCTCAAATTCATTGGCCAATGGCGGCCATGTTTTTTGAGATACGCCAATTTCCTCATAGACATATATGGCACCTTGGGCCAAGACACTGCATACCAATTTTCAAGTCAATCGGACTAACGGTCAGGTGGTTATAGCCCTTTACATGTTTTTTCCATGTTATAGCGCCACCTATTGTTCAATCGTCGCGATTTTTTTACTGTGACCCCAGACTGAACCCATACACATGTGTACCGAGGTTGGTTAAGCTATATCATTTACTTTTTGAGTTATAGCCATTTTAGTAAAATAGGCTCCTCCCACAATGTTTATTTTATGCCCCCTAGCGACCATGAATCGAAATTTCGAATTTTTTTTGATAATTATTGATCGTCAGACTCCATAGAACATTTCTGCACTGGATTGGTTCCGATCGGACAAAAAACCTAGGACTAATTAGCAAAAGTAGTTTTTTGACAAAATTCAAAATGGCGGAAAAATTTCCATACCGGAAATGAAATCGGAGATATACGTTTTGTTCATCGCGTTTCCAGCTTTCCAATGATATAAGACACTTGAGTCTATGACATACGGTCTAGGAGTTATGAGCAGTTTCGCGCTTTTGGTTGTTATAGCGCCACCTATGGGCCAATCGGGGTCATAATCTCTGAACCTCTCCTCGATTTTTGTACTACCATCTGGCAAAGTTTCAAGTCTCCAGCCCTTACGGTTTGGGCTGCACGATGCGTTTTACGGCAGAAGAATAATAATAATAATAATAAAAATCCTTACAATTACAATAGGGTTTCAGCACTTCGTGCTTGAACCCCTAATAATAAAAATCAGCACAATTACAATAGGGTTTCAGCACTTCGTGCTTGAACCCCTAATTAAAGCTGCAAGCAGCATTTATCGGGGTTCAAGCATTTAAGGCCTTTAAGCACATAAGCATTTAAGACATTAAGTTTTATTTGGAAAGCTTTTAACCACTGAAATAATAGATGGAAAAGACCATTTACAGCCAAAACAGGCAATTTACCATAGGAAATATATGGTTTTCAAAGCTTTTTAACAGTTATAGCGCCACCTATCGTCCGATCTTCATAAAACTTTGCATGCTCCTTCACCATGTTATGCCACATATGCCCACCAATTTTCGTGAAGTTTTGAGTATTCCTTTAGGATTTATAGGCTTTTGAGTGTATTTTGCCACGCCCGTTTTGTAAATTACCCTGTTATAGCCAATCAAATGCAAAAGTTCTACTTTTTTTCGATAATTATTTATTTTGAGAGTCCAGAGAATTGTCCTAGATTGGTCTGGTTCCGATTGGGCGAAAAACCAGGGACTAGTTCGCAAAAGTAGGTTTTTAACATATTCGCGAATATTTAATGAACGGTTTGATTGACAGCATTGGTTCTTGAGGCAAAGTTGTTCAGCATGAGCAGATCTATCAAATGATATGCCTTTTGTGACGAAATTTGTTACACCACGTGATTACAGAGCCTTAAAACTCGTTAGCGCCAACTAGTGGCCGATTTCTTTCAAAATTCTTACAGACCTTTAGGGGCTTGAGCCGAACATGCCCACCGAGTTTCGTTCCGATCGGACTTCGTTAACCTTGTTTAATAGGTGCTCAAAACTCATTGGCCAATGGCGGCCATGTTTTTCGAGATACGCCAATATCCTTTTAGACATACATGGCCCCTTGGGCCAAGACACTGCATACCAAATTTCAAGTCAATCGGACTAACGGTCAGGTGTCTATACGTTTTTTTTGTTTTATAGCGCCACCATGTGGCCAATCGACGCAATTTTTTTACTGTGACCTCAGATTGACCTCTTACACACGTTTAGCAAGTTTGGTGAAGTTTACTGAATTACTTCTTGAGTTATAGCCATTTTAGTAAAATAGGCTCCTCCCACAACGTTAATTTTGCACCCCCTAGCGACCGTGAATCGAAATTTCAACTTTTTTTCGATAATTATTGATCTTCAGACTCCACAGAACAATTCTGCACTGGTTTGGTTCCGATCGGGCGAAAAACCAGGGACTAGTTCGCAAAAGTAGGTTTTCGACAAAATTCAAAATGGCGGAAATCTATCATGGCGGAAATAAAATCGGAGATATACGTTTTGTTCGTCAGGCGTCCAGCTTTCCTCTGATATAAGACACTTGAGTCTATGACTTACGGTCTAGGAGTTATGAGCAGTTTCGCGCTTTTGGTTGCTATAGCGCCACCTATGGGCCAATCGGGGTCATAATTTGATAACCTCTCCTCGATTTTTGTACTACCATCTGGCAAAGTTTCAAGGTTCCAGCTCTTACGGTTTGGGCTGCACGATGCGTTTTACGGCAGAAGAAAAATAATAATAATAATTAAAGCTGCAAGCAGCATTTAGCGGGGTTCAAGCATTTAGGGTCTTTAAGCACATAAGGCAGTTTAGTGAGTTTTTGTTTAGGATTTACAGGCTTTTGAGTGTTTTTTGCCATACCCATTTTCTAAATGATCCTGTTATGGCTACCCAATGGGTAAAGTTAAAGTTTTTTATATAATTAATAATCTAGAGCTTCCAGAGAATTGTACTGCACTGGTATATTTCTGATCGGGCGAAAAACCTAGGACTAGTTCGCAAAAGTAGGTTTTTAACATAATCGCAAGTATTTAATGAACAAATTGATTGACAGCAGTAGTTCTTGAGGCAAAGTTGTTCAGTATGAGGAGATCTATCAAATGATATGCATCACGTGATTACATAGCCGTAAAACCTGTTAGCATCAACTAGTGGCTGATTTTTCAAAATTCTTACAGACCTCTAGGGCCACGAGTCGAACATGCCCACCGAGTTTCGTTCTGATCGGCCTCCGTTAAGAGCAAACTAACAGCTTTGAATTAAAATGGTGAGGTATCCTGTTGTAAACATCAACCATGCCTGTTGACAGTTCTCTTTTGTGGGAAGGGAATGAAAAGTTCTCAAATCCGCAGCACAGCCTCAGACATAACATTTATATCCATGATCTGCCATTTTCACTATTGTCCTTGCTTGCTTCTTCACAATACCTGCAGATCTTCTGATGATTTGGCTGTGCAGGTCCACATTAACACTGCCTGGCCTAGAAAATGGACTGGGAAATGCAAATTTGGGGGGTATAAATATTAATGATCCTGACTCCAACGTCACAGTCGGTGTTATGGTGGGATTCACTCATTTTTCAGCGGTCTTTTGCAAACAGGAGATTTACACATGAAGGAGGAAACAATGGTGTTTGAGGCTCACGGTATGTCAGTTCTATGTCCAGAACTCTTATCATTCAACTATGCCAAGATAAATACAGTTTTCAATTGTATGGCACCTTTAAAATAGATGATTAGTAATATAATGCTTACTTGGAGTCTGAAATGGCTTTAACAAAAGAAGAAAAATATTCTTAGATTTCTGTTCATTCTAATCATGTACAAATAAAGTAGCACAGTAAGATTACATTTATTTGAATGCATTAGTGAGTGTGTGATTGTGCTGTGTGTGCAGCATGTCAATACTAAAAGTGAAGGTGTAGTTGATATCTTTGGTGATAATATCTGTAGTAATCATAAAAAAACAATTAAGAAATAAAGAATTAAAATTACAAATAATATTCTATTAAGATATGAGTTATAATAACATGATTTGCAATAGTAATAATATCAATAATATATGCACAATACACACAGATTAGACTATCAGGTCTGTGTTTTACAAAAACATTAGTATTGCAGCCAATGTGAGTCTGTGGGATTTATAAACAGACAAAATATGATTTGAAATGTTATTTTAATGATTTTATTAAGTTTAAACAATATTTCAAATGGAAAAAAAATGAAAAATAATATTTTAGTGAGCAGAATGAACCAATGAGTGTTCTTCTTCTGGTGGTTAAAATGTAAATGAAAACAATAATACTTAAACAATAATACTTAATACACTAACCATGCTTGAACACACACATGCACACACATTTTGTTGTAGATGTAGATATTTAAAATAAAAGATAGGTAACAAAATGATAATTGCAAATCTCCTCTGTATAACACCATTTTCAGATTTCAAATTAATCACTGAGAGGCAGAATTGTTCAAACTGAGAGCTCAGTAAAAATGAAGTGATAAACTTTGACAAAACATGACTGTGTTATAATAGGTGATTTTCATGCAATAATTTTATATAGTCCAAAAACTTATGCAAAAGCACAGATGAAAATATTTTATTAAGTAGAATGTCCTGCTTCCATAGTAGAAGACCACTAATTGACTCACTTTCATTTGAAAGACTTTTTTTATCCACCAGTAAAACAAAGCAGTTTCTCCATGTTCTTTCCATTAAGCATGCTTAAACAGACAGACACACACACAAACACATCCACACACACACACACACACACACACACACACACACACACACACACACACACACACACAAAGACAAATATGTTTTCAATGTTTTTAGGATGTGATATTGTGAAAATATCTTCATCTCCTCATCTTGAACAACTTTGCCTCAAGAATCACTAATGTCAATCAAACCGTTCATAATCATAATAAAAAAATAAAATATATACAAATATCATAATAATAAAAAAAAATCATAATAAAAAAGATTGCTTCTTAAAGCATTTGTTTATTTCCCAATACTGAAAGCGAATTAAAAGATCATGCGTAATCCTGCTGCTCCCTCTAGTGGACAACAGTGGTATCATAGCTTACATTTTACAGTTGAAGTGTTTGAATGAATGAATGGGAATTTGTTTTTTTACTTATATCTCAGGAACCAAAAGGCGAAAAATTCTGAAACTCAGAGCATAGATAGTGCTTGAGGAGCCCTGTTGAATGAGACCATCAAGGTGTTTTTGGGCGATTGGGGCTGGGAGTTATGGCTGTTATAAGGCATATCTGTTCGGGCTATTATCTCTGGAATGCCCAGGGCAAATAACACCACATTTGAATCGAAGCTAGCCAAAGACGGGACCTTTCCAACGAGCTCTCACACAATGTTCGGGGTGGTCTGGGTCGGGAGTAATGGTCGTTCAAAATCGGGGGTCCCGCGGACTGGCGATGCGCGGGGGGCGCGCTCCCGAGGCCCGCGACGACACGTTTCGATCAAGAGCCCGGAGATGTCCTCACCATCAAAATTTGAGCGCGCAATGACTTTCCGTTTTCGAGTTATGAATGAATTTGTATTCGGGGGCGTGGCTTAAATGCCGTTATACTTTCGTTTCATTTCATTCATTTACTTTCGTCCATTTCCATATCTCAGTGTAACACAATTGTCAATAGTAATACTCAATAGATGAGTTTTGACAAAATGTGATTGTAAATGTTAAAATAATGATTTTATAAAGTCTAAATATGAATTTTATAACAATATTAGGGAGTAGTATGATGAAATGACAGCAGGGGGCAGTAAAATACCACTTATTGGCTTAATATGTCATTATATTCATATAAAATCACCTTTTGAAGAAGTTAAACTTTTTTTCTGATAATTATTGATCTAGAGAGTTCAGAGAATTGTGCTGCACTGGTTTTGAACATTATGATATGAACATTATATGATGATAGAAGACACCATTTACAGCAAATACAGGCAATTTACCATAGGAAATATATGGTTTTAAAGCGTTTTAACAGTTATAGCGCCAACTATGGTCCGATCTCCATAAAATTTCCCATGCTTCTTTAGCAGGTTATGACACATATGCTCATCAATTTTTGTGAAGTTCTGAGTTTTCGTTTAGGATTTATAGGCTTTTGAGTGCATTTTACCACGCCCCTTTTCTAAATGACCCTATTACAGCCATACTCATGCAAAAGTTAAACTTTTTTTTGATAATTATTGATCTAGAGAGTCCAGAGAATTGTCCTAGACTGGTGTGGTTCCGATCGGGCGAAAAACCAGGGACTAGTTCACAAAAGTAGGTTTTTAACATATTCATGAATATTTAATGAACGGTTTAATTGACAGCAATGGTTCTAGAGGCAAAGTTGTTCAGGATGAGCAGATCTATCAAATGATATGCATTTTGTGACGATAAGTGTAACACCACGTGATTACAGAGCCATAAAACTCGTTAGCGCCAACTAGTGGCCGATTTCTTTCAAAATTCTTACAGACCTTTAGGGCCATGAGTCGAACATGCTCATCGAGTTTCGTTCCGATCGGCCTCCGTTAACCTTGTCTAATAGGTGCTCAAACTTCATTGGCCGATGGCGGCCATGTTTTTTGAGATACGCCAATGTCCTCATACACATACATGGCACCTTGGACCAAGACACTGCATACCAATTTTCAAGTCAATCGGACTAACGGTCAGGTGGTTATAGCCTGTTTTATGTTTTTTTCAATTTATAGCGCCACCATGAGGCCAATCGTCGCGATTTTTTTACTGTGACCCCAGATTAAACTCATACACATGTGTACCAAGCTTGGTGAAGATACCTCATTTACATCGGGAGTTATAGCCATTTTAGTAAAATAGGCCCCTCCCACAACGTACGTTTTGGCGCCCCTTAGCGACCGTGAATCGAAATTTCCACTTTTTTTCGATAATTATTGATATTCAGTCTCCAGAGAACATTTCTGCACTAGTTTGGTTCCAATCGGGCAAAAAACCAGGGACTAGTTCGCAAAAGTAGGTTTTTGACAAAATTCAAAATGGCGGAAAATCTATCATGGCGGAAATGAAATCGGAGATATACGTTTTGTTCGTCAGGCGTCTAGCTTTCCAATGATATAAGACACTTGAGTCTACGACATACGGTCTAGGAGTTATGAGCAGTTTCGCGCTTTTGGTTGTTATAGCGCCACCTATGGGCCAATCGGGGTCATAATCTCTGAACCTTTCCTCGATTTTTGTACTACCATCTGTCAAAGTTTCAAAGTTCCAGCTCTTACGGTTTGGGCTGCACGATGCGTTTTACGGCGGAATAATAATAATAATAATAATAATAATTAAAGCTGCAAGCAGCATTTATCGGGGTTCAAGCATTTAAGGCCTTTAAGCACATAAGCATTTAAGACATTAAGTTTTATTTGGAAAGCTTTTAACCACTGAAATAATAGATGGAAAAGACCATTTACAGCCAAAACAGGCAATTTACCATAGGAAATATATGGTTTTCAAAGCTTTTTAACAGTTATAGCGCCACCTATCGTCCGAACTTCATGAAATTTTACATGCTTGTTTAGAATGTTATGGCACATATGCTCACCAATTTTCGTGAAGTTCTGAGTTTTCGTTTAGGATTTATAAGCTTTTGAGTGCATTTTGCCACGCCCATTTTCTTTATGACCCAATATACCCATGCGAAAAATGCTAAAGTTCAACTTTTTTTTGATAATTATTTATCTAGAGAGTCCATAGAATTGTCCTAGACTTGTTTGGTTCCGATCGGGCGAAAAACCTAGGACTAGTTCGCAAAAGTAGGTTTTTAACATAATTACGAATATTTAATGAACGGTTTGATTGACAGCAATAGTTCTTGAGGCAAAGTTGTTCGTCATGAGCAGATCTATCAAATGATATGCATTTTGTGACAATAAGTGTAACACCACGTGATTACAGAGCCATTAAACTCGTTAGCGCCAACTAGTGGCCGATTTCTTTCAAAATTCTTACAGACCTCTAGGGGCTTGAGTCGAACATGCCCACTGAGTTTCGTTCTGATTGGCCTCCGTTAACCTTGTCTAATAGGTGCTCAAACTTCATTGGCCGATGGCGGCCATGTTTTTCGAGATACACCAATGTCCTCATAGACATACATGGCACCTTGGACCAAGACACTGCATACCAATTTTCAAGTCAATCGGACAAACGGTCAGGTGGTTATAGCCTGTTTTATGTTTTTTTAATGTTATAGCGCCACCATGTGGCTAATCACCGCGATTTCTTTACTGTGACCTTAGATTGACCTCTTACACATCTGTACCAAGTTTGGTGAAGATAACTCATTTACTTCTGGAGTTATAGCCATTTTAGTAAAACTAGCTCCGCCTCCTTCGAACGTTTTGGCGCCCCTTAGCGACCGTGAATCGAAATTTAAACTTTTTTTTAATAATTATTTATATTCAGAGACCAGAGAACATTTCTGCACTGGTTTGGTTCCGATCGGACAAAAAACCTAGGACTAGTTCGCAAAAGTAGGTTTTGGACAAAATCCAAAATGGCGGAAAATTTGCATACCGGAAAGGAAATCCTTGAGGCCTTTTTTGTTCGGCTTGAGCCAAGGATTCCAATGATATAAGACACTTGAGTCTGTGACAAAGGGTTGGTGAGATTTAAGCAAAAATATGCCATTTTTTTGGTTTTTGCACTGTAGCGCCACCTATTGGCCAATCTGGCTCATATTTTGATAACCTCTCCTCGATTTTTGTACTACCATCTGGCAAAGTTTCAAGTCTCTAGGACTTACGGTTTGGGCTGTACGATGCGTTTTAGGGGAAAATAATAATAATAATAATAAAAATCCTTACAATAACAATAGGGTTTCAGCACTTCGTGCTTGAACCCCTAATTAAAGCTGCAAGCAGCATTTATCGGGGTTCAAGCAGTTAAGGCCTTTAAGACCTTTAAGCACAAAAGCATCAAAAGTTATTAAGTTTTATTTAGCAAGCATTTAACCACTGACATATATGACTCCAACGTCACAGTCAGTGTTATGCTGGGATTCACTCATTTTTCAGCGGTCTTTTGCAAACAGGAGATTTACACATGAAGGAGAAAACAATGGTGTTTGAGGCTCACGGTATGTCAGTTCCATGTCCAGAACTCTTATCATTCAACTATGCCAAGATAAATACAGTTTTCAATTGTATGGCACCTTTAAAATAGATGATTAGTAATGTAATGCTTACTTGCAGTCTGAAATGGCTTTAACAAAAGAAGAAAAATATTCTTAGATTTCTGTTCATTCTAATCATGTACAAATAAAGTAGCACAGTAAGATTACATTTATTTGAATGCATTAGTGAGTGTGTGATTGTGCTGTGTGTGCAGCTTATCAATACTAAAAGTGAAGGTGTAGTTGATATCTTTGGTGATAATATCTGTAATCATAAAAAACAAAAACAATTAAGAAATAAAGAATTAAAATTACAAATAATATTCTATTAAGATATGAGTTACAATAACATGATTTGTAATAGTAATAATATCAATAATATATGCACAATACACACAGTTTAGACTATCAGGTCTGTGTTTTACAAAAACATTAGTATTGCAGCCAATGTGAGTCTGTGGGATTTATAAACAGACAAAATATGATTTGAAATGTTATTTTAATGATTTTATTAAGTTTAAACAATATTTCAAATGGGAAAAAAAATGAAAAATAATATTTTAGTGGGTAGAATGAACCAATGAGTGTTCTTCTTCTGGTGGTTAAAATGTAAATGAAAACAATAATACTTAAACAATAATACTTAATACACTAACCATGCTTGAACACACACATGCACACATTTTGTTGTAGATGTAGATATTTAAAATAAAAGATAGGTAACAAAATGATAATTGCAAATCTCCTCTGTATAACACCATTTTCAGATTTCAAATTAATCACTGAGAGGCAGAATTGTTCAAACTGAGAGCTCAGTACAAATGAAGTGATAAACTTTGACAAAACATGATTGTGTTATAATAGGTGATTTTCATGCAAGTAATTTTATATAGTCCAAAACTTAATGCAAAAGCACAGATGAAAATATTTTATTAAGTAGAATGTCCTGCAGAGGGCAGTAGAAGACCACTAATTGACTCACTTTCATTTGAAAGACTTTTTTATCCACCAGTAAAACAAAGCAGTTTCTCCATGTTCTTTCCATTAAGCATGCTTACACACACAGACACACACACAGACACAAACACATCCACACACACAAAGACAAATGTTTTCAATGTTTTTAGGATGTGATATTGTGAAAATATCTTCATCTCCTCATCCTGAACAACTTTGACTCAAGAATTACTAATGTCAATCAAACCGTTCATAATCATAATAAAAAAAAATATATATATATATATACAAATATCATAATAAAATAAAAAAACATCATAAAAAAAGATTGCTTCTTAAAGCATTTGTTTATTTACCAATACTGAAAGCGAATTAAAAGATCATGCGTAATCCTGCTGCTCCCTCTAGTGGACAACAGTGGAATTACAGTCTCCATCTTACAGTTGAAGTGTTTGAATGAATGAATGGGAATTTGGTTTTTCACTTATATCTCGGGAACCAGAAGGCGAAAAATTTTGAAACTCAGAGCATAGATAGTGCTTGAGGAGTCCTGTTGAATGAGACCATCGCAGTGTTTTTGGGCGATTGGGCCCGGGAGTTATGAGGCATATTATTTTGGGGCTTTTATCTCTGGAATGCCCAGGGCAAATTACACCACATTTGAATCGATGCTAGCCAAGGACGCGCCCTTTCCAACGAGCTCTCACACAAGGTTCGGGGTGGTCTGGGTCGGGAGTTACGGGCGTTCAAAGTCGGGGTCCCGCGGACTAACGATCCGCGGGGGGGGGCGCTCCCGAGGCCCGCGACCATACGTTTCGATCAAGAGCCCGGAGACGTCCTTACCATCAAAATTTGAGCGCGCAGCGACTTTCCGTTTTCGAGTTATGAGTGAATTTGTACTGGGGGGGCGTGGCCTAAATGGCGGCCTCCGTTTTTACTTTCGTTTCTGGATTCCATTCATTAATGTGACACAATTGTCAATAGTAATACTTCAATAGATGAGTTTTGACAAAATGTGATTGTAAATGTTAAAATAATGATTTTATAAAGTCTAAATATGAATTATATAGCAATATTAGGGAGTAGTATGATGAAATGACAGCAGGGGGCAGTACAATACCACTTATTGGCTTAATATGCCATGTTATATATTTTTTTACATTTTTAACTGTTATAGAGGCAAATTTTGTCCGATCTGTCTGAAATTTTTCATACTTCTTAAGAGTCACATGTTCTGACTTGTTTTTATTAAAGAGATATAGGCTTTTGGAGACACTTGGTCAAGGCTACATATTGAAGTGACACTATTATAGCCATCCAAATGAAGAAGTTATACTTTTTCTGATAATTATTGATCTAGAGAGTCCAGAGAATTGCACTGCACTGGTTTTGAACATTATTATATGAACATTATATGATTATATGAAAATACCATTTACAGCCAATACGGGCAATTTACCATATAATATATGATTTTAAAGCGTTTTAACAGTTATAGCGCCACCTATTGTCCGATCTCCATGAAATGTTGCATGCTTGTTAAGGATGTTATGTCACATATGCTCACCAATTTTTGTGAAGTTCTGAGTTTTTATTTAGGATTTATAGACTTTTTAGTGTATTTTGCCACGCCCATTTTATAAATGACCCTATTACAGCCATTCAAATGCAAAAGTTCAACATTTTTTCGATAATTATTGATCTAGAGAGTCCAAAGAATTGTCCTAGACTGGTTTGGTTCCGATCGGGCGAAAAACCAGGGACTAGTTCGCAAAAGTAGGTTTTTAACATGTTCGCGAATATTTAATGAACGGTTTGATTGACAGCAATGGTTCTAGAGGCAAAGTTGTTCAGCATAAGCAGATCTATCAAATGATATGCATTTTGTGATGATAAGTGTAACACCACGTGATTACAGAGCCATAAAACTCATTAGCGCCAACTAGTGGCCGATTTCTTTCAAAATTCTTACAGACCTCTAGGGCCATGAGCCGAACATGCCCATTGAGTTTCGTTCCGATCGGCCTCCGTTAACCTTGTCTAATAGGTGCTCAAACTTCATTGGCCGATGGCGGCCATGTTTTTTGAGATACGCCAATGTCCTCATACACATACATGGCACCTTGGACCAAGACACTGCATACCAATTTTCAAGTCAATCGGACTAACGGTCAGGTGGTTATAGCCTGTTTTATGTTTTTTTCATTTTATAGCGCCACCATGAGGCCAATCGTCGCGATTTTTTTACTGTGACCCCAGATTGAACTCATACACATGTGTACCAAGTTTGGTGAAGATACCTCATTTACATCGGGAGTTATAGCCATTTTAGTAAAATAGGCCCCTCCCACAACGTACGTTTTGGCGCCCCTTAGCGACCGTGAATCGAAATTTCCACTTTTTTTCGATAATTATTGATATTCAGACTCCAGAGAACATTTCTGCACTGGTTTGGTTCCAATCGGGTAAAAAACCAGGGACTAGTTCGCAAAAGTAGGTTTTTGACAAAATTCAAAATGGCGGAAAATCTATCATGGCGGAAATGAAATCGGAGATATACGTTTTGTTCGTCAGGCATCCAACTTTCCAATGATATAAGACACTTGAGTCTACGACATACGGTCTAGGAGTTATGAACAGTTTCGCGCTTTTGGTTGCTATAGCGCCACCTATGGGCCAATCGGGGTCATAATCTCTGAACCTTTCCTCGATTTTTGTACTACCATCTGTCAAAGTTTCAAAGTTCCAGCTCTTACGGTTTGGGCTGCACGATGCGTTTTACGGCGGAATAATAATAATAATAATAATTAAAGCTGCAAGCAGCATTTATCGGGGTTCAAGCAGTTAAGGCCTTTAAGGCATTTAAGCACAAAAGCATCAAAAGTTATTAAGATTTATTTAGCAAGCATGTAACCACTGACATAATAGATGGAAAAGACCATTTACAGCCAATACAGGCAATTTGCCATGGGATATATATGATTTTAAAGCTTTTTAACAGTTATAGCACCACCTATGGTCCGATCTCCATAAAATTGTTTACTGTGACCTCAAATTGAACCCATACACATGTGTACTGAGTTTGGTGAAGATATCTCATTTACTTCTTGAGTTATAGCCATTTGAGTAAAATAGGCTCCTCCCACAACGATTTGCCACATTCTAGAATTATTTAATATGATTCTAGCATGATTTACTATCATATACCATGTTCCAGAATGATTTATTAGGATTCTAGCATGATTTACCTTGATACACCTGATTTCAGTATTATTTACTATGATTTACAATGTTTCTAGCATGATTAACCACATTACTAGCAATTATGTGAAGTGTCAGTGCAAATGAGGTGATGAACACTGACAAAATATTATTGTGTTATAATAGTTAGTTATATACGTGATTTTTAGTGTGTGTCCAAGTATGAATGCAAAAGCACATGTAAAATATTTCATTATTAAGTAGAACGGCCAGCAGAGGGCACTAGAAGACCACTTATTGGCTCACTTTCACTTTAAACCAGTTTTCTGCACTAAAGCAAACCAGTTTTTCCATGTTAACTCAATGCATGCTTACACACACACACACACACACACACACACACACACACACACACACACACACATACACATACACATACACACACAGCATAGTTAACCATGATTTACCATGATATACCACGTTCTAGTATTATTTACCAGGAGATAAACGACAATCTAGTATTATTTACTTTGATTTACCATGTTTCTAGCCTGATTTATCACATTACTAGCAATTATTTGAAGTGTCAGTGCAAATAAAGTGATAAACACTGACAAAATATGATTGTGTTATAATAGTTATTGCTATATAAGTGATTTTTTTAGTGTGTATTCAAGTATGAATGCAAGCACATGTTGAAATATTTCATTAATAAGTAGAATGGCCAGCAGAGGGCAGTAGAAGACCACTTATTGGCTCACTTTCACTTTAAACCAGTTTTCTGCACTAAAGCAAACCAGTTTATCCATGTTAACTCAATGCATGCTTACACACACACACACACACACACACACACACACACACACACACACACACACACACACACACACACACACACACACACACAGCATAGTTAACCATGATTTACCACATTACTAGCAATTATTTGAAGTGTCAGTGCAAATAAAGTGATTAACACTGACAAAATATGATTGTGTTATAATAGTTATTGCTATATAAGTGATTTTTAGTGTGTATTCAAGTATAAATGCAAGCACATGTGGAAAATTTTAATTAATAAGTAGAATGGCCAGCAGAGGGCAGTAGAAGACCACTTATTGGCTCACTTTCACTTTAAACCTCATGATTTTGACCAGTTTTCTGCACTAAAGCAAACCAGTGTTTCCAAGTTAACTCAATAATGCATACTTGCTACATATGCTACACACAATAATGCTACACACACACACACACACACACACACACACACACACACACACAAATGTTTCAGTGATATTGGTGTCACATTCACCTTCATCACATTCACCTTCTGTCTTCATCACATTCACCATCTGTCGTCATCACCTGCACCTGCTCCTCATCACCCTCCTCATCATCACCTGCTCCTCATCATCATAACCGTCACCTGTTGTCCTTGTCTTGATCTGTGTATTTAAGTTCCCCTCTCATCCATTATCATTGTCGGTTATTGTTTGTGCACTAGCACTCTGTTATGTTTGTTTTCATGTTGGAAAATAAAACCTTTGTTATATTTGTACCACACACACACACACACACACACACACACACACACACACACACACACACACACACATCATTTATCATGATTTACCATGGCTGATACCAATACCAATATGAGAAAATGACTATTTTAAACAGCAGGGGGCAGTAAAATACCACTTATTGGCTTAACATGCCATTAATTCATATCATTTTCACCTTTTTAACTGTTATAGAGGCAAATTTTGTCCGATCTGTCTGAAAATTTTCATGCTTGTTCAGGGTGATAATTCACACGTTCTGACTTGTTTTTAAGAAGGTCTGAGCATTGATTAAAGAGATATAGGCTTTCGGGGACACTTGGTAAAGGCCAGATTTTGAAGTGAACCTATTATAGCTATCCAAATGAAGTAGTTAAACTTTTTCTGACAATTATTGATCTAGTGAGTCCAGAGAATTGTATTGCACTAGTTTTGAACATTATGATATGAAAATTATATGATCAGAGATGGAAAAGACCATTTACAGCCAATACAGGCAGTTTACCATAGGAAATATATGATTTTAAAGCTTTTTAACAGTTATAGCGCCACCTATCGTCCGATCTCCATAGAATTTTTCATGCTTGTTAATGATGTTATGTCACATATGCTGACCAATTTTTGTGAAGTTCTGAGTTTTTATTTAGGATTTATAGGCTTTTTAATGTATTTTGACACGCCCATTTTATAAATTACCCTATTACAGCCATCCAAATGCAAAAGTTCAACTTTTTTTTGATAATTATTGATCTAGAGAGTCCAGAGAATTGTCCTAGACTGGTCTGGTTCCGATCGGGCAAAAAACCTAGGACTAGTTCGCAAAAGTAGGTTTTTAACATATTAATGAATAATTAATGAACAGTTTGATTGACAGCAATGGTTCTTGAGGCAAAGTTGTTCAGGATGAGGAGATCTATCAAATGATATGCATATTGTGTGGATATTTGTAACACCACGTGATTACAGAGCCATAAAACTCGTTAGCGCCAACTAGTGGCCGATTTCTTTCAAAATTCTTACAGACCTTTAGGGCCATGAGCCGAACATGCCCATTGAGTTTCGTTCCGATCGGCCTCCGTTAACCTTGTCTAATAGGTGCTCAAACTTCGTTGGCCGATGGCGGCCATGTTTTTTGAGATACGCCAATGTCCTCATACACATACATGGCACCTTGGACCAAGACACTGCATACCAATTTTCAAGTCAATCGGACTAACGGTCAGGTGGTTATAGCCTGTTTTATGTTTTTTTCATTTTATAGCGCCACCATGAGGCCAATCGTCGCGATTTTTTTACTGTGACCCCAGAGTAAGCTCATACACATGTGTACCAAGTTTGGTGAAGATACCTCATTTACATCGGGAGTTATAGCCATTTTAGTAAAATAGGCCCCTCCCACAACGTACGTTTTGGCGCCCCTTAGCGACCGTGAATCGAAATTTCCACTTTTTTTCGATAATTATTGATATTCAGACTCCAGAGAACATTTCTGCACTGGTTTGGTTCCAATCGGGCAAAAAACCAGGGACTAGTTCGCAAAAGTAGGTTTTTGACAAAATTCAAAATGGCGGAAAATCTATCATGGCGGAAATGAAATCGGAGATATACGTTTTGTTCGTCAGGCATCCAGCTTTCCAATGATATAAGACACTTGAGTCTACGACATACGGTCTAGGAGTTATGAACAGTTTCGCGCTTTTGGTTGCTATAGCGCCACCTATGGGCCAATCGGGGTCATAATCTCTGAACCTTTCCTCGATTTTTGTACTACCATCTGTCAAAGTTTCAAAGTTCCAGCTCTTACGGTTTGGGCTGCACGATGCGTTTTACGGCGGAATAATAATAATAATAATAATAAAAATCAGCACAATTACAATAGGGTTTCAGCACTTCGTGCTTGAACCCCTAATAATAAAAATCAGCACAATTACAATAGGGTTTCAGCACTTCGTGCTTGAACCCCTAATAATTAAAGCTGCAAGCAGCATTTATCGGGGTTCAAGCAGTTAAGGCCTTTAAGCACAAAAGCATCAAAAGTGATTAAGTTTTATTTACCAAGAATGTAACTACTGACATAATAGATGAAAAAGACCATTTACAGGAAATACCATAGGAAATATATGGTTTTAAAGCTTTTTAGCAGTTATAGCGCCACCTATCGTCCGATCTCCATAAAAATTGGCATGCTTGTTAATGATGTTATGTCACATATGCTCACCAATTTTTGTGAAGTTCTGAGTTTTCATTTAGGATTTATAGGCTTTTTAATGTTTTTTTTGCCACGCCCATTTTCTAAATGACCCTATTACAGCCATCTACATGCAAAAGTTCAACTTTTTTTTGATAATTATTCATCTAGAGTGTCCAGAGAATTGTCCTAGACTGGTCTGGTTTCGATCGGGCGACAAACCTAGGACTAGTTTGCAAAAGTAGGTTTATAACATAATTACGAATATTTAATAACCGGTTTAATTGACAGCATTAGTTCTTGAGGCAAAGTTGTTCAGCATGAGCAGATCTATCAGATGATATGCATTTTGTGACGATAAGTGTAACACCACGTGATTACAGAGCCATAAAACTCGTTAGCGCCAACTAGTGGCCGATTTCTTTCAAAACTCTTACAGACCTCTAGGGCCATGAGTCGAACATGCCCATCGAGTTTCGTTCCGATCGGCCTCCGTTAACCTTGTCTAATAGGTGCTCAAATTTCATTGGTCGATGGCGGCCATGTTTTTCGAGATACGCCAATGTCCTCATAGACATACATGGCACCTTGGACCAAGACACTGCATACCAATTTTCAAGTCAATCGGACTAACGGTCACGTGGTCATAGCCGTTTTCATGTTTTTTTCATGTTATAGCGCCACCTAGTGTTCAATCGTCGCGATTTTTTTACTGTGACCCCAGATTGAACTCATACACATGTGCACCAAGTTTGGTGAAGATATCTAATTTCCTTCTCGAGTTATAGCCATTTTAGTAAAATAGGCTCCTCCCACAACATTAATTTATCACCCCCTGGCGAACAGGAATCGAAATTTCGACTTTTTTTCGATAATTATTGATATTCAGACTCCAGAGAACATTTCTGCACTGGTTTGGATCCAATTGGACAAAAAACCTAGGACTAGTTCGCAAAAGTAGGTTTTTAACAAAATTCAAAATGGCGGACAACTTGCATACAGGAAATGAAATCGGAGATATACGTTTTGACCATCAGGTTTCCAGCTTTCCAGTGATATAAGACACTTGAGTCTACGTCATACGGTCTAGGAGTTATGAGCAGTTTCGCGCTTTTGGTTGCTATAGCGCCACCTATGGGCCAATTGGGGTCATATTCTCTGAACCTCTCCTCGATTTTTGTACTACCATCTGGCAAAGTTTCAAGGTTCCAGCTCTTACGGTTTGGGCTGCACGATGCGTTTTACGGCAGAATAATAATAATAATTAAAGCTGCAAGCAGCATTTATCGGGGTTCAAGCAATTAAGGCCTTTAAGGCCTTTAAGCATAAAAGCATCAAAAGTTATTAAGATTTATTTAGCAAGCATGTAACTACTGACATAATAGATGAAAAAGACCATTTACCATAGGAAATATATGGTTTTAAAGCTTTTTAACAGTTATAGCGCCACCTTTGGTCCAATCTCCATAAAATTTTGCATGCTTGTTAATGATGGTATGTCACATATGCTCACCAATTTTTGTGAAGTTCTGAGTTTTTGTTTAGGATTTATAGGCTTTTGATTGCATTTTGCCACGCCCATTTTATAAATGACCCTATTACAGCAATCCAAATGCAAAAGTTCAACTTTTTTTTGATAATTATTGATCTAGAGAGTCCAGAGAATTGTCCTAGACTGGTCTGGTTCCGATCGGGCGAAAAACCTAGGACTAGTTCGCAAAAGTAGGTTTTTAACATATTCATGAATATTTAATGAACTGTTTGATTGACAGCAATGGTTCTAGAGGCAAAGTTGTTCAGCATGAGCAGATCTATCATATGATATGCATTTTGTGACGATAAGTGTAACACCACGGGATTACAGAGCCACAAAACTCGTTAGCGCCAACTAGTGGCCGATTTCTTTCAAAATTCTTACAGACCTCTAGGGGCTTGAGCCGAACATGCCCACTGAGTTTTGTTCCGATCGGCCTCCGTTAACCTTGTCTAATAGGTGCTCAAACTTCATTGGCCGATAGCGGCCATGTTTTTTGAGATACACCAATGTCCTCATAGACATACATGGCACCTTGGACCAAGACACTGCATACCAATTTTCAAGTCAATCGGACTAACGGTCAGGTGGTTATAGCCTGTTTTATGTTTTTTTCATATTATAGCGCCACCATGAGGCCAATCACCGCGATTTTTTTACTGTGACCTCAACTTGAGCTCATACATATGTGTACCGAGTTTGGTGAAAATATCTCATTTCGTTCACGAGTTATAGCCATTTTCGTATAATTAGCTCCGCCTCCTGCGAACGTTTTGATACCCCTTAGCAACCGTGGATCGAAATTTTACATTTTTTTCGATAATTATTGATCTTCAGACTCCTGTGAATATTTCTGCACTGGTTTGGTTCCGATCGGGCGAAAAACCAGGGACTAGTTCGCAAAAGTAGGTTTTGGACTAAATCCAAAATGGAGGAAAAATTTGCATACCGGAAATGAAATCCTTGAGGCCTTTTTTGTTCGGCTTGACCCAAGGATTCCAAAGATATAAGACACTTGAGTCTGTGACAAAGGGTTGATGAGATTTAAGCAAAAATATGCAATTTTTTTGTTTTTTGCACTGTAGCGCCACCTATTGGCCAATCTAGCTCATATTCTCTGAACCTCTCCTCGATTTTTGTACTACCTTCTGGCCAAGTTTCAAGTCTCTAGCACTTACGGTTTAGGCTGCACGATGCGTTTTACGGCAGAATAATAATAATAATAATAAAAATCAGCACAATTACAATAGGGTTTCAGCATTTCATGCTTGAACCCCTAATAAAAATCAGCACAATTACAATAGGGTTTCAGCATTTCATGCTTGAACCCCTAATAATAAAAATCAGTACAATTACAATAGGGTTTCAGCACTTCGTGCTTGAACCCCTAATTAAAGCTGCAAGCAGCATTTATCGGGGTTCAAGCAGTTAAGGCCTTTAAGGACTTTAAGCACAAAAGCATCAAAAGTTATTAAGATTTATTTAGCAAGCATGTAACTACTGACATAATAGATGAAAAAGACCATTTATCCTAGGAAATATATGGTTTTAAAGCTTTTTAACAGTTATAGCGCCACCTTTGGTCCGATCTCCATAAAATTTGGCATGCTTGTTAATGATGTTATTTCACATATGTTCACCAATTTTTGTGAAGTTCTGAGTTTTTATTTATGATTTATAGGTTTTTTTATTTATTTTGCCCCGCCCATTTTATAAATGACCCTATTACAGCCATCCAAATGCAAAAGTTCAACTTTTTTTTGATAATTATTGATCTAGAGTGTCCAGAGAATTGTCCTAGACTGGTCTGGTTCCGATCGGGCGAAAAACCAGGGACTAGTTCGCAAAAGTAGGTTTATAACATAATTACGAATATTTAATGAACGGTTTGATTGACAGCAATAGTTCTTGAGGCAAAGTTGTTCAGCATGAGCAGATCTATCAAATGATATGCATTTTGTGACAATAAGTGTAACACCACGTGATTACAGAGCCATTAAACTCGTTAGCGCCAACTAGTGGCCGATTTCTTTCAAAATTCTTACAGACCTCTAGGGGCTTGAGCCGAACATGCCCACTGAGTTTCGTTCTGATTGGCCTCCGTTAACCTTGTCTAATAGGTGCTCAAACTTCATTGGCCGATGGCGGCCATGTTTTTCGAGATACACCAATGTCCTCATAGACATACATGGCACCTTGGACCAAGACACTGCATACCAATTTTCAAGTCAATCGGACAAACGGTCAGGTGGTTATAGCCTGTTTTATGTTTTTTTAATGTTATAGCGCCACCATGTGGCTAATCACCGCGATTTCTTTACTGTGACCTTAGATTGACCTCGTACACATGTGTACCAAGTTTGGTGAAGATAACTCATTTACTTCTGGAGTTATAGCCATTTTAGTAAAACTAGCTCCGCCTCCTTCGAACGTTTTGGCGCCCCTTAGCGACCGTGAATCAAAATTTAAACTTTTTTTTAATAATTATTGATATTCAGACTCCAGAGAACATTTCTGCACTTGTTTGGTTCCGATCGGACAAAAAACCTAGGACTAGTTCGCAAAAGTAGGTTTTGGACAAAATCCAAAATGGCGGAAAATTTGCATACCGGAAAGGAAATCCTTGAGGCCTTTTTTGTTCGGCTTGAGCCAAGGATTCCAATGATATAAGACACTTGAGTCTGTGACAAAGGGGTGGTGAGATTTAAGCAAAAATATGCCATTTTTTTGGTTTTTGCACTGTAGCGCCACCTATTGGCCAATCTGGCTCATATTTTGATAACCTCTCCTCGATTTTTGTACTACCATATGGCAAAGTTTCAAGTCTCTAGCACTTACGGTTTGGGCTGCACGATGCGTTTTACGGCAGAAGAAAAATAATAATAATTAAAGCTGCAAGCAGCATTTATCGGGGTTCAAGCAGTTAAGGCCTTTAAGCACAAAAGCATCAAAATTGATTAAGTTTTATTTAGCAAGCATGTAACTACTGACATAATAGATGCAAAAGACCATTTACAGGAAATACCATAGGAAATATATGGTTTTAAAGCTTTTTAGCAGTTATAGCGCCACCTATCGTCCGATCTCCATAAAAATTGGCATGCTTGTTAATGATGTTATGTCACATATGCTCACCAATTTTTGTGAAGTTCTGAGTTTTCATTTAGGATTTATAGGCTTTTTAGTGTTTTTTGCCACGCCCCTTTTCTAAATGACCCTATTACAGCCATCTACATGCAAAAGTTCAACTTTTTTTTGATAATTATTCATCTAGAGTGTCCAGAGAATTTTCCTAGACTGGTCTGGTTTCGATCGGGCGAAAAACCTAGGACTAGTTTGCAAAAGTAGGTTTATAACATAATTACGAATATTTAATAACCGGTTTAATTGACAGCATTAGTTCTTGAGGCAAAGTTGTTCAGCATGAGCAGATCTATCAGATGATATGCATTTTGTGACGATAAGTGTAACACCACGTGATTACAGAGCCATGAAACTCGTTAGCGCCAACTAGTGGCCGATTTCTTTCAAAACTCTTACAGACCTCTAGGGCCATGAGTCGAACATGCCCATCGAGTTTCGTTCCGATCGGCCTCCGTTAACCTTGTCTAATAGGTGCTCAAATTTCATTGGTCGATGGCGGCCATGTTTTTCGAGATACGCCAATGTCCTCATAGACATACATGGCACCTTGGACCAAGACACTGCATACCAATTTTCAAGTCAATCGGACTAACGGTCACGTGGTCATAGCCTTTTTCATGTTTTTTTCATATTATAGCGCCACCTAGTGATCAATCGTCGCGATTTTTTTACTGTGACCCCAGATTGAACTCATACACATGTGCACCAAGTTTGGTGAAGATATCTAATTTCATTCTCGAGTTATAGCCATTTTAGTAAAATAGGCTCCTCCCACAACATTAATTTATCACCCCCTGGCGATCAGGAATCGAAATTTCGACTTTTTTTCGATAATTATTGATATTCAGACTCCAGAGAACATTTCTGCACTGGTTTGAATCCAATTGGACAAAAAACCTAGGACTAGTTCGCAAAAGTAGGTTTTTAACTAAATTCAAAATGGCGGACAATTTGCATACAGGAAATGAAATCGGAGATATACGTTTTGACCTTCAGGTTTCCAGCTTTCCAGTGATATAAGACACTTGAGTCTACGTCATACGGTCTAGGAGTTATGAGCAGTTTCGCGCTTTTGGTTGCTATAGCGCCACCTATGGGCCAATTGGGGTCATATTCTCTGAACCTCTCCTCGATTTTTGTACTACCATCTGGCAAAGTTTCAAAGCTCCAGCTCTTACGGTTTGGGCTGCACGATGAGTTTTACGGCAGAAGAAAAATAATAATAATAATAATAATAATAATAATAATAATAATAATAAAAATCAGTACAATTACAATAGGGTTTCAGCACTTCGTGCTTGAACCCCTAATAAAAATCCTTACAATTACAATAGGGTTTCAGCACTTCGTGCTTGAACCCCTAATAATAATAAAAATCAGCACAATTACAATAGGGTTTCAGCACTTCGTGCTTGAACCCCTAATAATTAAAGCTGCAAGCAGCATTTATCGGGGTTCAAGCAATTAAGGCCTTTAAGGCATTTAAGCACAAAAGCATCAAAAGTTATTAAGATTTATTTAGCAAGCATGTAACTACTGACATAATAGATGAAAAAGACCATTTACCATAGGAAATATATGGTTTTAAAGCTTTTTAACAGTTATAGCGCCACCTTTGGTCCGATCTCCATAAAATTTGGCATGCTTGTTAATGATGTTATTTCACATATGTTCACCAATTTTTGTGAAGTTCTGAGTTTTTATTTATGATTTATAGGTTTTTTTATTTATTTTGCCCCGCCCATTTTATAAATGACCCTATTACAGCCATCCAAATGCAAAAGTTCAACTTTTTTTTGATAATTATTGATCGAGAGAGTCCAGAGAATTGTCCTAGACTGGTCTGGTTCCGATCGGGCGAAAAACCAGGGACTAGTTCGCAAAAGTAGGTTTTTAACATAATTACGAATATTTAATGAACGGTTTGATTGACAGCAATAGTTCTTGAGGCAAAGTTGTTCAGCATGAGCAGATCTATCAAATGATATGCATTTTGTGACAATAAGTGTAACACCACGTGATTACAGAGACATTAAACTCGTTAGCGCCAACTAGTGGCCGATTTCTTTCAAAATTCTTACAGACCTCTAGGGGCTTGAGCCGAACATGCCCACTGAGTTTCGTTCTGATTGGCCTCCGTTAACCTTGTCTAATAGGTGCTCAAACTTCATTGGCCGATGGCGGCCATGTTTTTCGAGATACACCAATGTCCTCATAGACATACATGGCACCTTGGACCAAGACACTGCATACCAATTTTCAAGTCAATCGGACAAACGGTCAGGTGGTTATAGCCTGTTTTATGTTTTTTTTATGTTATAGCGTCACCATGTGGCTAATCACCGCGATTTCTTTACTGTGACCTTAGATTGACCTCTTACACATGTGTACCAAGTTTGGTGAAGATAACTCATTTACTTCTGGAGTTATAGCCATTTTAGTAAAACTAGCTCCGCCTCCTTCGAACGTTTTGGCGCCCCTTAGCGACCGTGAATCAAAATTTAAACTTTTTTTTAATAATTATTGATATTCAGAATCCAGAGAACATTTCTGCACTTGTTTGGTTCCGATCGTACAAAAAACCTAGGACTAGTTCGCAAAAGTAGGTTTTGGACAAAATCCAAAATGGCGGAAAATTTGCATACCGGAAAGGAAATCCTTGAGGCCTTTTTTGTTCGGCTTGAGCCAAGGATTCCAATGATATGAGACACTTGAGTCTGTGACAAAGGGTTGGTGAGATTTAAGCAAAAATTTGCCATTTTTTTGGTTTTTGCACTGTAGCGCCACCTATTGGCCAATCTGGCTCATATTTTGATAACCTCTCCTCGATTTTTGTACTACCATATGGCAAAGTTTCAAGTCTCTAGCACTTACGGTTTGGGCTGCACGATGCGTTTTACGGCAGAAGAAAAATAATAATAATTAAAGCTGCAAGCAGCATTTATCGGGGTTCAAGCTATTAAGGCCTTTAAGGGTTTTTAAGCACAAAAGCATCAAAAGTTATTAAGATTTATTTAGCAAGCATGTAACCACTGACATAATAGATGGAAAAGACCATTTACAGCCAATACAGGCAATTTGCCATGGGATATATATGGTTTTAAAGCTTTTTAACAGTTATAGTGCCACCTATGGTCCGATCTCCATAAAATTGTTTACTGTGACCTCAAATTGAACCCATACACATGTGTACTGAGTTTGGTGAAGATATCTCATTTACTTCTTGAGTTATAGCCATTTGAGTAAAATAGGCTCCTCCCACAACGATTTGCCACATTCTAGAATTATTTAATATGATTCTAGCATGATTTACTATCATATACCATGTTCCAGAATGATTTATTAGGATTCTAGCATGATTTACCTTGATACACCTCATTTCAGTATTATTTACTATGATTTACAATGTTTCTAGCATGATTAACCACATTACTAGCAATTATGTGAAGTGTCAGTGCAAATGAGGTGATGAACACTGACAAAATATTATTGTGTTATAATAGTTAGTTATATACGTGATTTTTAGTGTGTGTCCAAGTATGAATGCAAAAGCACATGTAAAATATTTCATTATTAAGTAGAATGGCCAGCAGAGGGCAGTAGAAGACCACTTATTGGCTCACTTTCACTTTAAACCAGTTTTCTGCACTAAAGCAAACCAGTTTATCCATGTTAACTCAATGCATGCTTACACACACACACACACACACACACACACACACACACACACACACACACACACACACACACACACACACACACACACACACACACACACAGCATAGTTAACCATGATTTACCATGATTTACCACATTACTAGCAATTATTTGAAGTGTCAGTGCAAATAAAGTGATTAACACTGACAAAATATGATTGTGTTATAATAGTTATTGCTATATAAGTGATTTTTAGTGTGTATTCAAGTATAAATGCAAGCACATGTGGAAAAATTTAATTAATAAGTAGAATGGCCAGCAGAGGGCAGTAGAAGACCACTTATTGGCTCACTTTCACTTTAAACCTCATGATTTTGACCAGTTTTCTGCACTAAAGCAAACCAGTGTTTCCATGTTAACTCAATAATGCATACTTGCTACATATGCTACACACAATAATGCTACACACACACACACACACACACACACAAATGTTTCAGTGATATTGGTGTCACATTCACCTTCATCACATTCACCTTCTGTCTTCATCACATTCACCATCTGTCGTCATCACCTGCACCTGCTCCTCATCACCCTCCTCATCATCACCTGCTCCTCATCATCATAACCGTCACCTGTTGTCCTTGTCTTGATCTGTGTATTTAAGTTCCCCTCTCATCCATTATCATTGTCGGTTATTGTTTGTGCACTAGCACTCTGTTATGTTTGTTTTCATGTTGGAAAATAAAACCTTTGTTATATTTGTACCACACACACACACACACACACACACACACACACACACACACACACACACACACACACACACACACACACACACACACACACACACACACACACACACACACACACACACACACACACACACACACCATCATTTATCATGATTTACCATGGCTGATACCAATACCAATATGAGAAAATGACTATTTTAAACAGCAGGGGGCAGTAAAATACCACTTATTGGCTTAACATGCCATTAATTCATATCATTTTTAACTGTTATAGAGGCAAATTTTGTCCGATCTGTCTGAAAATTTTCATGCTTGTTCAGGGTGATATTTCACACGTTCTGACTTGTTTTTAAGAAGGTCTGAGCATTGATTAAAGAGATATAGGCTTTCGGGGACACTTGGTAAAGGCCAGATTTTGAAGTGAACCTATTATAGCTATCCAAATGAAGTAGTTCAACTTTTTCTGACAATTATTGATCTAGTGAGTCCAGAGAATTGTATTGCACTAGTTTTGAACATTATGATATGAAAATTATATGATCAGAGATGGAAAAGACCATTTACAGCCAATACAGGCAGTTTACCATAGGAAATATATGATTTTAAAGCTTTTTAACAGTTATAGCGCCACCTATCGTCCGATTTCCATAGAATTTTTCATGCTTGTTAATGATGTTATGTCACATATGCTGACCAATTTTTGTGAAGTTCTGAGTTTTTATTTAGGATTTATAGGCTTTTTAATGTATTTTGACACGCCCATTTTATAAATTACCCTATTACAGCCATCCAAATGCAATTTTGATAGCCATTTTGTCCGCCTTGAGCCAAGGATTCCAACGATATAAGACACTTGATTCTGGGACAAACGGTCTAAGAGTTATGAGCGATTTTGTACTTTTGGTTGCTGTAGCGCCACCTATGGGCCAATCGGGGTCATACTCTGATAGGTTGTCCCCAAATTGAGGCCTACCATCTGGCCAGGTTTCAAGTCTCTAGGCCTTACGGTTTGTCCTGCACGGTGCGTTTTACGAATCCTTACAATTACAATAGGGTTTCAGCATTTCATGCTTGAACCCCTAATAAGAATGAAGGCTTTTTGCCAGTTATAGCGCCACCTATGGTCCGATCTCCATGAAACTCTGCATGCTTCCTCACCATGTTCGGACACATATGCTCATCAATTTTGGTGAAGTTCTGAGTTTTCATTTGGGATTTATAGGCTTTTTAGTGTATTTTGCCACGCCCCTTTTCTAAATGACCCTGTTACAGCCACCCACATGCCAAAGTTCAACTTTTTTTCGATAATTATTGATCTAGAGAGTCCAGAGAATTGTCCTAGACTGGTTTGGTTCCGATCGGGCGAAAAACCAGGGACTAGTTCGCAAAAGTAGGTTTTGGACAAAATGCGACATAGCAGAAATTTTTCCCTGCCTACATCCAAATCGGAGATAGCCATTTTGTCCGCCTTGAGCCAAGGATTCCAACGATATAAGACACTTGATCCTGGGACAAGCGGTCTAAGAGTTATGAGCGATTTTGAACTTTTGGTTGCTGTAGCGCCACCTATGGGCCAATCGGGGTCATACTCTGATAGGTTGTCCCCAAATTGAGGCCTACCATCTGGCCAGGTTTCAAGTCTCTAGGCCTTACGGTTTGTCCTGCACGATGCGTTTTACGAATCCTTACAATTACAATAGGGTTTCAGCATTTCATGCTTGAACCCCTAATAAGAATGAAGGCTTTTTGCCAGTTATAGCGCCACCTATGGTCCGATCTCCATGAAACTCTGCATGCTTCCTCACCATGTTCGGACACATATGCTCATCAATTTTGGTGAAGTTCTGAGTTTTCATTTGGGATTTATAGGCTTTTTAGTGTATTTTGCCACGCCCCTTTTCTAAATGACCCTGTTACAGCCACCCACATGCCAAAGTTCAACTTTTTTTCGATAATTATTGATCTAGAGAGTCCAGAGAATTGTCCTAGACTGGTTTGGTTCCGATCGGGCGAAAAACCAGGGACTAGTTCGCAAAAGTAGGTTTTGGACAAAATGCGACATAGCAGAAATTTTTCCCTGCCTACATCCAAATCGGAGATAGCCATTTTGTCCGCCTTGAGCCAAGGATTCCAACGATATAAGACACTTGATCCTGGGACAAGCGGTCTAAGAGTTATGAGCGATTTTGAACTTTTGGTTGCTGTAGCGCCACCTATGGGCCAATCGGGGTCATACTCTGATAGGTTGTCCCCAAATTGAGGCCTACCATCTGGCCAGGTTTCAAGTCTCTAGGCCTTACGGTTTGTCCTGCACGATGCGTTTTACGAATCCTTACAATTACAATAGGGTTTCAGCATTTCATGCTTGAACCCCTAATAAGAATGAAGGCTTTTTGCCAGTTATAGCGCCACCTATGGTCCGATCTCCATGAAACTCTGCATGCTTCCTCACCATGTTCGGACACATATGCTCATCAATTTTGGTGAAGTTCTGAGTTTTCATTTGGGATTTATAGGCTTTTTAGTGTATTTTGCCACGCCCCTTTTCTAAATGACCCTGTTACAGCCACCCACATGCCAAAGTTCAACTTTTTTTCGATAATTATTGATCTAGAGAGTCCAGAGAATTGTCCTAGACTGGTTTGGTTCCGATCGGGCAAAAAACCAGGGACTAGTTCGCAAAAGTAGGTTTTGGACAAAATGCGACATAGCAGAAATTTTTCCCTGCCTACATCCAAATCGGAGATAGCCATTTTGTCCGCCTTGAGCCAAGGATTCCAACGATATAAGACACTTGATCCTGGGACAAGCGGTCTAAGAGTTATGAGCGATTTTGAACTTTTGGTTGCTGTAGCGCCACCTATGGGCCAATCGGGGTCATACTCTGATAGGTTGTCCCCAAATTGAGGCCTACCATCTGGCCAGGTTTCAAGTCTCTAGGCCTTACGGTTTGTCCTGCACGATGCGTTTTACGAATCCTTACAATTACAATAGGGTTTCAGCATTTCATGCTCGAACCCCTAATAAGAATGAAGGCTTTTTGCCAGTTATAGCGCCACCTATGGTCCGATCTCCATGAAACTCTGCATGCTTCCTCACCATGTTCGGACACATATGCTCATCAATTTTGGTGAAGTTCTGAGTTTTCATTTGGGATTTATAGGCTTTTTAGTGTATTTTGCCACGCCCCTTTTCTAAATGACCCTGTTACAGCCACCCACATGCCAAAGTTCAACTTTTTTTCGATAATTATTGATCTAGAGAGTCCAGAGAATTGTCCTAGACTGGTTTGGTTCCGATCGGGCGAAAAACCAGGGACTAGTTCGCAAAAGTAGGTTTTGGACAAAATGCGACATAGCAGAAATTTTTCCCTGCCTACATCCAAATCGGAGATAGCCATTTTGTCCGCCTTGAGCCAAGGATTCCAACGATATAAGACACTTGATCCTGGGACAAGCGGTCTAAGAGTTATGAGCGATTTTGAACTTTTGGTTGCTGTAGCGCCACCTATGGGCCAATCGGGGTCATACTCTGATAGGTTGTCCCCAAATTGAGGCCTACCATCTGGCCAGGTTTCAAGTCTCTAGGCCTTACGGTTTGTCCTGCACGATGCGTTTTACGAATCCTTACAATTACAATAGGGTTTCAGCATTTCATGCTCGAACCCCTAATAAGAATGAAGGCTTTTTGCCAGTTATAGCGCCACCTATGGTCCGATCTCCATGAAACTCTGCATGCTTCCTCACCATGTTCGGACACATATGCTCATCAATTTTGGTGAAGTTCTGAGTTTTCATTTGGGATTTATAGGCTTTTTAGTGTATTTTGCCACGCCCCTTTTCTAAATGACCCTGTTACAGCCACCCACATGCCAAAGTTCAACTTTTTTTCGATAATTATTGATCTAGAGAGTCCAGAGAATTGTCCTAGACTGGTTTGGTTCCGATCGGGCGAAAAACCAGGGACTAGTTCGCAAAAGTAGGTTTTGGACAAAATGCGACATAGCAGAAATTTTTCCCTGCCTACATCCAAATCGGAGATAGCCATTTTGTCCGCCTTGAGCCAAGGATTCCAACGATATAAGACACTTGATCCTGGGACAAGCGGTCTAAGAGTTATGAGCGGTTTTGAACTTTTGGTTGCTGTAGCGCCACCTATGGGCCAATCGGGGTCATACTCTGATAGGTTGTCCCCAAATTGAGGCCTACCATCTGGCCAGGTTTCAAGTCTCTAGGCCTTACGGTTTGTCCTGCACGATGCGTTTTACGAATCCTTACAATTACAATAGGGTTTCAGCATTTCATTAGCCTGACGTCGTCATACTCAATTCTAGTCAGAATGTGAGTCTGATACTTTTCCATAGAGATTTGATTATGGGGCGTGTCTCAACCAAACCAGGAAAAAAAAAAAACTCTGCACTCAATTGGATAGACCTACAACCAATCAGAGCAACGGAGTAAATGACGCATGTTCTTCATTCATATTTTCAACCAACAAAATGTCGCGGCTCTCTGTTCCTCTTTTAAAATGAATGCGCTGTCGATATAACAGACGCGATGGCGGAATCTACACATGATGTTTCATAAACAAAGTTCGGGAGGAGCACGTACAAATAATCAATCCAATATAAACTTGTCATCAAACAATACCATGTCTAACGTTACCCTATCTATCAGCATGAGGAAGCATATTCACTCTGTAAACTTACCTAACACTCCTTGACAGTTTTTCAGCATCCCTCCACCACCCCGAATCCTCACTCTTGTCTTGTTCTCTCACAACCAGGAATACGGGGGAGCATGGCTACCGAGCCCACAGCCCTCTCCTCGGACAGCACGTCATATACGCATTTATTCTATCGACTTATTTGTGTGAAATCTTATAAACGCATTTATTCTATCTGACTTATTTGTAAATGTGAACTCGTGAAATCTCAATTCTCCAGCTGCAGTCGTCTTTGTTGTAAACTAATTCAAATCAAGCGCTCTTTGGTGACGTGGACGATTACGTTGCATTGCTCATCTGTCCATCATCGTATAAAGCCCGCCCTGACAATTTGATTGGTCCGAACAATTTTTGTTCGGGCATAATAGCTCCTCAACGGAGCGAGTCCAGACCGAACTTCCCGACCAAAAAATATTGTGGGCGGGGTTCGGGCTGGCACCCAGGCTAGCATTTCATGCTTGAACCCCTAATAAGAATGAAGGCTTTTTGCCAGTTATAGCGCCACCTATGGTCCGATCTCCATGAAACTCTGCATGCTTCCTCACCATGTTCGGACACATATGCTCATCAATTTTGGTGAAGTTCTGAGTTTTCATTTGGGATTTATAGGCTTTTTAGTGTATTTTGCCACGCCCCTTTTCTAAATGACCCTGTTACAGCCACCCACATGCCAAAGTTCAACTTTTTTTCGATAATTATTGATCTAGAGAGTCCAGAGAATTGTCCTAGACTGGTTTGGTTCCGATCGGGCGAAAAACCAGGGACTAGTTCGCAAAAGTAGGTTTTGGACAAAATGCGACATAGCAGAAATTTTTCCCTGCCTACATCCAAATCGGAGATAGCCATTTTGTCCGCCTTGAGCCAAGGATTCCAACGATATAAGACACTTGATCCTGGGACAAGCGGTCTAAGAGTTATGAGCGATTTTGAACTTTTGGTTGCTGTAGCGCCACCTATGGGCCAATCGGGGTCATACTCTGATAGGTTGTCCCCAAATTGAGGCCTACCATCTGGCCAGGTTTCAAGTCTCTAGGCCTTACGGTTTGTCCTGCACGATGCGTTTTACGAATCCTTACAATTACAATAGGGTTTCAGCATTTCATGCTTGAACCCCTAATAAGAATGAAGGCTTTTTGCCAGTTATAGCGCCACCTATGGTCCGATCTCCATGAAACTCTGCATGCTTCCTCACCATGTTCGGACACATATGCTCATCAATTTTGGTGAAGTTCTGAGTTTTCATTTGGGATTTATAGGCTTTTTAGTGTATTTTGCCACGCCCCTTTTCTAAATGACCCTGTTACAGCCACCCACATGCCAAAGTTCAACTTTTTTTCGATAATTATTGATCTAGAGAGTCCAGAGAATTGTCCTAGACTGGTTTGGTTCCGATCGGGCGAAAAACCAGGGACTAGTTCGCAAAAGTAGGTTTTGGACAAAATGCGACATAGCAGAAATTTTTCCCTGCCTACATCCAAATCGGAGATAGCCATTTTGTCCGCCTTGAGCCAAGGATTCCAACGATATAAGACACTTGATCCTGGGACAAGCGGTCTAAGAGTTATGAGCGATTTTGAACTTTTGGTTGCTGTAGCGCCACCTATGGGCCAATCGGGGTCATACTCTGATAGGTTGTCCCCAAATTGAGGCCTACCATCTGGCCAGGTTTCAAGTCTCTAGGCCTTACGGTTTGTCCTGCACGATGCGTTTTACGAATCCTTACAATTACAATAGGGTTTCAGCATTTCATGCTTGAACCCCTAATAAGAATGAAGGCTTTTTGCCAGTTATAGCGCCACCTATGGTCCGATCTCCATGAAACTCTGCATGCTTCCTCACCATGTTCGGACACATATGCTCATCAATTTTGGTGAAGTTCTGAGTTTTCATTTGGGATTTATAGGCTTTTTAGTGTATTTTGCCACGCCCCTTTTCTAAATGACCCTGTTACAGCCACCCACATGCCAAAGTTCAACTTTTTTTCGATAATTATTGATCTAGAGAGTCCAGAGAATTGTCCTAGACTGGTTTGGTTCCGATCGGGCGAAAAACCAGGGACTAGTTCGCAAAAGTAGGTTTTGGACAAAATGCGACATAGCAGAAATTTTTCCCTGCCTACATCCAAATCGGAGATAGCCATTTTGTCCGCCTTGAGCCAAGGATTCCAACGATATAAGACACTTGATCCTGGGACAAGCGGTCTAAGAGTTATGAGCGATTTTGAACTTTTGGTTGCTGTAGCGCCACCTATGGGCCAATCGGGGTCATACTCTGATAGGTTGTCCCCAAATTGAGGCCTACCATCTGGCCAGGTTTCAAGTCTCTAGGCCTTACGGTTTGTCCTGCACGATGCGTTTTACGAATCCTTACAATTACAATAGGGTTTCAGCATTTCATGCTCGAACCCCTAATAAGAATGAAGGCTTTTTGCCAGTTATAGCGCCACCTATGGTCCGATCTCCATGAAACTCTGCATGCTTCCTCACCATGTTCGGACACATATGCTCATCAATTTTGGTGAAGTTCTGAGTTTTCATTTGGGATTTATAGGCTTTTTAGTGTATTTTGCCACGCCCCTTTTCTAAATGACCCTGTTACAGCCACCCACATGCCAAAGTTCAACTTTTTTTCGATAATTATTGATCTAGAGAGTCCAGAGAATTGTCCTAGACTGGTTTGGTTCCGATCGGGCGAAAAACCAGGGACTAGTTCGCAAAAGTAGGTTTTGGACAAAATGCGACATAGCAGAAATTTTTCCCTGCCTACATCCAAATCGGAGATAGCCATTTTGTCCGCCTTGAGCCAAGGATTCCAACGATATAAGACACTTGATCCTGGGACAAGCGGTCTAAGAGTTATGAGCGATTTTGAACTTTTGGTTGCTGTAGCGCCACCTATGGGCCAATCGGGGTCATACTCTGATAGGTTGTCCCCAAATTGAGGCCTACCATCTGGCCAGGTTTCAAGTCTCTAGGCCTTACGGTTTGTCCTGCACGATGCGTTTTACGAATCCTTACAATTACAATAGGGTTTCAGCATTTCATGCTTGAACCCCTAATAAGAATGAAGGCTTTTTGCCAGTTATAGCGCCACCTATGGTCCGATCTCCATGAAACTCTGCATGCTTCCTCACCATGTTCGGACACATATGCTCATCAATTTTGGTGAAGTTCTGAGTTTTCATTTGGGATTTATAGGCTTTTTAGTGTATTTTGCCACGCCCCTTTTCTAAATGACCCTGTTACAGCCACCCACATGCCAAAGTTCAACTTTTTTTCGATAATTATTGATCTAGAGAGTCCAGAGAATTGTCCTAGACTGGTTTGGTTCCGATCGGGCGAAAAACCAGGGACTAGTTCGCAAAAGTAGGTTTTGGACAAAATGCGACATAGCAGAAATTTTTCCCTGCCTACATCCAAATCGGAGATAGCCATTTTGTCCGCCTTGAGCCAAGGATTCCAACGATATAAGACACTTGATCCTGGGACAAGCGGTCTAAGAGTTATGAGCGATTTTGAACTTTTGGTTGCTGTAGCGCCACCTATGGGCCAATCGGGGTCATACTCTGATAGGTTGTCCCCAAATTGAGGCCTACCATCTGGCCAGGTTTCAAGTCTCTAGGCCTTACGGTTTGTCCTGCACGATGCGTTTTACGAATCCTTACAATTACAATAGGGTTTCAGCATTTCATGCTCGAACCCCTAATAAGAATGAAGGCTTTTTGCCAGTTATAGCGCCACCTATGGTCCGATCTCCATGAAACTCTGCATGCTTCCTCACCATGTTCGGACACATATGCTCATCAATTTTGGTGAAGTTCTGAGTTTTCATTTGGGATTTATAGGCTTTTTAGTGTATTTTGCCACGCCCCTTTTCTAAATGACCCTGTTACAGCCACCCACATGCCAAAGTTCAACTTTTTTTCGATAATTATTGATCTAGAGAGTCCAGAGAATTGTCCTAGACTGGTTTGGTTCCGATCGGGCGAAAAACCAGGGACTAGTTCGCAAAAGTAGGTTTTGGACAAAATGCGACATAGCAGAAATTTTTCCCTGCCTACATCCAAATCGGAGATAGCCATTTTGTCCGCCTTGAGCCAAGGATTCCAACGATATAAGACACTTGATCCTGGGACAAGCGGTCTAAGAGTTATGAGCGATTTTGAACTTTTGGTTGCTGTAGCGCCACCTATGGGCCAATCGGGGTCATACTCTGATAGGTTGTCCCCAAATTGAGGCCTACCATCTGGCCAGGTTTCAAGTCTCTAGGCCTTACGGTTTGTCCTGCACGATGCGTTTTACGAATCCTTACAATTACAATAGGGTTTCAGCATTTCATGCTTGAACCCCTAATAAGAATGAAGGCTTTTTGCCAGTTATAGCGCCACCTATGGTCCGATCTCCATGAAACTCTGCATGCTTCCTCACCATGTTCGGACACATATGCTCATCAATTTTGGTGAAGTTCTGAGTTTTCATTTGGGATTTATAGGCTTTTTAGTGTATTTTGCCACGCCCCTTTTCTAAATGACCCTGTTACAGCCACCCACATGCCAAAGTTCAACTTTTTTTCGATAATTATTGATCTAGAGAGTCCAGAGAATTGTCCTAGACTGGTTTGGTTCCGATCGGGCGAAAAACCAGGGACTAGTTCGCAAAAGTAGGTTTTGGACAAAATGCGACATAGCAGAAATTTTTCCCTGCCTACATCCAAATCGGAGATAGCCATTTTGTCCGCCTTGAGCCAAGGATTCCAACGATATAAGACACTTGATCCTGGGACAAGCGGTCTAAGAGTTATGAGCGATTTTGAACTTTTGGTTGCTGTAGCGCCACCTATGGGCCAATCGGGGTCATACTCTGATAGGTTGTCCCCAAATTGAGGCCTACCATCTGGCCAGGTTTCAAGTCTCTAGGCCTTACGGTTTGTCCTGCACGATGCGTTTTACGAATCCTTACAATTACAATAGGGTTTCAGCATTTCATGCTCGAACCCCTAATAAGAATGAAGGCTTTTTGCCAGTTATAGCGCCACCTATGGTCCGATCTCCATGAAACTCTGCATGCTTCCTCACCATGTTCGGACACATATGCTCATCAATTTTGGTGAAGTTCTGAGTTTTCATTTGGGATTTATAGGCTTTTTAGTGTATTTTGCCACGCCCCTTTTCTAAATGACCCTGTTACAGCCACCCACATGCCAAAGTTCAACTTTTTTTCGATAATTATTGATCTAGAGAGTCCAGAGAATTGTCCTAGACTGGTTTGGTTCCGATCGGGCGAAAAACCAGGGACTAGTTCGCAAAAGTAGGTTTTGGACAAAATGCGACATAGCAGAAATTTTTCCCTGCCTACATCCAAATCGGAGATAGCCATTTTGTCCGCCTTGAGCCAAGGATTCCAACGATATAAGACACTTGATCCTGGGACAAGCGGTCTAAGAGTTATGAGCGGTTTTGAACTTTTGGTTGCTGTAGCGCCACCTATGGGCCAATCGGGGTCATACTCTGATAGGTTGTCCCCAAATTGAGGCCTACCATCTGGCCAGGTTTCAAGTCTCTAGGCCTTACGGTTTGTCCTGCACGATGCGTTTTACGAATCCTTACAATTACAATAGGGTTTCAGCATTTCATTAGCCTGACGTCGTCATACTCAATTCTAGTCAGAATGTGAGTCTGATACTTTTCCATAGAGATTTGATTATGGGGCGTGTCTCAACCAAACCAGGAAAAAAAAAAAACTCTGCACTCAATTGGATAGACCTACAACCAATCAGAGCAACGGAGTAAATGACGCATGTTCTTCATTCATATTTTCAACCAACAAAATGTCGCGGCTCTCTGTTCCTCTTTTAAAATGAATGCGCTGTCGATATAACAGACGCGATGGCGGAATCTACACATGATGTTTCATAAACAAAGTTCGGGAGGAGCACGTACAAATAATCAATCCAATATAAACTTGTCATCAAACAATACCATGTCTAACGTTACCCTATCTATCAGCATGAGGAAGCATATTCACTCTGTAAACTTACCTAACACTCCTTGACAGTTTTTCAGCATCCCTCCACCACCCCGAATCCTCACTCTTGTCTTGTTCTCTCACAACCAGGAATACGGGGGAGCATGGCTACCGAGCCCACAGCCCTCTCCTCGGACAGCACGTCATATACGCATTTATTCTATCGACTTATTTGTGTGAAATCTTATAAACGCATTTATTCTATCTGACTTATTTGTAAATGTGAACTCGTGAAATCTCAATTCTCCAGCTGCAGTCGTCTTTGTTGTAAACTAATTCAAATCAAGCGCTCTTTGGTGACGTGGACGATTACGTTGCATTGCTCATCTGTCCATCATCGTATAAAGCCCGCCCTGACAATTTGATTGGTCCGAACAATTTTTGTTCGGGCATAATAGCTCCTCAACGGAGCGAGTCCAGACCGAACTTCCCGACCAAAAAATATTGTGGGCGGGGTTCGGGCTGGCACCCAGGCTAGCATTTCATGCTTGAACCCCTAATAAGAATGAAGGCTTTTTGCCAGTTATAGCGCCACCTATGGTCCGATCTCCATGAAACTCTGCATGCTTCCTCACCATGTTCGGACACATATGCTCATCAATTTTGGTGAAGTTCTGAGTTTTCATTTGGGATTTATAGGCTTTTTAGTGTATTTTGCCACGCCCCTTTTCTAAATGACCCTGTTACAGCCACCCACATGCCAAAGTTCAACTTTTTTTCGATAATTATTGATCTAGAGAGTCCAGAGAATTGTCCTAGACTGGTTTGGTTCCGATCGGGCGAAAAACCAGGGACTAGTTCGCAAAAGTAGGTTTTGGACAAAATGCGACATAGCAGAAATTTTTCCCTGCCTACATCCAAATCGGAGATAGCCATTTTGTCCGCCTTGAGCCAAGGATTCCAACGATATAAGACACTTGATCCTGGGACAAGCGGTCTAAGAGTTATGAGCGATTTTGAACTTTTGGTTGCTGTAGCGCCACCTATGGGCCAATCGGGGTCATACTCTGATAGGTTGTCCCCAAATTGAGGCCTACCATCTGGCCAGGTTTCAAGTCTCTAGGCCTTACGGTTTGTCCTGCACGATGCGTTTTACGAATCCTTACAATTACAATAGGGTTTCAGCATTTCATGCTTGAACCCCTAATAAGAATGAAGGCTTTTTGCCAGTTATAGCGCCACCTATGGTCCGATCTCCATGAAACTCTGCATGCTTCCTCACCATGTTCGGACACATATGCTCATCAATTTTGGTGAAGTTCTGAGTTTTCATTTGGGATTTATAGGCTTTTTAGTGTATTTTGCCACGCCCCTTTTCTAAATGACCCTGTTACAGCCACCCACATGCCAAAGTTCAACTTTTTTTCGATAATTATTGATCTAGAGAGTCCAGAGAATTGTCCTAGACTGGTTTGGTTCCGATCGGGCGAAAAACCAGGGACTAGTTCGCAAAAGTAGGTTTTGGACAAAATGCGACATAGCAGAAATTTTTCCCTGCCTACATCCAAATCGGAGATAGCCATTTTGTCCGCCTTGAGCCAAGGATTCCAACGATATAAGACACTTGATCCTGGGACAAGCGGTCTAAGAGTTATGAGCGATTTTGAACTTTTGGTTGCTGTAGCGCCACCTATGGGCCAATCGGGGTCATACTCTGATAGGTTGTCCCCAAATTGAGGCCTACCATCTGGCCAGGTTTCAAGTCTCTAGGCCTTACGGTTTGTCCTGCACGATGCGTTTTACGAATCCTTACAATTACAATAGGGTTTCAGCATTTCATGCTTGAACCCCTAATAAGAATGAAGGCTTTTTGCCAGTTATAGCGCCACCTATGGTCCGATCTCCATGAAACTCTGCATGCTTCCTCACCATGTTCGGACACATATGCTCATCAATTTTGGTGAAGTTCTGAGTTTTCATTTGGGATTTATAGGCTTTTTAGTGTATTTTGCCACGCCCCTTTTCTAAATGACCCTGTTACAGCCACCCACATGCCAAAGTTCAACTTTTTTTCGATAATTATTGATCTAGAGAGTCCAGAGAATTGTCCTAGACTGGTTTGGTTCCGATCGGGCGAAAAACCAGGGACTAGTTCGCAAAAGTAGGTTTTGGACAAAATGCGACATAGCAGAAATTTTTCCCTGCCTACATCCAAATCGGAGATAGCCATTTTGTCCGCCTTGAGCCAAGGATTCCAACGATATAAGACACTTGATCCTGGGACAAGCGGTCTAAGAGTTATGAGCGATTTTGAACTTTTGGTTGCTGTAGCGCCACCTATGGGCCAATCGGGGTCATACTCTGATAGGTTGTCCCCAAATTGAGGCCTACCATCTGGCCAGGTTTCAAGTCTCTAGGCCTTACGGTTTGTCCTGCACGATGCGTTTTACGAATCCTTACAATTACAATAGGGTTTCAGCATTTCATGCTCGAACCCCTAATAAGAATGAAGGCTTTTTGCCAGTTATAGCGCCACCTATGGTCCGATCTCCATGAAACTCTGCATGCTTCCTCACCATGTTCGGACACATATGCTCATCAATTTTGGTGAAGTTCTGAGTTTTCATTTGGGATTTATAGGCTTTTTAGTGTATTTTGCCACGCCCCTTTTCTAAATGACCCTGTTACAGCCACCCACATGCCAAAGTTCAACTTTTTTTCGATAATTATTGATCTAGAGAGTCCAGAGAATTGTCCTAGACTGGTTTGGTTCCGATCGGGCGAAAAACCAGGGACTAGTTCGCAAAAGTAGGTTTTGGACAAAATGCGACATAGCAGAAATTTTTCCCTGCCTACATCCAAATCGGAGATAGCCATTTTGTCCGCCTTGAGCCAAGGATTCCAACGATATAAGACACTTGATCCTGGGACAAGCGGTCTAAGAGTTATGAGCGATTTTGAACTTTTGGTTGCTGTAGCGCCACCTATGGGCCAATCGGGGTCATACTCTGATAGGTTGTCCCCAAATTGAGGCCTACCATCTGGCCAGGTTTCAAGTCTCTAGGCCTTACGGTTTGTCCTGCACGATGCGTTTTACGAATCCTTACAATTACAATAGGGTTTCAGCATTTCATGCTTGAACCCCTAATAAAAATCCTTACAATTACAATAGGGTTTCAGCACTTCGTGCTTGAACCCCTAATAATAAAAATCAGTACAATTACAATAGGGTTTCAGCACTTCGTGCTTGAACCCCTAATTAAAGCTGCAAGCAGCATTTATCGGGGTTCAAGCATTTAAGGCCTTTAAGCACATAAGCATTTAAGACATTAAGTTTTATTTGGAAAGCTTTTAACCACTGAAATAATAGATGGAAAAGACCATTTACAACCAAAACAGGCAATTTACCATAGGAAATATATGGTTTTCAAAGCTTTTTAACAGTTATAGCGCCACCTATCCTACGATCTTCATGAAATTTTACATGCTTGTTTAGACTGTTATGGTACATATGCTCACCAATTTTTGTGAAGTTCTGAGTTTTCGTTTAGGATTTATAGGCTTTTAAATGCATTTTGCCACGCCCATTTTCTTTATGACCCAATATACCCATGCGAAAAATGCTAAAGTTCAACTTTTTTTTGATAATTATTGATCTAGAGAGTCCAGAGAATTACCCTAGACTTGTTTGGTTCCGATCGGGCAAAAAACCAGGGACTAGTTCGCAAAAGTAGGTTTTTAACATATTCATGAATATTTAATTAACTGTTTGATTGACAGCAATGGTTCTAGAGGCAAAGTTGTTCAGCATGAGCATATCTATCAAATGATATGCATTTTGTGGCGATAAGTGTAACACCACGTGATTACAGAGCCATAAAACTTGTTAGCGCCAACTAGTGGCCGATTTCTTTCAAAACTCTTACAGACCTCTAGGGCCATGAGTCGAACATGCCCATCGAGTTTCGTTCCGATCAGTCTCCGTTAACCTTGTCTAATAGGTGCTCAAACTTCATTGGCCGATGGCGGCCATGTTTTTTGAGATACGCCAATGTCCTCATACACATACATGGCACCTTGGACCAAGACACTGCATACCAAATTTCAAGTCAATCGGAGTAACGGTCAGGTGGTTATAGCCTGTTTTATGTTTTTTTCATGTTATAGCGCCACCATGAGGCCAATCGTCGCGATTTTTTTACTGTGACCCCAGATTGAGCTCATACACATGTGTACCAAGTTTGGTGAAGATACCTCATTTACTTCGGGAGTTATAGCCATTTTAGTAAAATAGGCCCCTCCCATAACATACGTTTTGGCGCCCCTTAGCAACCGTGAATCGAAATTTCAACTTTTTTTCGATAATTATCGATATTCAGACTCCAGAGAACATTTCTGCACTGGTTTGGTTCCAATCGGGCAAAAAACCAGGGACTAGTTTGCAAAAGTAGGTTTTTGACAAAATTCAAAATGGCGGAAAATCTATCATGGCGGAAATGAAATCGGAGATATACGTTTTGTTCATCAGGCATCCAGCTTTCCAATGATATAATACACTTGAGTCTACAACATACGGTCTAGGAGTTATGAACAGTTTCGCGCTTTTGGTTGCTATAGCGCCACCTATGGGCCAATCGGGGTCATACTCTCTGAACCTTTCCTCGATTTTTGTACTACCATCTGGCCAAGTTTCAAGGTTCCAGCTCTTACGGTTTGGGCTGCACGATGCGTTTTACGGCGGAAGAATAATAATAATAATTAAAGCTGCAAGCAGCATTTATCGGGGTTCAAGCTATTAAGGCCTTTAAGGGTTTTTAAGCACAAAAGCATCAAAAGTTATTATGTTTTATTTAGCAAGCATGTAACCACTGACATAATAGATGGAAAAGACCATTTACAGCCAATACAGGCAATGTACCATAGGAAATACATGGTTTTAAAGCTTTTTAACAGTTATAGCGCCACCTATGGTCCGATCTCCATAAAATTTGGCATGCTTGTTAATGATGTTATGTCACATATGCTCACCAATTTTTGTGAAGTTCTGAGTTTTCATTTAGGATTTATAGGATTTTTAATGTATTTTGCCACGCCCATTTTATAAATGACCCTATTACAGCCATCCAAATGCAAAAGTTCAACTTTTTTTCGATAATTATTGATCTAGAGAGTCCAGAGAATTGTCCTAGACTGGTCTGGTTCCGATCGGGCGAAAAACCTAGGACTAGTTCGCAAAAGTAGGTTTTTAACATATTCGCGAATAATTAATAAACGGTTTGATTGACAGCAATGGTTCTTGAGGCAAAGTTGTTCAACATGAGCAGATCTATCAAATGATATGCATATTGTGTGGATGAGTGTAACACCACGTGATTACAGAGCCATAAAACTCGTTAGCGCCAACTAGTGGCCGATTTCTTTCAAAATTCTTACAGACCTCTAGGGCCATGAGATGAACATGCCCATCGAGTTTCGTTCCGATCGGCCTCCGTTAACCTTGTCTAATAGGTGCTCAACTTCATTGGCCAATGGCGGCCATGTTTTTTGAGATACGCCAATTTCCTCATAGACATATATGGCACCTTGGGCCAAGACACTGCATACCAATTTTCAAGTCAATCGGACTAACGGTCAGGTGGTTATAGCCCTTTTCATGTTTTTTCCATGTTATAGCGCCACCTATTGTTCAATCGTCGCGATTTTTTTACTGTGACCCCAGACTGAACCCATACACATGTGTACCGAGTTTGGTTAAGCTATCTCATTTACTTTTTGAGTTATAGCCATTTTAGTAAAATAGGCTCCTCCCACAATGTTTATTTTATGCCCCCTAGCGACCATGAATCGAAATTTCGAATTTTTTTTGATAATTATTAATCGTCAGACTCCATAGAACATTTCTGCACTGGTTTGGTTCCGATCGGACAAAAATCCTAGGACTAATTAGCAAAAGCAGTTTTTTGACAAAATTCAAAATGGCGGAAAAATTTCCATACCGGAAATGAAATCGGAGATATACGTTTTGTTCATCACGTTTCCAGCTTTCCAATGATATAAGACACTTGAGTCTACGACATACGGTCTAGGAGTTATGAGCAGTTTCGCGCTTTTGGTTGTTATAGCGCCACCTATGGGCCAATCGGGGTCATAATCTCTGAACCTCTCCTCGATTTTTGTACTACCATCTGGCAAAGTTTCAAGTCTCCAGCCCTTACGGTTTGGGCTGCACGATGCGTTTTACGGCAGAAGAATAATAATAATAATAATAATTAAAGCTGCAAGCAGCATTTAGCGGGGTTCAAGCATTTAGGGTCTTTAAGCACATAAGGCAGTTTAGTGAGTTGTCTGAGTTTTTGTTTAGGATTTACAGGCTTTTGAGTGTTTTTTGCCATACCCATTTTCTAAATGATCCTGTTATGGCTACCCAATGGGTAAAGTTAAAGTTTTTTATATAATTAATAATCTAGAGCTTCCAGAGAATTGTACTGCACTGGTATATTTCCGATCGGGCGAAAAACCTAGGACTAGTTTGCAAAAGTAGGTTTTTAACATAATCGCAAGTATTTAATGAACAAATTGATTGACAGCAGTAGTTCTTGAGGCAAAGTTGTTCAGTATGAGGAGATCTATCAAATGATATGCATCACGTGATTACATAGCCGTAAAACCTGTTAGCGTCAACTAGTGGCTGATTTTTCAAAATTCTTACAGACCTCTAGGGCCACGAGTCGAACATGCCCACCGAGTTTCGTTCTGATCGGCCTCCGTTAAGAGTAAACTAACAGCTTTGAATTAAAATGGTGAGTTTATCCTGTTGTAAACATCAACCATGCCTGTTGACAGTTCTCTTTTGTGGGAAGGGAATGAAAAGTTCTCAAATCCGCAGCACAGCCTCAGACATAACATTTATATCCATGATCTGCCATTTTCACTATTGTCCTTGCTTGCTTCTTCACAATACCTGCAGATCTTCTGATGATTCGGCTGTGCAGGTCCACATTAACACTGCCTGGCCTAGAACATGGACTGGAAAATGCAAATTTGGGGGGTATAAATATTAATGATCCTGACTCCAACGTCACAGTCGGTGTTATGGTGGGATTCACTCATTTTTCAGCGGTCTTTTGCAAACAAGAGATTTACACATGAAGGAGGAAACAATGGTGTTTGAGGCTCACGGTATGTCAGTTCCATGTCCAGAACTCTTATCATTCAACTATGCCAAGATAAATACAGTTTTCAATTGTATGGCACCTTTAAAATAGATGATTAGTAATATAATGCTTACTTGGAGTCTGAAATGGCTTTAACAAAAGAAGAAAAATATTCTTAGATTTCTGTTCATTCTAATCATGTACAAATAAAGTAGCACAATAAGATTCCATTTATTTGAATGCATTAGTGAGTGTGTGATTGTGCTGTGTGTGCAGCGTGTCAATACTAAAAGTGAAGGTGTAGTTGATATCTTTGGTGATAATATCTGTAGTAATCATAAAAAAACAATTAAGAAATAAAGAATTAAAATTACAAATAATATTCAATTAAGATATGAGTTACAATAACATGATTTGCAATAGTAATAATATCAATAATATATGCACAATACACACAGATTAGACTATCAGGTCTGTGTTTTACAAAAACATTAGTATTGCAGCCAATGTGAGTCTGTGGGATTTATAAACAGACAAAATATGATTTGAAATGTTATTTTAATGATTTTATTAAGTTTAAACAATATTTCAAATGGAAAAAAAATGAAAAATAATATTTTAGTGAGCAGAATGAACCAATGAGTGTTCTTCTTCTGGTGGTTAAAATGTAAATGAAAACAATAATACTTAAACAATAATACTTAATACACTAACCATGCTTGAACACACACATGCACACACATTTTGTTGTAGATGTAGATATTTAAAATAAAAGATAGGTAACAAAATGATAATTGCAAATCTCCTCTGTATAACACCATTTTCAGATTTCAAATTAATCACTGAGAGGCAGAATTGTTCAAACTGAGAGCTCAGTAAAAATGAAGTGATAAACTTTGACAAAACATGACTGTGTTATAATAGGTGATTTTCATGCAAGTAATTTTATATAGTCCAAAAACTAACGCAAAAGCACAGATGAAAATATTTTATTAAGTAGAATGTCCTGCAGAGGGCAGGAGAAGACCACTAATTGACTCACTTTCATTTGAAAGACTTTTTTATCCACCAGTAAAACAAAGCAGTTTCTCCATGTTCTTTCCATTAAGCATGCTTACACACACAGACACACACACAAACACAAACACATCCACACACACACACACACACACACAAAGACAAATATGTTTTCAATGTTTTTAGGATGTGATATTGTGAAAATATCTTCATCTCCTCATCTTGAACAACTTTGCCTCAAGAATCACTAATGTCAATCAAACCGTTCATAATCATAATAAAAAATAAAATGTATAAAAAATATCATAATAAAAAAAAAACATCATAATAAAAAAGATTGCTTCTTAAAGCATTTGTTTATTTCCCAATACTGAAGCGAATTAAAAGATCATGCGTAATCCTGCTGCTCCCTCTAGTGGACAACAGTGGTATTATAGCTTACATTTTACAGTTGAAGTGTTTGAATGAATGAATGGGAATTTGTTTTTTTACTTATATCTCAGGAACCAAAAGGCGAAAAATTCTGAAACTCAGAGCATAGATAGTGCTTGAGGAGCCCTGTTGAATGAGACCATCAACGTGTTTTTGGGCGATTGGGGCTGGGAGTTATGATTGTTATAAGGCATATCTGTTCGGGCTATTATCTCTGGAATGCCCAGGGCAAATAACACCACATTTGAATCGAAGCTAGCCAAGGACGCGCCCTTTCCAACGAGCTCTCACACAATGTTCGGGGTGGTCTGGGTCGGGAGTAATGGCCGTTCAAAATCGGGGGTCCCGCGGATTCGCGATGCGCGGGGGGCGCGCTCCCGAGGCCCGCGACGACACGTTTCGATCAAGAGCCCAGAGAGGTCCTCACCATCAAAATTTGAGCGCGCAACGACTTTCCGTTTTCGAGTTATGAATGAATTTGTATTCGGGGGCGTGGCTTAAATGCCGTTACTTTCGTTTCATTTCATTCATTTACTTTCGTCCATTTCCATATCTCAGTGTAACACAATTGTCAATAGTAATACTCAATAGATGAGTTTTGACAAAATGTGATTGTAAATGTTAAAATAATGATTTTATAAAGTCTAAATATGAATTTTATAACAATATTAGGGAGTAGTATGATGAAATGACAGCAGGGGGCAGTAAAATACCACTTATTGGCTTAATATGTCATTATATTCATATAAAATCACCTTTTGAAGAAGTTAAACTTTTTTTCTGATAATTATTGATCTAGAGAGTTCAGAGAATTGTGCTGCACTGGTTTTGAACATTATGATATGAACATTATATGATGATAGAAGACACCATTTACAGCAAATACAGGCAATTTACCATAGGAAATATATGGTTTTAAAGCGTTTTAACAGTTATAGCGCCACCTATGCTCCGATCTCCATAAAAATGTCCATGCTTCTTTAGCATGTTCTGACACATATGCTCATCAATTTTTGTGAAGTTCTGAGTTTTCATTTAGGATTTATAGGCTTTTTAGTGTATTTTGCCACGCCCATTTTCTAAATGACCCTATTACAGCCATCCAAATGCAAAAGTTCAACTTTTTTTCGATAATTATTGATCTAGAGAGTCCAGAGAATTACCCTAGACTGGTCTGGTTCTGATCGGGCAAAAAACCAGGGACTAGTTCGCAAAAGTAGGTTTTTAACATGTTTGCGAATATTTAATGAACAGTTTGATTGACAGTAGTGGTTCTTGAGGCAAAGTTGTTCAGCATGAGCAGATCTATCAAATGATATGCATAATGTGACAATAAGTTTAACACCACGTGATTACAGAGCCATAAAACTCGTTAGCGCCAACTAGTGGCCGATTTCTTTCAAAAATCTCACATACCTCTAGGGCCATGAGTTGAACATGCCCATCGAGTTTTGTTCCGATCGGCCTCCGTTAACCTTGTCTAATAGGTGCTCAACTTCATTGGCCGATGGCGGCCATGTTTTTCGAGATACGCCAATGTCCTCATAGATATACATGGCACCCTGGACCATGAGACTGCATACCAATTTTCAAGTCAATTGGACTAACGGTCAGGTGGTTATAGCCCTTTTCATGTTTTTTTCATGTTATAACGCCACCTAGTGTTCAATCGTCGCGATTTTTTTACTGTGACCCCAGATTGAACTCATACACATGTGTTCCGAGTTTGGTGAAAATATCTAATTTCGTTCATGAGTTATAACCATTTTAGTAAACTGGCTCCGCCTCCTGCGAACGTTTTGACGCCCCTTAGCAACCGTGGATCGAAATTTCAACTTTTTTTCGATAATTACTGATAATCAGACTCCAGAGAACATTTCTGCACTGGTTTGGTTCCGATTGGCCAAAAAAACCCTCTACTAGTTTGCAAAAGTAGGTTTTAGACAAAATTCAAAATGGCGGAAAAATTTGCATACCGGAAATGAAATTGAAGATATACATTTTGTCCGTCTTGAGACAAGGATTACAGTGATATAAGACACTTGAGTCTGTGACAAAGGGTTAAGGAGATTTAAGCAAAACCGTGATTTTTTTTGGTTTTTGGCACTATAGCGCCACCTATGGGCCAATCGGGGTCATACTCTCTGAACCTCTCCTCGATTTTTGTACTACCTTCTGGCCAAGTTTCAAGTCTCTAGCACTTACGGTTTGGGCTGCACGATGCGTTTTACGGCAGAAGAATAATAATAATAATAAAAATCAGTACAATTACAATAGGGTTTCAGCACTTCGTGCTTGAACCCCTAAAAATCCTTACAATTACAATAGGGTTTCAGCACTTCGTGCTTGAACCCCTAAAAATCAGGACGATTACAATAGGGTTTCAGCACTTCGTGCTTGAACCCCTAATAATAATTAAAGCTGCAAGCAGCATTTATCGGGGTTCAAGCATTTAAGGCCTTTAAGCACATAAGCATTTAAGACATTAAGATTTATTTAGAAAGCTTTTAACCACTGAAATAATAGATGGAAAAGACCATTTACAGCCAATACAGGCAATTTACCATAGGAAATATGTGTTTTTTAAAGCTTTTTAACAGTTATAGCACCACCTATAGTCCGATCTCCATGAAATTTTGCATGCTTGTTAATGATGTTATGGCACATATGCTCACCAATTTTCGTGAAGTTCTGAGTTTTCGTTTAGGATTTATAGGCTTTTGAGTGCATTTTGCCACGCCCATTTTCTTTATGACCAAATATACCCATGCGAAAAATGCAAAAGTTCAACTTTTTTTTGATAATTATTGATCTAGAGAGTCCATAGAATTGTCCTAGACTCGTTTGGTTCTGATCGGGCGAAAAACCTAGGACTAGTTCGCAAAAGTAGGTTTTTAACATAATTACAAATATTTAATGAACGGTTTAATTGACAGCAATGGTTCTTGAGGCAAAGTTGTTCAACAAGAGGAGATCTATCAAATGGTATGCATTTTGTGACAATAAGTGTAACACCACGTGATTACAGAGCCATAAAACTCGTTAGCGCCAACTAGTGGCCGATTTCTTTTAAAATTCTTACAGACCTCTAGGGCCATGAGTCGAACATGCCCACCGAGTTTCGTTCCGATCGGCCTCCGTTAACCTTGTCTAATAGGTGCTCAAACTTCATTGGCCGATGGCGGCCATGTTTTTTGAGATACGCCAATGTCCTCATACACATACATGGCACCTTGGACCAAGACACTGCATACCAATTTTCAAGTCAATCGGACTAACGGTCAGGTGGTTATAGCCTGTTTTATGTTTTTTTCATGTTATAGCGCCACCATGAGGCCAATCGTCGCGATTTTTTTACTGTGACCTCAGACTGACCTCTTACACATGTGTACCGAGTTTGGTGAAGATACCTCATTTACTTCTGGAGTTATAGCCATTTTAGTAAAATAGGCTCCGCCTTCTTCAAACGTTTTGGCGCCCCTTAGCGACCGTGAATCGAAATTTCAACTTTTTTTCGATAATTATTTATATTCAGACTCCAGAGAACATTTCTGCACTGGTTTGGTTCCGATCGGCCAAAAAACCTAGGACTAGTTCGCAAAAGTAGGTTTTGGACAAAATCCAAAATGGCGGAAAAATTTGCATACCGGAAATGAATTCCTTGAGGCCAATTTTGTTCGGCTTGACCCAAGGATTCCAATGATATAAGACACTTGAGTTTGTGATAAACGGTTAATGAGATTTAAGCAAAAATATGCAATTTTTTTGTTTTTTGCGCTGTAGCGCCACCTATTGGCCAATCTGGCTCATATTCTCTGAACCTCTCCTCGATTTTTGTACTACCTTCTGGCCAAGTTTCAAGTCTCTAGCACTTACGGTTTGGGCTGCACGATGCGTTTTACGGCGGAAGAATAATAATAATAATTAAAGCTGCAAGCAGCATTTAGCGGGGTTCAAGCATTTAGGGTCTTTAAGCACATAAGGCAGTTTAGTGAGTTGTCTGAGTTTTTGTTTAGGATTTACAGGCTTTTGAGTGTTTTTTGCCATACCCATTTTCTAAATGATCCTGTTATGGCTACCCAATGGGTAAAGTTAAAGTTTTTTATATAATTAATAATCTAGAGCTTCCAGAGAATTGTACTGCACTGGTATATTTCCGATCGGGCGAAAAACCTAGGACTAGTTTGCAAAAGTAGGTTTTTAACATAATCGCAAGTATTTAATGAACAAATTGATTGACAGCAGTAGTTCTTGAGGCAAAGTTGTTCAGTATGAGGAGATCTATCAAATGATATGCATCACGTGATTACATAGCCGTAAAACCTGTTAGCGTCAACTAGTGGCTGATTTTTCAAAATTCTTACAGACCTCTAGGGCCACGAGTCGAACATGCCCACCGAGTTTCGTTCTGATCGGCCTCCGTTAAGAGTAAACTAACAGCTTTGAATTAAAATGGTGAGGTATCCTGTTGTAAACATCAACCATGCCTGTTGACAGTTCTCTTTTGTGGGAAGGGAATGAAAAGTTCTCAAATCCGCAGCACAGCCTCAGACATAACATTTATATCCATGATCTGCCATTTTCACTATTGTCCTTGCTTGCTTCTTCACAATACCTGCAGATCTTCTGATGATTCGGCTGTGCAGGTCCACATTAACACTGCCTGGCCTAGAACATGGACTGGAAAATGCAAATTTGGGGGGTATAAATATTAATGATCCTGACTCCAACGTCACAGTCGGTGTTATGGTGGGATTCACTCATTTTTCAGCGGTCTTTTGCAAACAAGAGATTTACACATGAAGGAGGAAACAATGGTGTTTGAGGCTCACGGTATGTCAGTTCCATGTCCAGAACTCTTATCATTCAACTATGCCAAGATAAATACAGTTTTCAATTGTATGGCACCTTTAAAATAGATGATTAGTAATATAATGCTTACTTGGAGTCTGAAATGGCTTTAACAAAAGAAGAAAAATATTCTTAGATTTCTGTTCATTCTAATCATGTACAAATAAAGTAGCACAATAAGATTACATTTATTTGAATGCATTAGTGAGTGTGTGATTGTGCTGTGTGTGCAGCGTGTCAATACTAAAAGTGAAGGTGTAGTTGATATCTTTGGTGATAAATATCTGTAGTAATCATAAAAAAACAATTAAGAAATAAAGAATTAAAATTACAAATAATATTCTATTAAGATATGAGTTACAATAACATGATTTGCAATAGTAATAATATCAATAATATATGCACAATACACACAGATTAGACTATCAGGTTTGTGTTTTACAAAAACATTAGTATTGCAGCCAATGTGAGTCTGTGGGATTTATAAACAGACAAAATATGATTTGAAATGTTATTTTAATGATTTTATTAAGTTTAAACAATATTTCAAATGGAAAATATTGAAAAATTTCAAAAAAAAAAATGAAAAATAATATTTTAGTGAGCAGAATGAACCAATGAGTGTTCTTCTTCTGGTGGTTAAAATGTAAATGAAAACAATAATACTTAAACAATAATACTTAATACACTAACCATGCTTGAACACACACATGCACACACATTTTGTTGTAGATGTAGATATTTAAAATAAAAGATAGGTAACAAAATGATAATTGCAAATCTCCTCTGTATAACACCATTTTCAGATTTCAAATTAATTACTGAGAGGCAGAATTGTTCAAACTGAGAGCTCAGTAAAAATGAAGTGATAAACTTTGACGAAACATGACTGTGTTATAATAGGTGATTTTCATGCAAGTAATTTTATATAGTCCAAAAACTAATGCAAAAGCACAGATGAAAATATTTTATTAAGTAGAATGTCCTGCAGAGGGCAGTAGAAGACCACTAATTGACTCACTTTCATTTGAAAGACTTTTTTTATCCACCAGTAAAACAAAGCAGTTTCTCCATGTTCTTTCCATTAAGCATGCTTACACACACAGACACACACACAAACACAAACACATCCACACACACACACACACACACACACACAAAGACAAATATGTTTTCAATGTTTTTAGGATGTGATATTGTGAAAATATCTTCATCTCCTCATCTTGAACAACTTTGCCTCAAGAATCACTAATGTCAATCAAACCGTTCATAATCATAATAAAAAAATTAAATATATACAAATATCATAATAAAAAAAAAAAATCATAATAAAAAAGATTGCTTCTTAAAGCATTTGTTTATTTCCCAATACTGAAAGCGAATTAAAAGATCATGCGTAATCCTGCTGCTCCCTCTAGTGGACAACAGTGGTATTATAGCTTACATTTTACAGTTGAAGTGTTTGAATGAATGAATGGGAATTTGTTTTTTTACTTATATCTCAGGAACCAAAAGGCGAAAAATTCTGAAACTCAGAGCATAGATAGTGCTTGAGGAGCCCTGTTGAATGAGACCATCAAGGTGTTTTTGGGCGATTGGGGCTGGGAGTTATGACTGTTATAAGGCATATCTGTTCGGGCTATTATCTCTGGAATGCCCAGGGCAAATACCACCACATTTGAATCGAAGCTAGCCAAGGACGTGCCCTTTCCAACGAGCTCTCACACAATGTTCGGGGTGGTCTGGGTCGGGAGTAATGGCCGTTCAAAATCGGGGGTCCCGCGGGCTGGCGATGCGCGGGGGGCGCGCTCCCGAGGCCCGCGACGACACGTTTCGATCAAGAGCCCGGAGAGGTCCTCACCATCAAAATTTGAGCGCGCAACGACTTTCTGTTTTCGAGTTATGAATGAATTTGTATTCGGGGGCGTGGCTTAAATGCCGTTATACTTTCGTTTCATTTCATTCACTTACTTTCGTCCATTTCCATATCTCAGTGTAACACAATTGTCAATAGTAATACTCAATAGATGAGTTTTGACAAAATGTGATTGTAAATGTTAAAATAATGATTTTATAAAGTCTAAATATGAATTTTATAACAATATTAGGGAGTAGTATGATGAAATGACAGCAGGGGGCAGTAAAATACCACTTATTGGCTTAATATGTCATTATATTCATATAAAATCACCTTTTGAAGAAGTTAAACTTTTTTTCTGATAATTATTGATCTAGAGAGTTCAGAGAATTGTGCTGCACTGGTTTTGAACATTATGATATGAACATTATACGATAATAGATAGAAGACACCATTTACAGCAAATACAGGCAATTTACCATAGGAAATATATGGTTTTAAAGCGTTTTAACAGTTATAGCGCCAACTATGGTCCGATCTCCATAATATTTTCCATGCTTCTTTAGCAGGTTATGACACATATGCTCATCAATTTTTGTGAAGTTCTGAGTTTTCATTTAGGATTTATAGTTATAACTATATAGTTATAGTTTAGCAGTTTTCTGCACTAAAGCAAACCAGTTTTTCCATGTTAACTCAATCATGCATGCTTACACACACACACACACACACACACACACACACACACACACACACACACACACACACACACACGAAGACAAATGTTGTTGTTGTTTTTTCAATGCTATTGGGATATGTCATAATGAAAATATATTTGAATGGTCTATAAACATTTCACAAAGTCTTTGTTAGCTATTAATCAGAAGATTCAGAATTTATTCAGAAACCTAAGACTACACAAACACATTATGTTGTAGATACAGACATTTGAAATATATGATGTGATAAAACTGTCAATACTAATACTTTAACGGACGGATTTTGACTAAATGTAATTGTAAATGTTAAAATAGTGATTTTATAAATTTTAAACAGCAGGGGGCAGTAAAATACAACTTATTGGCTTAATATGCCATTATATTCATATATTTTTCACCTTTTTAACTGTTATAGAGGCAAATTTTGTCCGATCGGTCTGAAAATTTTCATGCATGTTCAGAGTGATATTTCACTGGCTTTTTAAGAAGGTCTGAGTCATTCATTAAAGAGATATAGGCTTTCGGGGACACTTGGTAAAGGCAACATTTTGAAGTGAACCTATTATATCTATCCAAATGAAGTAGTTCAACTTTTTCTGACAATTATTGACCTAGTGAGTCCAGAGAATTGTATTGCACTAGTTTTGAACATTATGATATGAAAACTATATGATCAGAGATGGAAAACACCATTTACAGCCAATACAGGCAGTTTACCATAGGAAATATATGGTTTTAAAGCTTTTTAACAGTTATAGCGCCACCTTTGGTCCAATCTCCATAAAATGTTGCATGCTTGTTAATGATGTCATGTCACATATGCTCACCAACTTTTGTGAAGTTCTGAGTTTTCATTTAGGATTTATAGGCTTTTTAGTGTATTTTGCCACGCCCATTTTATAAATGACCCTATTACAGCCATACAAATGCAAAAGTTCAACTTTTTTTTGATAATTATTGATCTAGAGAGTCCAGAGAATTGTCCTAGACTGGTCTGGTTCCGATCGGGCGAAAAACCAGGGACTAGTTCGCAAAAGTAGGTTTTTAACATATTCATGAATATTTAATGAACGGTTTGATTGACAGCAATGGTTCTAGAGGCAAAGTTGTTCAGGATGAGCAGATCTATCAAATGATATGCATTTTGTGACGATAAGTGTAACACCGCGTGATTACAGAGCCATAAAACTCGTTAGCGCCAACTAGTGGCCGATTTCTTTCAAAATTCTTACAGACCTTTAGGGCCATGAGTCGAACATGCCCATCGAGTTTCGTTCCGATCGGCCTCCGTTAACCTTGTCTAATAGGTGCTCAAACTTCATTGGCTGATGGCGGCCATGTTTTTTGAGATACACTAATGTCCTCATAGATATACATGGCACCTTGGACCAAGACACTGCATACCAATTTCCAAGTCAATCGGACTAACGGTCAGGTGGTTATAGCCCATTTTATGTTTTTTTCATGTTATAGCGCCACCATGTGGCCAATCGCCGCGATTTTTTTACTGTGACCTCATATTGACCTCTTACACATGTGTACCGAGTTTGGTGAAGATACCTCATTTACTTCTGGAGTTATAGCCATTTTAGTAAAATAGGCTCCGCCTTCTTCAAACGTTTTGGCGCCCCTTAGCGACCGTGAATCGAAATTTCAACTTTTTTTCGATAATTATTGATATTCAGACTACTGTGAACATTTCTGCACTGGTTTGGTTCCGATCGGGCGAAAAACCAGGGACTAGTTCGCAAAAGTAGGTTTTGGACAAAATCCAAAATGGCGGAAAAATTTGCATACCGGAAATAAAATACCTCCTATATATCTTGTTCGGCTTGAGCCAAGGGTTCCAATGATGTATGACACTTGAAGCTGAGACAAATGGTTATTGAGATATGAGCAAAATAGTGATTTTTTTTTGTTTTTTGCGCTATAGCGCCACCTATTGGCCAATCGGGCTCATACTTTGATAACCTCTCCTCGATTTTTGTACTACCTTGTGGCCAAGTTTCAAGTCTCTAGCTCTTACGGTTTGGGCTGCACGATGCGTTTTAGCGGAGAAGAATAATAATAATAATAATAAAAATCCTTACAATTACAATAGGGTTTCAGCACTTCGTGCTTGAACCCCTAATTAAAGCTGCAAGCAGCATTTATCGGGGTTCAAGCAGTTAAGGCCTTTAAGGCATTTAAGCACAAAAGCATCAAAAGTTATTAAGATTTATTTAGCAAGCATGTAACCACTGACATAATAGATGGAAAAGACCATTTACAGCCAATACAGGCAATTTGCCATGGGATATATATGGTTTTAAAGCTTTTTAACAGTTATAGCGCCACCTATGGTCCAATCTCCATAAAATTGTTTATTGTGACCTCAAATTGAACCCATACACATGTGTACTGATTTTGGTGAAGATATCTCATTTACTTCTTGAGTTATAGCCATTTGAGTAAAATAGGCTCCTCCCACAACGATTTGCCACATTCTAGAATTATTTAATATGATTCTAGCATGATTTACTATCATATACCATGTTCCAGAATGATTTATTAGGATTCTAGCATGATTTACCTTGATACACCTCATTTCAGTATTATTTACTATGATTTACAATGTTTCTAGCATGATTAACCACATTACTAGCAATTATGTGAAGTGTCAGTGCAAATGAGGTGATGAACACTGACATAATATTATTGTGTTATAATAGTTAGTTATATACGTGATTTTTAGTGTGTGTCCAAGTATGAATGCAAAAGCACATGTAAAATATTTCATTATTAAGTAGAATGGCCAGCAGAGGGCACTAGAAGACCACTTATTGGCTCACTTTCACTTTAAACCAGTTTTCTGCACTAAAGCAAACCAGTTTTTCCATGTTAACTCAATGCATGCTTACACACACACACACACACACACACACACACACACACACACACACACACACACACACACACACACACACACATACATACATACACACACAGCATAGTTAACCATGATTTACCATGATATACCACGTTCTAGTATTATTTACCAGGAGATAAACGACAATCTAGTATTATTTACTTTGATTTACCATGTTTCTAGCCTGATTTATCACATTACTAGCAATTATTTGAAGTGTCAGTGCAAATAAAGTGATTAACACTGACAAAATATGATTGTGTTATAATAATTATTGCTATATAAGTGATTTTTAGTGTGTATTCAAGTATAAATGCAAGCACATGTGGAAAAATTTAATTAATAAGTAGAATGGCCAGCAGAGGGCAGTAGAAGACCACTTATTGGCTCACTTTCACTTTAAACCTCATGATTTTGACCAGTTTTCTGCACTAAAGCAAACCAGTGTTTCCATGTTAACTCAATAATGCATACTTGCTACATATGCTACACACAATAATGCTACACACACACACACACACACACACACACACACACACACACACACACACACACACACACACACAAATGTTTCAGTGATATTGGTGTCACATTCACCTTCATCACATTCACCTTCTGTCTTCATCACATTCACCATCTGTCGTCATCACCTGCACCTGCTCCTCATCACCCTCCTCATCATCACCTGCTCCTCATCATCATAACCGTCACCTGTTGTCCTTGTCTTGATCTGTGTATTTAAGTTCCCCTCTCATCCATTATCATTGTCGGTTATTGTTTGTGCACTAGCACTCTGTTATGTTTGTTTTCATGTTGGAAAATAAAACCTTTGTTATATTTGTACCACACACACACACACACACACACACACACACACACACACACACACACACACACCATCATTTATCATGATTTACCATGGCTGATACCAATACCAATATGAGAAAATGACTATTTTAAACAGCAGGGGGCAGTAAAATACCACTTATTGGCTTAACATGCCATTAATTCATATCATTTTCACCTTTTTAACTGTTATAGAGGCAAATTTTGTCCGATCTGTCTGAAAATTTTCATGCTTGTTCAGGGTGATATTTCACACGTTCTGACTTGTTTTTAAGAAGGTCTGAGCATTGATTAAAGAGATATAGGCTTTCGGGGACACTTGGTAAAGGCCAGATTTTGAAGTGAACCTATTATAGCTATCCAAATGAAGTAGTTCAACTTTTTCTGACAATTATTGATCTAGTGAGTCCAGAGAATTGTATTGCACTAGTTTTGAACATTATGATATGAAAATTATATGATCAGAGATGGAAAAGACCATTTACAGCCAATACAGGCAGTTTACCATAGGAAATATATGATTTTAAAGCTTTTTAACAGTTATAGCGCCACCTATCGTCCGATCTCCATAGAATTTTTCATGCTTGTTAATGATGTTATGTCACATATGCTGACCAATTTTTGTGAAGTTCTGAGTTTTTATTTAGGATTTATAGGCTTTTTAATGTATTTTGACACGCCCATTTTATAAATTACCCTATTACAGCCATCCAAATGCAAAAGTTCAACTTTTTTTTGATAATTATTGATCTAGAGAGTCCAGAGAATTGTCCTAGACTGGTCTGGTTCCGATCGGGCAAAAAACCTAGGACTAGTTCGCAAAAGTAGGTTTTTAACATATTAATGAATAATTAATGAACAGTTTGATTGACAGCAATGGTTCTTGAGGCAAAGTTGTTCAGGATGAGGAGATCTATCAAATGATATGCATATTGTGTGGATATTTGTAACACCACGTGATTACAGAGCCGTAAAACTCGTTAGCGCCAACTAGTGGCCGATTTCTTTCAAAATTCTTACAGACCTTTAGGGCCATGAGCCGAACATGCCCATTGAGTTTCGTTCCGATCGGCCTCCGTTAACCTTGTCTAATAGGTGCTCAAACTTCGTTGGCCGATGGCGGCCATGTTTTTTGAGATACGCCAATGTCCTCATACACATACATGGCACCTTGGACCAAGACACTGCATACCAATTTTCAAGTCAATCGGACTAACGGTCAGGTGGTTATAGCCTGTTTTATGTTTTTTTCATTTTATAGCGCCACCATGAGGCCAATCGTCGCGATTTTTTTACTGTAACCCCAGATTGAACTCATAAACATGTGTACCAAGCTTGGTGAAGATACCTCATTTACATCGGGAGTTATAGCCATTTTAGTAAAATAGGCCCCTCCCACAACGTACGTTTTGGCGCCCCTTAGCGACCGTGAATCGAAATTTCCACTTTTTTTCGATAATTATTGATATTCAGTCTCCAGAGAACATTTCTGCACTAGTTTGGTTCCAATCGGGCAAAAAACCAGGGACTAGTTCGCAAAAGTAGGTTTTTAACAAAATTCAAAATGGCGGAAAATCTATCATGGCGGAAATGAAATCGGAGATATACGTTTTGTTCGTCAGGCGTCCAGCTTTCCAATGATATAAGACACTTGAGTCTACGACATACGGTCTAGGAGTTATGAGCAGTTTCGCGCTTTTGGTTGTTATAGCGCCACCTATGGGCCAATCGGGGTCATAATCTCTGAACCTTTCCTCGATTTTTGTACTACCATCTGTCAAAGTTTCAAAGTTCCAGCTCTTACGGTTTGGGCTGCACGATGCGTTTTACGGCGGAATAATAATAATAATAATAATAATTAAAGCTGCAAGCAGCATTTATCGGGGTTCAAGCAGTTAAGGCCTTTAAGGCCTTTAAGCACAAAAGCATCAAAAGTTATTAGTTTTATTAAGCAAGCATGTAACCACTGACATAATAGATGAAAAAGACAATTTACAGCCAATACAGGCAATGTACCATAGGAAATATATGGTTTTAAAGCTTTTTAACAGTTATAGCGACACCTATGGTCCGATCTCCATAAAATTGTTTACTGTGACCTCAAATTGAACCCATACACATGTGTACTGAGTTTGGTGAAGATATCTCATTTACTTCTTGAGTTATAGCCATTTTAGTAAAATAGGCTCCTCCCACAACAATTTACCACATTCTAGTATTATTTACTATGATTCTAGCATGATTTGCCATATTCTAGCAGGATTTACCATGATATACTACATTCTAGTATGATTTACCATACATTCTAGTATGATTTACCATTGTTTACTGTGATTCTAGCATGGTTCACCATAGTTTATCATGATTTATCATAGTTTACCATGATTTACCCTGTTCTAGCAACGTTTACCATGATTTACCATGTTCTAGCATGATGTACCATGATATACCATGTTCTAGAATGATGTACCAGGATTATAGTATGATTTACCTTGATACACCACATTCTAGTATTATTTACTATGATTTACCATGTTTTTAGCGTGATTTACCATGATTTACCACATTGTTAGCAATTATGTGAAGTTAGGTTTCTGAATAAATTCTGAATAATCTGATTAATAGTTTACAAAGACTTTGTGAAGTGTTTATAGACCATTCAAATATATTTTCATAATGACATATCCCAATAGCATTGAAAAAACAACATTTGTGTGTGTGTGTGTGTGTGTGTGTGTGTGTGATCTGTCTGAAAATGTTCATGCATGTTTAGAGTGATATTTCACATGTTCTGACTTGTTTTTAAGAAGGTCTGAGCATCTTAAAAGATATAAGCTTTCGGGGACACTTGGTCAAGGCCACGTATTGAAGTGACCCTATTATAGTCATCCAAATGAAGTAGTTCAACTTTTTCTGATAATTATTGATCTAGAGAGTCCAGAGAATTGTACTGCACTAGTTTTGAACATTATGATATGAAAATTATTTGATCATAGATGAAACAGACCATTTGCAGCCAATACAGGCAATTTACCATAGGAAATATATGGTTTTAAAGCTTTTTAACAATTATAGCGCCAACTATGGTCCGATCTCCATAAAATTTGGCATGCTTGTTAAAGATGTTATGGCACATATTCCCACCAATTTTTGTGAAGTTCTGAGTTTTCATTTATGATTTATAGGCTTTTTAGTGCATTTTGCCACACCCATTTTCTTTATGACCCTATTATAGCCATGCGCAAAATGCAAAAGTTCAACTTTTTTTTGATAATTATTGATCTAGAGAGTCCATAGAATTGTCCTAGACTGGTCTGGTTCCGATCGGGCGAAAAACCTAGGACTAGTTCGCAAAAGTAGGTTTTTAACATATTCGCGAATAATTAATGAACGGTTTGATTGACAGCAATGGTTCTTGAGGCAAAGTTGTTCAGCATGAGCAGATCTATTAAATGATATGCATTTTGTGACAATAAGTGTAACACCACGTGATTACAGAGCCATAAAACTCGTTAGCGCCAACTAGTGGCCGATTTCTTTCAAAATTCTTACAGACCTCTAGGGCCATGAGTCGAACATGCCCACCGAGTTTCGTTCCGATCGGCCTCCGTTAACCTTGTCTAATAGGTGCTCAAACTTCATTGGCCGATGGCGGCCATGTTTTTTGAGATACACCAATGTCCTCATAGACATACATGGGGCCTTGGACCAAGACACTGCATGCCAATTTTCAAGTCAATCGGACTAACGGTCAGGTGGTTATAGCCTGTTTTATGTTTTTTTCATGTTATAGCGCCACCATGTGGCCAATCGCCACGATTTTTTTACTGTGACCTCAGATTGACCTCTTACATATACGTACCAAGTTTGGTGAAGATACCTCATTCATTTCTGGAGTTATAGCTGTTTTAGTACAATAGGCTCCTCCCACAACATACATTTTGGCGCCCCTTAGCGACCGTGAATCGAAATTTCGACTTTTTTTCGATAATTATTGATATTCAGACTCCAGAGAACATTTCTGCACTGGTTTGGTTCCGATCGGACGAAAAACCTAGGACTAGTTCGCAAAAGTAGGTTTATAACAAAATTCAAAATGGCGGAAAAATTTGCATACCGGAAATGAAATCGGAGATATACGTTTTGTTCTTCAAGTGTCCAGCTTTCCAATGATATAAGACACTTGAGTCTACGACATACGGTCTAGGAGTTATGAACAGTTTCGCGCTTTTGGTTGCTATAGCGCCACCTATGGGCCAATCGGGGTCATACTCTCTGAACCTCTCCTCGATTTTTGTACTACCATCTGGCAAAGTTTCAAGGTTCCAGCTCATACGGTTTGGGCTGCACGATGCGTTTTAGCGGAGAAGAAAAATAATAATAAAAATCAGTACAATTACAATAGGGTTTCAGCACTTCGTGCTTGAACCCCTAATAATAAAAATCAGCACAATTACAATAGGGTTTCAGCACTTCGTGCTTGAACCCCTAATTAAAGCTGCAAGCAGCATTTATCGGGGTTCAAGCAATTAAGGCCTTTAAGGCCTTTAAGCATAAAAGCATCAAAAGTTATTAAGATTTATTTAGCAAGCATGTAACTACTGACATAATAGATGAAAAAGACCATTTATCCTAGGAAATATATGGTTTTAAAGCTTTTTAACAGTTATAGCGCCACCTTTGGTCCGATCTCCATAAAATTTGGCATGCTTGTTAATGATGTTATTTCACATATGTTCACCAATTTTTGTGAAGTTCTGAGTTTTTATTTATGATTTATAGGTTTTTTTTATTTATTTTGCCCCGCCCATTTTATAAATGACCCTATTACAGCCATCCAAATGCAAAAGTTCAACTTTTTTTTGATAATTATTGATCTAGAGAGTCCAGAGAATTGTCCTAGACTGGTCTGGTTCCGATCGGGCGAAAAACCAGGGACTAGTTCGCAAAAGTAGGTTTTTAACATAATTACGAATATTTAATGAACGGTTTAATTGACAGCAATAGTTCTTGAGGCAAAGTTGTTCAGCATGAGCAGATCTATCAAATGATATGCATTTTGTGACAATAAGTGTAACACCACGTGATTACAGAGCCATTAAACTCGTTAGCGCCAACTAGTGGCCGATTTCTTTCAAAATTCTTACAGACCTCTAGGGGCTTGAGCCGAACATGCCCACTGAGTTTCGTTCTGATTGGCCTCCGTTAACCTTGTCTAATAGGTGCTCAAACTTCATTGGCCGATGGCGGCCATGTTTTTCGAGATACACCAATGTCCTCATAGACATACATGGCACCTTGGACCAAGACACTGCATACCAATTTTCAAGTCAATCGGACAAACGGTCAGGTGGTTATAGCCTGTTTTATGTTTTTTTAATGTTATAGCGCCACCATGTGGCCAATCGTCGCGATTTCTTTACTGTGACTTTAGATTGACCTCTTACACATGTGTACCAATTTTGGTGAAGATAACTCATTTACTTCTGGAGTTATAGCCATTTTAGTAAAACTAGCTCCGCCTCCTTCGAACGTTTTGGCGCCCCTTAGCGACCGTGAATCAAAATTTAAACTTTTTTTTAATAATTATTGATAATCAGACTCCAGAGAACATTTCTGCACTTGTTTGGTTCCGATCGGACAAAAAACCTAGGACTAGTTCGCAAAAGTAGGTTTTGGACAAAATCCAAAATGGCGGAAAATTTGCATACCGGAAAGGAAATCCTTGAGGCCTTTTTTGTTCGGCTTGAGCCAAGGATTCCAATGATATAAGACACTTGAGTCTGTGACAAAGGGTTGGTGAGATTTAAGCAAAAATATGCAATTTTTTTGGTTTTTGCACTGTAGCGCCACCTATTGGCCAATCTGGCTCATATTTTGATAACCTCTCCTCGATTTTTGTACTACCATATGGCAAAGTTTCAAGTCTCTAGCACTTACGGTTTGGGCTGCACGATGCGTTTTACGGCAGAAGAAAAATAATAATAATAAAAATCCTTACAATTACAATAGGGTTTCAGCACTTCGTGCTTGAACCCCTAATAAAAATCAGTACAATTACAATAGGGTTTCAGCATTTCATGCTTGAACCCCTAATAAAAATCAGTACAATTACAATAGGGTTTCAGCATTTCATGCTTGAACCCCTAATAATAATTAAAGCTGCAAGCAGCATTTATCGGGGTTCAAGCAGTTAAGGCCTTTAAGGCATTTAAGCACAAAAGCATCAAAAGTTATTAAGATTTATTTAGCAAGCATGTAACCACTGACATAATAGATGGAAAAGACCATTTACAGCCAATACAGGCAATTTGCCATGGGATATATATGGTTTTAAAGCTTTTTAACAGTTACAGCGCCACCTATGGTCCGATCTCCATAAAATTGTTTACTGTGACCTCAAATTGAACCCATACACATGTGTACTGAGTTTGGTGAAGATATCTCATTTACTTCTTGAGTTATAGCCATTTGAGTAAAATAGGCTCCTCCCACAACGATTTGCCACATTCTAGAATTATTTAATATGATTCTAGCATGATTTACTATCATATACCATGTTCCAGAATGATTTATTAGGATTCTAGCATGATTTACCTTGATATACCTCATTTCAGTATTATTTACTATGATTTACAATGTTTTTAGCATGATTAACCACATTACTAGCAATTATGTGAAGTGTCAGTGCAAATGAGGTGATGAACACTGACAAAATATTATTGTGTTATAATAGTTAGTTATATACGTGATTTTTTGTGTGTGTCAAAGTATGAATGCAAAAGCACATGTAAAATATTTCATTATTAAGTAGAATGGCCAGCAGAGGGCACTAGAAGACCACTTATTGGCTCACTTTCACTTTAAACCAGTTTTCTGCACTAAAGCAAACCAGTTTTTCCATGTTAACTCAATGCATGCTTACACACACACACACACACACACACACACACACACACACACACACACACACACACACACAAACACACACACACATAGCATAGTTAACCATGATTTACCATGATATACCACGTTCTAGTATTATTTACCAGGAGATAAACGACAATCTAGTATTATTTACTTTGATTTACCATGTTTCTAGCCTGATTTATCACATTACTAGCAATTATTTGAAGTGTCAGTGCAAATAAAGTGATTAACACTGACAAAATATGATTGTGTTATAATAGTTATTGCTATATAAGTGATTTTTTTAGTGTGTATTCAAGTATGAATGCAAGCACATGTTGAAATATTTCATTAATAAGTAGAATGGCCAGCAGAGGGCAGTAGAAGACCACTTATTGGCTCACTTTCACTTTAAACCAGTTTTCTGCACTAAAGCAAACCAGTTTATCCATGTTAACTCAATGCATGCTTACACACACACACACACACACACACACACACACACACACACACACACACACACACACACACACACACACACACACACACACACACACACACACACACACAGCATAGTTAACCATGATTTACCATGATTTACCACATTACTAGCAATTATTTGAAGTGTCAGTGCAAATAAAGTGATTAACACTGACAAAATATGATTGTGTTATAATAGTTATTGCTATATAAGTGATTTTTAGTGTGTATTCAAGTATAAATGCAAGCACATGTGGAAAAATTTAATTAATAAGTAGAATGGCCAGCAGAGGGCAGTAGAAGACCACTTATTGGCTCACTTTCACTTTAAACCTCATGATTTTGACCAGTTTTCTGTACTAAAGCAAACCAGTGTTTCCATGTTAACTCAATAATGCATACTTGCTACATATGCTACACACAATAATGCTACACACACACACACACACACACACACACACACACACAAATGTTTCAGTGATATTGGTGTCACATTCACCTTCATCACATTCACCATCTGTCGTCATCACCTGCACCTGCTCCTCATCACCCTCCTCATCATCACCTGCTCCTCATCATCATAACCGTCACCTGTTGTCCTTGTCTTGATCTGTGTATTTAAGTTCCCCTCTCATCCATTATCATTGTCGGTTATTGTTTGTGCACTAGCACTCTGTTATGTTTGTTTTCATGTTGGAAAATAAAACCTTTGTTATATTTGTACCACACACACACACACACACACACACACACACACACACACACACACACACACACACACACACACACACACACACACACACACACACCATCATTTATCATGATTTACCATGGCTGATACCAATACCAATATGAGAAAATGACTATTTTAAACAGCAGGGGGCAGTAAAATACCACTTATTGGCTTAACATGCCATTAATTCATATCATTTTCACCTTTTTAACTGTTATAGAGGCAAATTTTGTCAGATCTGTCTGAAAATTTTCATGCATGTTCAGAGAGATATTTCACATGTTCTGACTTGTTTTTAAGAAGGTTTGAACATTCATTAAAGAGATATAGGCTTTTGGGGACACTTGGTAATGGCCACATATTGAAGTGACACTATTATAGCCATCCAAATGAAGAAGTCATACTTTTTCTGATAATTATTGATCTAGAGAGTCCAGAGAATTGCACTGCACTGGTTTTGAACATTATTATATGAACATTATGATTATAGATGGAAAAGACCATTCACAGGCAATACAGGCAATTTACCATAGGAAATATATGGTTTTAAAGCTTTTTAACAGTTATAGCGCCACCTTTGGTCCGATCTCCATAAAAATTTCCATGCTTCTTTAGCATGGTACGACACATATGCTCACCAATTATCGTGATGTTCTGAGTTTTTGTTTAGAATTTATAGGCTTTTGATTGCATTTTGCCACGTCCATTTTCTTTATGACACAATTATACCCATGCGAAAAATGCAAAAGTTCAACTTTTTTTGATAATTATTGATCTAGAGAGTCCAGAGAATTGTCCTAGACTCGTTTGGTTCCGATCGGGCAAAAAACCAGGGACTAGTTCGCAAAAGTAGGTTTTTAACATATTCGTGAATAATTAATAAACTGTTTGATTGACAGCAATGGTTCTAGAGGCAAAGTTGTTCAGCATAAGCAGATCTATCAAATTATATGCATTTTGTGATGATAAGTGTAACACCACGTGATTACAGAGCCATAAAACTCATTAGCGCCAACTAGTGGCCGATTTCTTTCAAAATTCTTACAGACCTCTAGGGCCATGAGCCGAACATGCCCATTGAGTTTCGTTCCGATCGGCCTCCGTTAACCTTGTCTAATAGGTGCTCAAACTTCATTGGCCGATGGCGGCCATGTTTTTTGAGATACGCCAATGTCCTCATACACATACATGGCACCTTGGACCAAGACACTGCATACCAATTTTCAAGTCAATCGGACTAACGGTCAGGTGGTTATAGCCTGTTTTATGTTTTTTTCATTTTATAGCGCCACCATGAGGCCAATCGTCGCGATTTTTTTACTGTGACCCCAGATTGAACTCATACACATGTGTACCAAGTTTGGTGAAGATACCTCATTTACATCGGGAGTTATAGCCATTTTAGTAAAATAGGCCCCTCCCACAACGTACGTTTTGGCGCCCCTTAGCGACCGTGAATCGAAATTTCCACTTTTTTTCGATAATTATTGATATTCAGACTCCAGAGAACATTTCTGCACTGGTTTGGTTCCAATCGGGCAAAAAACCAGGGACTAGTTCGCAAAAGTAGGTTTTTGACAGAATTCAAAATGGCGGAAAATCTATCATGGCGGAAATGAAATCGGAGATATACGTTTTGTTCGTCAGACATCCAGCTTTCCAATGATATAAGACACTTGAGTCTACGACATACGGTCTAGGAGTTATGAACAGTTTCGCGCTTTTGGTTGCTATAGCGCCACCTATGGGCCAATCGGGGTCATAATCTCTGAACCTTTCCTCGATTTTTGTACTACCATCTGTCAAAGTTTCAAAGTTCCAGCTCTTACGGTTTGGGCTGCACGATGCGTTTTACGGCGGAATAATAATAATAATAATAATTAAAGCTGCAAGCAGCATTTATCGGGGTTCAAGCATTTAAGGCCTTTAAGCACATAAGCATTTAAGACATTACGTTTTATTTAACAAGCTTTTAACCACTGAAATTATAGATGGAAAAATCCATTTACAGCCAATATAGGCAATTTACCATAGGAAATATGTAGTTTTCAAACCTTTTTGCCAGTTATAGCGCCACCTATGGTCCGATCTACATGAAATTTTGCATGCTTGTTTAGAATGTTATGGCACATATGCTCACCCATTTTCGTGAAGTTCTGAGTTTTCGTTTAGGATTTATAGGCTTCTGAGTGCATTTTGCCACGCCCATTTTCTTTATGACCCAATTATACCCATGTGAAAAATGCAAAAGTTCAACTTTTTTTCGATAATTATTGATCTAGAGAGTCCAGAGAATTGTCCTAGACTGGTCTGGTTCTGATCGGGCGAAAAACCAGGGACTAGTTCGCAAAAGTAGGTTTTTAACATATTCATGAATATTTAATGAACAGTTTGATTGACAGTGATGGTTCTTGAGGCAAAGTTGTTCAGCATGAGCAGATCTATCAGATGATATGCATTTTGTGATGATAAGTGTAACACCACGTGATTACAGAGCCTTAAAACTCGTTAGCGCCAACTGGTGGCCGATTTCTTTCAAAATTCTTACAGACCTCTAGGGGCTTGAGCCGAACATGCCCATCGAGTTTCGCTCCGATCGGACTTCGTTAACGGTGCTCAAACCTCATTGGCCAATGGCGGCCATGTTTTTCGAGATACGCCAATATCCTTTTAGACATACATGGCCCCTTGGGCCAAGACACTGCATACCAAATTTCAAGTCATTCGGAAAAACGGTCAGTTGTCTATATGTTTTTATTTGTTTTATAGCGCCACCATGTGGCCAATCGACGCAATTTTTTTTACTGCGACCTCAGATTGACCTCTTACACATGTGTACCAAGTTTGGTGAAGTTTACTTAATTACTTCTTGAGTTATAGCCATTTTAGTAAAATAGGCTCCTCCCACAACGTTAATTTTGCACCCCCTAGCGACCATTAATCGAAATTTCAACTTTTTTTCGATAATTATTGTTCTTCAGACTCCAGAGAACAATTCCGCACTGGTTTGGTTGCGATCGGGCGAAAAACCAGGGACTAGTTCGCAAAAGTAGGTTTTTGACAAAATTCAAAATGGCGAAAAATCTATCATGGCGGAAATGAAATCGGAGATATACGTTTTTTTCTTCAGGAGCTCTGGATTTCAATGATATAAGACACTTGAAGCTACGCCTTACGGTCTGGGAGTTCTGAGCAGTTTTGCGCTTTTGATTGCTATAGCGCCACCTATGGGCCGATTGGGCTGAGTCCGTGTATCTGAGTAGCGAGCAATAGTACTACCATCTGGCAAAGTTTCAAGTCTCTAGGTCTTACGGTTTGGGCTGCACGATGCGTTTTATGGCGGAAAAATAATAATAATAATTAAAGCTGCAAGCAGCATTTATCGGGGTTCAAGCAGTTAAGGCCTTTAAGGCATTTAAGCACAAAAGCATCAAAAGTTATTAAGATTTATTTAGCAAGCATGTAACCACTGACATAATAGATGGAAAAGACCATTTACAGCCAATACAGGCAATTTGCCATGGGATATATATGGTTTTAAAGCTTTTTAACAGTTATAGCGCCACCTATGGTCCGATCTCCATAAAATTGTTTACTGTGACCTCAAATTGAACCCATACACATGTGTACTGAGTTTGGTGAAGATATCTCATTTACTTCTTGAGTTATAGCCATTTGAGTAAAATAGGCTCCTCCCACAACGATTTGCCACATTCTAGAATTATTTAATATGATTCTAGCATGATTTACTATCATATACCATGTTCCAGAATGATTTATTAGGATTCTAGCATGATTTACCTTGATACACCTCATTTCAGTATTATTTACTATGATTTACAATGTTTCTAGCATGATTAACCACATTACTAGCAATTATGTGAAGTGTCAGTGCAAATGAGGTGATGAACACTGACAAAATATTATTGTGTTATAATAGTTAGTTATATACGTGATTTTTAGTGTGTGTCCAAGTATGAATGCAAAAGCACATGTAAAATATTTCATTATTAAGTAGAATGGCCAGCAGAGGGCACTAGAAGACCACTTATTGGCTCACTTTCACTTTAAACCAGTTTTCTGCACTAAAGCAAACCAGTTTTTCCATGTTAACTCAATGCATGCTTACACACACACACACACACACACACACACACACACACACACACACACACACACACACACACACACACACACACACACACAGCATAGTTAACCATGATTTACCATGATATACCACGTTCTAGTATTATTTACCAGGAGATAAACGACAATCTAGTATTATTTACTTTGATTTACCATGTTTCTAGCCTGATTTATCACATTACTAGCAATTATTTGAAGTGTCAGTGCAAATAAAGTGATTAACACTGACAAAATATGATTGTGTTATAATAGTTATTGCTATATAAGTGATTTTTTTAGTGTGTATTCAAGTATGAATGCAAGCACATGTTGAAATATTTCATTAATAAGTAGAATGGCCAGCAGAGGGCAGTAGAAGACCACTTATTGGCTCACTTTCACTTTAAACCAGTTTTCTGCACTAAAGCAAACCAGTTTATCCATGTTAACTCAATGCATGCTTACACACACACACACACACACACACACACACACACACACACACACACAGCATAGTTAACCATGATTTACCATGATTTACCACATTACTAGCAATTATTTGAAGTGTCAGTGCAAATAAAGTGATTAACACTGACAAAATATGATTGTGTTATAATATTTATTGCTATATAAGTGATTTTTAGTGTGTATTCAAGTATAAATGCAAGCACATGTGGAAAAATTTAATTAAGTAGAATGGCCAGCAGAGGGCAGTAGAATACCACTTATTGGCTCACTTTCACTTTAAACCTCATGATTTTGACCAGTTTTCTGCACTAAAGCAAACCAGTGTTTCCATGTTAACTCAATAATGCATACTTGCTACATATGCTACACACAATAATGCTACACACACACACACACACACACACACACACACACACACACAATGTTTCAGTGATATTGGTGTCACATTCACCTTCATCACATTCACCTTCTGTCTTCATCACATTCACCATCTGTCGTCATCACCTGCACCTGCTCCTCATCACCCTCCTCATCATCACCTGCTCCTCATCATCATAACCGTCACCTGTTGTCCTTGTCTTGATCTGTGTTATTTAAGTTCCCCTCTCATCCATTATCATTGTCGGTTATTGTTTGTGCACTAGCACTCTGTTATGTTTGTTTTCATGTTGGAAAATAAAACCTTTGTTATATTTGTACCACACACACACACACACACACACACACACACACACACACACACACACACACACACACACACCATCATTTATCATGATTTACCATGGCTGATACCAATACCAATATGAGAAAATGACTATTTTAAACAGCAGGGGGCAGTAAAATACCACTTATTGGCTTAACATGCCATTAATTCATATCATTTTCACCTTTTTAACTGTTATAGAGGCAAATTTTGTCCGATCTGTCTGAAAATTTTCATGCTTGTTCAGGGTGATATTTCACACGTTCTGACTTGTTTTTAAGAAGGTCTGAGCATTGATTAAAGAGATATAGGCTTTCGGGGACACTTGGTAAAGGCCAGATTTTGAAGTGAACCTATTATAGCTATCCAAATGAAGTAGTTCAACTTTTTCTGACAATTATTGATCTAGTGAGTCCAGAGAATTGTATTGCACTAGTTTTGAACATTATGATATGAAAATTATATGATCAGAGATGGAAAAGACCATTTACAGCCAATACAGGCAGTTTACCATAGGAAATATATGATTTTAAAGCTTTTTAACAGTTATAGCGCCACCTATCGTCCGATCTCCATAGAATTTTTCATGCTTGTTAATGATGTTATGTCACATATGCTGACCAATTTTTGTGAAGTTCTGAGTTTTTATTTAGGATTTATAGGCTTTTTAATGTATTTTGACACGCCCATTTTATAAATTACCCTATTACAGCCATCCAAATGCAAAAGTTCAACTTTTTTTTGATAATTATTGATCTAGAGAGTCCAGAGAATTGTCCTAGACTGGTCTGGTTCCGATCGGGCAAAAAACCTAGGACTAGTTCGTAAAAGTAGGTTTTTAACATATTAATGAATAATTAATGAACAGTTTGATTGACAGCAATGGTTCTTGAGGCAAAGTTGTTCAGGATGAGGAGATCTATCAAATGATATGCATATTGTGTGGATATTTGTAACACCACGTGATTACAGAGCCGTAAAACTCGTTAGCGCCAACTAGTGGCCGATTTCTTTCAAAATTCTTACAGACCTTTAGGGCCATGAGCCGAACATGCCCATTGAGTTTCGTTCCGATCGGCCTCCGTTAACCTTGTCTAATAGGTGCTCAAACTTCGTTGGCCGATGGCGGCCATGTTTTTTGAGATACGCCAATGTCCTCATACACATACATGGCACCTTGGACCAAGACACTGCATACCAATTTTCAAGTCAATCGGACTAACGGTCAGGTGGTTATAGCCTGTTTTATGTTTTTTTCATTTTATAGCGCCACCATGAGGCCAATCGTCGCGATTTTTTTACTGTGACCCCAGAGTAAGCTCATACACATGTGTACCAAGTTTGGTGAAGATACCTCATTTACATCGGGAGTTATAGCCATTTTAGTAAAATAGGCCCCTCCCACAACGTACGTTTTGGCGCCCCTTAGCGACCGTGAATCGAAATTTCCACTTTTTTTCGATAATTATTGATATTCAGTCTCCAGAGAACATTTCTGCACTAGATTGGTTCCAATCGGGCAAAAAACCAGGGACTAGTTCGCAAAAGTAGATTTTTGACAAAATTCAAAATGGCGGAAAATCTATCATGGCGGAAATGAAATCGGAGATATACGTTTTGTTCGTCAGGCGTCCAGCTTTCCAATGATATAAGACACTTGAGTCTACAACATACGGTCTAGGAGTTATGAGCAGTTTCGCGCTTTTGGTTGTTATAGCGCCACCTATGGGCCAATCGGGGTCATAATCTCTGAACCTTTCCTCGATTTTTGTACTACCATCTGTCAAAGTTTCAAAGTTCCAGCTCTTACGGTTTGGGCTGCACGATGCGTTTTAGGGCGGAATAATAATAATAATAATAATAATAATTAAAGCTGCAAGCAGCATTTATCGGGGTTCAAGCTATTAAGGCCTTTAAGGGTTTTTAAGCACAAAAGCATCAAAAGTTATTATGTTTTATTTAGCAAGCATGTAACCACTGACATAATAGATGGAAAAGACCATTTACAGCCAATACAGGCAATGTACCATAGGAAATACATGGTTTTAAAGCTTTTTAACAGTTATAGCGCCACCTATGGTCCGATCTCCATAAAATTTGGCATGCTTGTTAATGATGTTATGTCACATATGCTCACCAATTTTTGTGAAGTTCTGAGTTTTCATTTAGGATTTATAGGATTTTTAATGTATTTTGCCACGCCCATTTTATAAATGACCCTATTACAGCCATCCAAATGCAAAAGTTCAACTTTTTTTCGATAATTATTGATCTAGAGAGTCCAGAGAATTGTCCTAGACTGGTCTGGTTCCGATCGGGCGAAAAACCTAGGACTAGTTCGCAAAAGTAGGTTTTTAACATATTCGCGAATAATTAATAAACGGTTTGATTGACAGCAATGGTTCTTGAGGCAAAGTTGTTCAACATGAGCAGATCTATCAAATGATATGCATATTGTGTGGATGAGTGTAACACCACGTGATTACAGAGCCATAAAACTCGTTAGCGCCAACTAGTGGCCGATTTCTTTCAAAATTCTTACAGACCTCTAGGGCCATGAGATGAACATGCCCATCGAGTTTCGTTCCGATCGGCCTCCGTTAACCTTGTCTAATAGGTGCTCAACTTCATTGGCCAATGGCGGCCATGTTTTTTGAGATACGCCAATTTCCTCATAGACATATATGGCACCTTGGGCCAAGACACTGCATACCAATTTTCAAGTCAATCGGACTAACGGTCAGGTGGTTATAGCCCTTTTCATGTTTTTTCCATGTTATAGCGCCACCTATTGTTCAATCGTCGCGATTTTTTTACTGTGACCCCAGACTGAACCCATACACATGTGTACCGAGTTTGGTTAAGCTATCTCATTTACTTTTTGAGTTATAGCCATTTTAGTAAAATAGGCTCCTCCCACAATGTTTATTTTATGCCCCCTAGCGACCATGAATCGAAATTTCGAATTTTTTTTGATAATTATTAATCGTCAGACTCCATAGAACATTTCTGCACTGGTTTGGTTCCGATCGGACAAAAATCCTAGGACTAATTAGCAAAAGCAGTTTTTTGACAAAATTCAAAATGGCGGAAAAATTTCCATACCGGAAATGAAATCGGAGATATACGTTTTGTTCATCACGTTTCCAGCTTTCCAATGATATAAGACACTTGAGTCTACGACATACGGTCTAGGAGTTATGAGCAGTTTCGCGCTTTTGGTTGTTATAGCGCCACCTATGGGCCAATCGGGGTCATAATCTCTGAACCTCTCCTCGATTTTTGTACTACCATCTGGCAAAGTTTCAAGTCTCCAGCCCTTACGGTTTGGGCTGCACGATGCGTTTTACGGCAGAAGAATAATAATAATAATAATAAAAATCCTTACAATTACAATAGGGTTTCAGCACTTCGTGCTTGAACCCCTAATAATTAAAGCTGCAAGCAGCATTTATCGGGGTTCAAGCATTTAAGGCCTTTAAGCACATAAGCATTTAAGACATTAAGTTTTATTTAGAAAGCTTTTAACCACTGAAATAATAGATGGAAAAGTCCATTTACAGCCAATACAGGCAATTTACCATAGGAAATATATGGTTTTCAAACCTTTTTAACAGTTATAGCGCCACCTATGGTCCGATCAACATGAAATTTGGCATGCTTGTTTAGAATATTATGGCACATATGCTCACCAATTTTCGTGAAGTTCTGAGTTTTCGTTTAGGATTTATAAGCTTTTGAGTGCATTTTGCCACGCCCATTTTCTTTATGACCCAATTATAGCCATACGAAAAATTCAAAAGTTCAAATTTTTTTTGATAATTATTGATCTAGACAGTCCAGAGAATTGTCCTAGACTGGTCTGGTTCCGATCGGGCGAAAAACCAGGGACTAGTTCGCAAAAGTAGGTTTTTAACATATTCGCGAATAATTAATGAACGATTTGATTGACAGCTATGGTTCTTGAGGCAATGTTGTTCAGCATGAGCAGATCTATCAAATGATATGCATTTTGTGACAATAAGTGTAACACCACGTGATTACAGAGCCGTAAAACTCGTTAGCGCCAACTAGTGGCCGATTTCTTTCAAAATTCTTACAGACCTCTAGGGCTATGAGTTGAACATGCCCATCGAGTTTCGTTCCGATCGGCCTCCGTTAACCTTGTCTAATAGGTGCTCAAACTTCATTGGCCGATGGCGGCCATGTTTTTTGAGATACACCAATGTCCTCATAGACATACATGACACCTTGGGCCAAGACACTGCATACCAATTTTCAAGTCAATCGGACTAACGGTCAGGTGGTTAAAGCCTGTTTTATGTTTTTTTCAAGTTATAGCGCCACCATGTGGCCAATCGCCGCGATTTTTTTACTGTGACCCCAGACTGAACTCATACACATGTCCACCAATTTTGGTGAAGATATCTCATTTACTTCTGGAGTTATAGCCATTTTAGTAAAATAGGCTCCTCCCACAACATTAATTTATCACCCCCTGGCGATCAGGAATCGAAATTTCGACTTTTTTTCGATAATTATTGATAATCAGACTCCAGAGAACATTTCTGCACTGGTTTAGATCCAATTGGACAAAAAACCTAGGACTAGTTCGCAAAAGTAGGTTTTTGACTAAATTCAAAATGGCGGACAATTTGCATACAAAAATTGAAATCGGAGATATACGTTTTGACCTTCAGGTTTCCAGCTTTCCAGTGATATAAGACACTTGAGTCTACGTCATACGGTCTAGGAGTTATGAGCAGTTTCGCGCTTTTGGTTGCTATAGCGCCACCTATGGGCCAATCGGGGTCATATTCTCTGATCCTCTCCTCGATTTTTGTACTACCATCTGGCAAAGTTTCAAGGTTCCAGCTCTTACGGTTTGGGCTGCACGATGCGTTTTACGGCGGAAGAATAATAATAATAATTAAAGCTGCAAGCAGCATTTATCGGGGTTCAAGCTATTAAGGCCTTTAAGGGGTTTTAAGCACAAAAGCATCAAAAGTTATCAGGTTTTATTTAGCATTTAACCACTGACATAATAGATGGAAAAGACCATTTACAGCCAATACAGGCAATGTACCATAGGAAATATATGGTTTTAAAGCTTTTTAACAGTTATAGCGCCACCTATGGTCCGATCAACATGAAATTTGGCATGCTTGTTTAGAATATTATGGCACATATGCTCACCAATTTTCGTGAAGTTCTGAGTTTTCGTTTAGGATTTATAAGCTTTTGAGTGCATTTTGCAACGCCCATTTTCTTTATGACCCAATTATAGCCATACGAAAAATTCAAAAGTTCAACTTTTTTTCGATAATTATTGATCTAGAGAGTCCAGAGAATTGTCCTAGACTGGTCTGGTTCCGATCGGGCAAAAAACCAGGGACTAGTTCGCAAAAGTAGGTTTTTAACATATTCGCAAATAATTAATGAACGATTTGATTGACAGCTATGGTTCTTGAGGCAATGTTGTTCAGCATGAGCAGATCTATCAAATGATATGCATTTTGTGACAATAAGTGTAACACCACGTGATTACAGAGCCGTAAAACTCGTTAGCGCCAACTAGTGGCCGATTTCTTTCAAAATTCTTACAGACCTCTAGGGCTATGAGTTGAACATGCCCATCGAGTTTCGTTCCGATCGGCCTCCGTTAACCTTGTCTAATAGGTGCTCAAACTTCATTGGCCGATGGCGGCCATGTTTTTTGAGATACACCAATGTCCTCATAGACATACATGACACCTTGGGCCAAGACACTGCATACCAATTTTCAAGTCAATCGGACTAACGGTCAGGTGGTTAAAGCCTGTTTTATGTTTTTTTCAAGTTATAGCGCCACCATGTGGCCAATCGCCGCGATTTTTTTACTGTGACCTCAGATTGACCTCTTACACATGTGTACCGAGTTTGGTGAAGATACCTCATTTACTTCTGGAGTTATAGCCATTTTAGTAAAATAGGCCCCTCCCACAACGTACGTTTTGGCGCCCCTTAGCGTCCGTGAATCGAAATTTCAACTTTTTTTCGATAATTATTGATATTCAGACTCCAGAGAACATTTCTGTACTGGTTTGGTTCCGATCGGGCGAAAAACCTAGGACTAGTTCGCAAAAGTAGGTTTTTGGCAAAATTCAAAATGGCGGAAAATCTATCATGGCGGAAATGAAATCGGAGATATACGTTTTGTTCGTCAGGCATCCAGCTTCCCAATGATATAAGACACTTGAGTCTACGACATACGGTCTAGGAGTTCTGAGCAGTTTTGCGCTTTTGGTTGCTGTAGCGCCACCTATGGGCCGATTTGGCTAAGTCCGTGTATCTGAGTAGCGAGCAATACTACTACCATTTGACCAAGTATCACGTCTCTAGGCCTTACGGTTTTGGCTGCACGATGCGTTTTAGGGAAGAATAATAATAATAATAAAAATCAGGGCAATTACAATAGGGTTTCAGCACTTCGTGCTTGAACCCCTAATAATAATAAAAATCAGTACAATTACAATAGGGTTTCAGCACTTCGTGCTTGAACCCCTAATTAAAGCTGCAAGCAGCATTTATCGGGGTTCAAGCAGTTAAGGCCATTAAGGCATTTAAGCACAAAAGCATCAAAAGTTATTAAGATTTATTTAGCAAGCATGTAACCACTGACATAATAGATGGAAAAGACCATTTACATCCAATACAGGCAATTTGCCATGGGATATATATGGTTTTAAAGCTTTTTAACAGTTATAGCGCCACCTATGGTCCGATCTCCATAAAATTGTTTACTGTGACCTCAAATTGAACCCATACACATGTGTACTGAGTTTGGTGAAGATATCTCATTTACTTCTTGAGTTATAGCCATTTGAGTAAAATAGGCTCCTCCCACAACAATTTGCCACATTCTAGAATTATTTAATATGATTCTAGCATGATTTACTATCATATACCATGTTCCAGAATGATTTATTAGGATTCTAGCATGATTTACCTTGATACACCTCATTTCAGTATTATTTACTATGATTTACAATGTTTCTAGCATGATTAACCACATTACTAGCAATTATGTGAAGTGTCAGTGCAAATGAGGTGATGAACACTGACAAAATATTATTGTGTTATAATAGTTAGTTATATACGTGATTTTTAGTGTGTGTCCAAGTATGAATGCAAAAGCACATGTAAAATATTTCATTATTAAGTAGAATGGCCAGCAGAGGGCACTAGAAGACCACTTATTGGCTCACTTTCACTTTAAACCAGTTTTCTGCACTAAAGCAAACCAGTTTTTCCATGTTAACTCAATGCATGCTTACACACACACACACACACACACACACACACACATACACACACAGCATAGTTAACCATGATTTACCATGATATACCACGTTCTAGTATTATTTACCAGGAGATAAACGACAATCTAGTATTATTTACTTTGATTTACCATGTTTCTAGCCTGATTTATCACATTACTAGCAATTATTTGAAGTGTCAGTGCAAATAAAGTGATTAACACTGACAAAATATGATTGTGTTATAATAGTTATTGCTATATAAGTGATTTTTTTAGTGTGTATTCAAGTATGAATGCAAGCACATGTGGAAATATTTCATTAATAAGTAGAATGGCCAGCAGAGGGCAGTAGAAGACCACTTATTGGCTCACTTTCACTTTAAACCAGTTTTCTGCACTAAAGCAAACCAGTTTATCCATGTTAACTCAATGCATGCTTACACACACACACACACACACACACACACACACACACACACACACACACACACACACACACACACACACAGCATAGTTAACCATGATTTACCATGATTTATCACATTACTAGCAATTATTTGAAGTGTCAGTGCAAATAAAGTGATTAACACTGACAAAATATGATTGTGTTATAATAGTTATTGCTATATAAGTGATTTTTAGTGTGTATTCAAGTATAAATGCAAGCACATGTGGAAAATTTTAATTAATAAGTAGAATGGCCAGCAGAGGGCAGTAGAAGACCACTTATTGGCTCACTTTCACTTTAAACCTCATGATTTTGACCAGTTTTCTGCACTAAAGCAAACCAGTGTTTCCATGTTAACTCAATAATGCATACTTGCTACATATGCTACACACAATAATGCTACACACACACACACACACACACACACACACACACACACACACACACACACACACACAAATGTTTCAGTGATATTGGTGTCACATTCACCTTCATCACATTCACCTTCTGTCTTCATCACATTCACCATCTGTCGTCATCACCTGCACCTGCTCCTCATCACCCTCCTCATCATCACCTGCTCCTCATCATCATAACCGTCACCTGTTGTCCTTGTCTTGATCTGTGTATTTAAGTTCCCCTCTCATCCATTATCATTGTCGGTTATTGTTTGTGCACTAGCACTCTGTTATGTTTGTTTTCATGTTGGAAAATAAAACCTTTGTTATATTTGTACCACACACACACACACACACACACACACACACACACACACACACCACACCATCATTTATCATGATTTACCATGGCTGATACCAATACCAATATGAGAAAATGACTATTTTAAACAGCAGGGGGCAGTAAAATACCACTTATTGACTTAACATGCCATTAATTCATATCATTTTCACCTTTTTAACTGTTATAGAGGCAAATTTTGTCCGATCTGTCTGAAAATTTTCATGCTTGTTCAGGGTGATATTTCACACGTTCTGACTTGTTTTTAAGAAGGTCTGAGCATTGATTAAAGAGATATAGGCTTTCGGGGACACTTGGTAAAGGCCAGATTTTGAAGTGAACCTATTATAGCTATCCAAATGAAGTAGTTCAACTTTTTCTGACAATTATTGATCTAGTGAGTCCAGAGAATTGTATTGCACTAGTTTTGAACATTATGATATGAAAATTATATGATCAGAGATGGAAAAGACCATTTACAGCCAATACAGGCAGTTTACCATAGGAAATATATGATTTTAAAGCTTTTTAACAGTTATAGCGCCACCTATCGTCCGATCTCCATAAAATTTGGCATGCTTGTTAATGATGTTATGTCACATATGCTCACCGATTTTTGTGAAGTTCTGAGTTTTCATTTAGGATTTATAGGATTTTTAATGTATTTTGCCACGCCCATTTTATAAATTACCCTATTACAGCCATCCAAATGCAAAAGTTCAACTTTTTTTTGATAGTTTTTGATCTAGAGAGTCCAGAGAATTGTCCTAGACTGGTCTGGTTCCGATCGGGCGAAAAACCTAGGACTAGTTCGCAAAAGTAGGTTTTAAACATGTTTGCGAATATTTAATGAACGGTTTGATTGACAGCAATGGTTCTTGAGGCAAAGTTGTTCAGGATGAGGAGATCTATCAAATGATATTCATATTGTGTGGATATTTGTAACACCACGTGATTACAGAGCCGTAAAACTCGTTAGCGCCAACTAGTGGCTGATTTCTTTCAAAATTCTTACAGACCTCTAGGGCCTTGAGTCGAACATGCCCATCGAGTTTCGTTCCGATCGGCCTCCGTTAACCTTGTCTAATAGGTGCTCAAATTTCATTGGCCGATGGCGGCCATGTTTTTTGAGATATGCCAATGTCCTCATACACATACATGGCACCTTGGACCAAGACACTGCATACCAATTTTCAAGTCAATCAGACTAACGGTCAGGTGGTTATAGCCTGTTTTATGTTTTTTTCATGTTATAGCGCCACCATGTGGCCAATTGCCGCGGTTTTTTTACTGTGACCTCAGATTGACCTCTTACACATGTGTACCAAGTTTGGTGAAGATACCTCATTTACTTCTGGAGTTATAGCCATTTTAGTAAAATAGGCCCCGCCCACAACGTACGTTTTTGCGCCCCTTAGCGTCCGTGAATCGAAATTTCAACTTTTTTTCGATAGTTTTTGATATTCAGACTCTAGAGAACATTTCTGCACTGGTTTGGTTCCGATCGGGCGAAAAACCTAGGACTAGTTCGCAAAAGTATGTTTTTGACAAAATTCAAAATGGCGGAAAATCTATCATGGCGGAAATGAAATCGGAGATATACGTTTTGTTCGTCAGGCGTCCAGCTTTCCAATGATATAAGACACTTGAGTCTACGTCATACGGTCTAGTAGTTATGAGCAGTTTTGCGCTTTTGGTTGCTATAGCGCCACCTATGGGCCAATCGGGGTCATACTTTTATAGGTTCTCCCCAAATTGAGGACTACCATTTGGCCAAGTTTCAAGGTTCCAGCTCTTACGGTTTGGTCTGCACAATGCGTTTTAGGGGAAAATAATAATAATAATAATAATAATAATAATTAAAGCTGCAAGCAGCATTTATCGGGGTTCAAGCAGTTAAGGCCTTTAAGGCATTTAAGCACAAAAGCATCAAAAGTTATTAAGATTTATTTAGCAAGCATGTAACCACTGACATAATAGATGGAAAAGACCATTTACAGCCAATACAGGCAATTTGCCATGGGATATATATGGTTTTAAAGCTTTTTAACAGTTATAGCGCCACCTATGGTCCGATCTCCATAAAATTGTTTACTGTGACCTCAAATTGAACCCATACACATGTGTACTGAGTTTGGTGAAGATATCTCATTTACTTCTTGAGTTATAGCCATTTGAGTAAAATAGGCTCCTCCCACAACGATTTGCCACATTCTAGAATTATTTAATATGATTCTAGCATGATTTACTATCATATACCATGTTCCAGAATGATTTATTAGGATTCTAGCATGATTTACCTTGATACACCTCATTTCAGTATTATTTACTATGATTTACAATGTTTCTAGCATGATTAACCACATTACTAGCAATTATGTGAAGTGTCAGTGCAAATGAGGTGATGAACACTGACAAAATATTATTGTGTTATAATAGTTAGTTATATACGTGATTTTTAGTGTGTGTCCAAGTATGAATGCAAAAGCACATGTAAAATATTTCATTATTAAGTAGAATGGCCAGCAGAGGGCAGTAGAAGACCACTTATTGGCTCACTTTCACTTTAAACCAGTTTTCTGCACTAAAGCAAACCAGTTTTTCCATGTTAACTCAATGCATGCTTACACACACACACACACACACACACACACACACACACACACACACACACAGCATAGTTAACCATGATTTACCATGATATACCACGTTCTAGTATTATTTACCAGGAGATAAACGACAATCTAGTATTATTTACTTTGATTTACCATGTTTCTAGCCTGATTTATCACATTACTAGCAATTATTTGAAGTGTCAGTGCAAATAAAGTGATTAACACTGACAAAATATGATTGTGTTATAATAGTTATTGCTATATAAGTGATTTTTTTAGTGTGTATTCAAGTATGAATGCAAGCACATGTTGAAATATTTCATTAATAAGTAGAATGGCCAGCAGAGGGCAGTAGAAGACCACTTATTGGCTCACTTTCACTTTAAACCAGTTTTCTGCACTAAAGCAAACCAGTTTATCCATGTTAACTCAATGCATGCTTACACACACACACACACACACACACACACACACACACACACACACACACACACACACACACACACACACACACACAGACAGACACACACACACAGCATAGTTAACCATGATTTACCATGATTTACCACATTACTAGCAATTATTTGAAGTGTCAGTGCAAATAAAGTGATAAACACTGACAAAATATGATTGTGTTATAATAGTTATTGCTATATAAGTGATTTTTAGTGTGTATTCAAGTATAAATGCAAGCACATGTGGAAAAATTTAATTAATAAGTAGAATGGCCAGCAGAGGGCAGTAGAAGACCACTTATTGGCTCACTTTCACTTTAAACCTCATGATTTTGACCAGTTTTCTGCACTAAAGCAAACCAGTGTTTCCATGTTAACTCAATAATGCATACTTGCTACATATGCTACACACAATAATGCTACACACACACACACACACACACACACACACACACAAATGTTTTAGTGATATTGGTGTCACATTCACCTTCATCACATTCACCTTCTGTCTTCATCACATTCACTATCTGTCGTCATCACCTGCACCTGCTCCTCATCACCCTCCTCATCATCACCTGCTCCTCATCATCATAACCGTCACCTGTTGTCCTTGTCTTGATCTGTGTATTTAAGTTCCCCTCTCATCCATTATCATTGTCGGTTATTGTTTGTGCACTAGCACTCTGTTATGTTTGTTTTCATGTTGGAAAATAAAACCTTTGTTATATTTGTACCACACACACACACACACACACACACACACACACACACACCATCATTTATCATGATTTACCATGGCTGATACCAATACCAATATGAGAAAATGACTATTTTAAACAGCGGGGGGCAGTAAAATACCACTTATTGGCTTAACATGCCATTAATTTATATCATTTTCACCTTTTTAACTGTTATAGAGGCAAATTTTGTCCGATCTGTCTGAAAATTTTCATGCTTGTTCAGGGTGATATTTCACACGTTCTGACTTGTTTTTAAGAAGGTCTGAGCATTGATTAAAGAGATATAGGCTTTCGGGGACACTTGGTAAAGGCCAGATTTTGAAGTGAACCTATTATAGCTATCCAAATGAAGTAGTTCAACTTTTTCTGACAATTATTGATCTAGTGAGTCCAGAGAATTGTATTGCACTAGTTTTGAACATTATGATATGAAAATTATATGATCAGAGATGGAAAAGACCATTTACAGCCAATACAGGCAGTTTACCATAGGAAATATATGATTTTAAAGCTTTTTAACAGTTATAGCACCACCTATCGTCCGATCTCCATAGAATTTTTCATGCTTGTTAATGATGTTATGTCACATATGCTGACCAATTTTTGTGAAGTTCTGAGTTTTTATTTAGGATTTATAGGCTTTTTAATGTATTTTGACACGCCCATTTTATAAATGACCCTATTAGAGCCATCCAAATGCAAAAGTTCAACTTTTTTTTGATAGTTTTTGATCTAGAGAGTCCAGAGAATTGTCCTAGACTGGTCTGGTTCCGATCGGGCGAAAAACCTAGGACTAGTTCGCAAAAGTAGGTTTTTAACATGTTCGCGAATATTTAATAAACGGTTTGATTGACAGCAATGGTTTTTGAGGCAAAGTTGTTCAGGATGAGGAGATCTATCAAATGATATGCATATTGTGTGGATATTTGTAACACCACGTAATTACAGATCCATAAAACTCGTTAGCGCCAACTAGTGGCCGATTTCTTTCAAAATTCTTACAGACCTCTAGGGCCTTGAGTCGAACATGCCCATCGAGTTTCGTTCCGATCGGCCTCCGTTAACCTTGTCTAATAGGTGCTCAAATTTCATTGGCCGATGGCGGCCATGTTTTTTGAGATACGCCAATGTCCTCATACACATACATGGCACCTTGGACCAAGACACTGCATACCAATTTTCAAGTCAATCGGACTAACGGTCAGGTGGTTATAGCCTGTTTTATGTTTTTTTCATGTTATAGCGCCACCATGTGGCCAATCGCCGCGGTTTTTTTACTGTGACCTCAGATTGACCTCTTACACATGTGTACCAAGTTTGGTGAAGATACCTCATTTACTTCTGGAGTTATAGCCATTTTAGTAAAATAGGCCCTGCCCACGACGTACGTTTTGGCGCCCCTTAGCGTCCGTGAATCGAAATTTCAACTTTTTTTCGATAGTTTTTGATATTCAGACTCAAGAGAACATTTCTGCACTGGATTGGTTCCGATCGGGCGAAAAACCTAGGACTAGTTCGCAAAAGTAGGTTTTTGACAAAATTCAAAATGGCGGAAAATCTATCATGGCGGAAATGAAATCGGAGATATACGTTTTGTTCGTCAGGCGTCCAGCTTTCCAATGATATAAGACACTTGAGTCTACGACATACGGTCTAGTAGTTATGAGCAGTTTTGCGCTTTTGGTTGCTATAGCGCCACCTATGGGCCAATCGAGGTCATACTTTTATAGGTTCTCCCCAAATTGAGGACTACCATTTGGCCAAGTTTCAAGGTTCCAGCTCTTACGGTTTGGTCTGCACGATGCGTTTAAGGGGAAAATAATAATAATAATAATAATAATTAAAGCTGCAAGCAGCATTTATCGGGGTTCAAGCAGTTAAGGCCTTTAAGCACAAAAGCATCAAAAGTGATGAAGTTTTATTTAGCAAGCATGTAACTACTGACATAATAGATGGAAAAGACCATTTACAGGAAATACCATAGGAAATATATGGTTTTAAAGCTTTTTAGCAGTTATAGCGCCACCTATCGTCCGATCTCCATAAAAATTGGCATGCTTGTTAATGATGTTATGTCACATATGCTCACCAATTTTTGTGAAGTTCTGAGTTTTCATTTAGGATTTATAGGCTTTTTTGTGTTTTTTTGCCACGCCCCTTTTCTAAATGACCCTATTACAGCCATCTACATGCAAAAAGTTCAACTTTTTTTTGATAATTATTGATCTAGAGTGTCTAGAGAATTGTCCTAGACTGGTCTGGTTTCGATCGGGCGAAAAACCTAGGACTAGTTTGCAAAAGTAGGTTTTTGACATAATTACGAATATTTAATAAACGGTTTAATTGACAGCATTAGTTCTTGAGGCAAAGTTGTTCAGCATGAGCAGATCTATCAGATGATATGCATTTTGTGACGATAAGTGTAACACCACGTGATTACAGAGCCATAAAACTCGTTAGCGCCAACTAGTGGCCGATTTCTTTCAAAACTCTTACAGACCTCTAGGGCCATGAGTCGAACATGCCCATCGAGTTTCGTTCCGATCGGCCTCCGTTAACCTTGTCTAATAGGTGCTCAAACCTCATTGGTCGATGGCGGCCATGTTTTTCGAGATACGCCAATGTCCTCATAGACATACATGGCACCTTGGACCAAGACACTGCATACCAATTTTCAAGTCAATCGGACTAACGGTCACGTGGTCATAGCCGTTTTCATGTTTTTTTCATGTTATAGCGCCACCTAGTGATCAATCGTCGCGATTTTTTTACTGTGACCCCAGATTGAACTCATACACATGTGCACCAAGTTTGGTGAAAATATCTAATTTCATTCTCGAGTTATAGCCATTTTAGTAAAATAGGCTCCTCCCACAACATTAATTTATCACCCCCTGGCGATCAGGAATCGAAATTTCGACTTTTTTTCGATAATTATTGATCTTCAGACTCCAGAGAACATTTCTGCACTGTTTTGGATCCAATTGGACAAAAAACCTAGGACTAGTTTGCAAAAGTAGGTTTTTAACTAAATTCAAAATGGCGGACAATTTGCATACAGGAAATGAAATCGGAGATATACGTTTTGACCTTCAGGTTTCCAGCTTTCCAGTGATATAAGACACTTGAGACTACGTCATACGGTCTAGGAGTTATGAGCAGTTTCGCGCTTTTGGTTGCTATAGCGCCACCTATGGGCCAATTGGGGTCATATTCTCTGAACCTCTCCTCGATTTTTGTACTACCATCTGGCAAAGTTTCAAAGCTACAGCTCTTACGGTTTGGGCTGCACGATGAGTTTTACGGCAGAAGAAAAATAATAATAATAATAATAATAATAATAATAATAATAATAAAAATCAGTACAATTACAATAGGGTTTCAGCACTTCGTGCTTGAACCCCTAATTAAAGCTGCAAGCAGCATTTATCGGGGTTCAAGCAGTTAAGGCCTTTAAGGCATTTAAGCACAAAAGCATCAAAAGTTATTAAGATTTATTTAGCAAGCATTTAACCACTGACATATATGACTCCAACGTCACAGTCAGTGTTATGCTGGGATTCACTCATTTTTCAGCGGTCTTTTGCAAACAGGAGATTTACACATGAAGGAGAAAACAATGGTGTTTGAGGCTCACGGTATGTCAGTTCCATGTCCAGAACTCTTATCATTCAACTATGCCAAGATAAATACAGTTTTCAATTGTATGGCACCTTTAAAATAGATGATTAGTAATGTAATGCTTACTTGCAGTCTGAAATGGCTTTAACAAAAGAAGAAAAATATTCTTAGATTTCTGTTCATTCTAATCATGTACAAATAAAGTAGCACAGTAAGATTACATTTATTTGAATGCATTAGTGAGTGTGTGATTGTGCTGTGTGTGCAGCTTATCAATACTAAAAGTGAAGGTGTAGTTGATATCTTTGGTGATAATATCTGTAATCATAAAAAACAAAAACAATTAAGAAATAAAGAATTAAAATTACAAATAATATTCTATTAAGATATGAGTTACAATAACATGATTTGTAATAGTAATAATATCAATAATATATGCACAATACACACAGTTTAGACTATCAGGTCTGTGTTTTACAAAAACATTAGTATTGCAGCCAATGTGAGTCTGTGGGATTTATAAACAGACAAAATATGATTTGAAATGTTATTTTAATGATTTTATTAAGTTTAAACAATATTTCAAATGGGAAAAAAAAAATGAAAAATAATATTTTAGTGGGTAGAATGAACCAATGAGTGTTCTTCTTCTGGTGGTTAAAATGTAAATGAAAACAATAATACTTAAACAATAATACTTAATACACTAACCATGCTTGAACACACACATGCACACACATTTTGTTGTAGATGTAGATATTTAAAATAAAAGATAGGTAACAAAATGATAATTGCAAATCTCCTCTGTATAACACCATTTTCAGATTTCAAATTAATCACTGAGAGGCAGAATTGTTCAAACTGAGAGCTCAGTACAAATGAAGTGATAAACTTTGACAAAACATGATTGTGTTATAATAGGTGATTTTCATGCAAGTAATTTTATATAGTCCAAAACTTAATGCAAAAGCACAGATGAAAATATTTTATTAAGTAGAATGTCCTGCAGAGGGCAGTAGAAGACCACTAATTGACTCACTTTCATTTGAAAGACTTTTTTATCCACCAGTAAAACAAAGCAGTTTCTCCATGTTCTTTCCATTAAGCATGCTTACACACACAGACACACACACAGACACAAACACATCCACACACACAAAGACAAATGTTTTCAATGTTTTTAGGATGTGATATTGTGAAAATATCTTCATCTCCTCATCCTGAACAACTTTGACTCAAGAATTACTAATGTCAATCAAACCGTTCATAATCATAATAAAAAAAAAAAATATATATATATACAAATATCATAATAAAATAAAAAAAACATCATAATAAAAAAAGATTGCTTCTTAAAGCATTTGTTTATTTCCCAATACTGAAAGCGAATTAAAAGATCATGCGTAATCCTGCTGCTCCCTCTAGTGGACAACAGTGGAATTACAGTCTCCATCTTACAGTTGAAGTGTTTGAATGAATGAATGGGAATTTGGTTTTTCACTTATATCTCGGGAACCAGAAGGCGAAAAATTCTGAAACTCAGAGCACAGATAGTGCTTGAGGAGTCCTGTTGAATGAGACCATCGCAGTGTTTTTGGGCGATTGGGCCCGGGAGTTATGAGGCATATTATTTTGGGGCTTTTATCTCTGGAATGCCCAGGGCAAATTACACCACATTTGAATCGATGCTAGCCAAGGACGCGCCCTTTCCAACGAGCTCTCACACAAGGTTCGGGGTGGTCTGGGTCGGGAGTTACGGGCGTTCAAAGTCGGGGTCCCGCGGACTAACGATCCGCGGGGGGGGGGGGGGGGCGCTCCCGAGGCCCGCGACCATACGTTTCGATCAAGAGCCCGGAGACGTCCTTACCATCAAAATTTGAACGCGCAGCGACTTTCCGTTTTCGAGTTATGAGTGAATTTGTACTGGGGGGGCGTGGCCTAAATGGCGGCCTCCGTTTTTACTTTCGTTTCTGGATTCCATTCATTAATGTGACACAATTGTCAATAGTAATACTTCAATAGATGAGTTTTGACAAAATGTGATTGTAAATGTTAAAATAATGATTTTATAAAGTCTAAATATGAATTATATAGCAATATTAGGGAGTAGTATGATGAAATGACAGCAGGGGGCAGTACAATACCACTTATTGGCTTAATATGCCATGTTATATATTTTTTTACATTTTTAACTGTTATAGAGGCAAATTTTGTCCGATCTGTCTGAAATTTTTCATACTTCTTAAGAGTCACATGTTCTGACTTGTTTTTATTAAAGAGATATAGGCTTTTGGAGACACTTGGTCAAGGCTACATATTGAAGTGACACTATTATAGCCATCCAAATGAAGAAGTTATACTTTTTCTGATAATTATTGATCTAGAGAGTCCAGAGAATTGCACTGCACTGGTTTTGAACATTATTATATGAACATTATATGATTATATGAAAATACCATTTACAGCCAATACGGGCAATTTACCATATAATATATGATTTTAAAGCGTTTTAACAGTTATAGCGCCACCTATTGTCCGATCTCCATGAAATGTTGCATGCTTGTTAAGGATGTTATGTCACATATGCTCACCAATTTTTGTGAAGTTCTGAGTTTTTATTTAGGATTTATAGGCTTTTTAATGTATTTTGCCACGCCCATTTTATAAATGACCCTATTACAGCCATTCAAATGCAAAAGTTCAACTTTTTTTCGATAATTATTGATCTAGAGAGTCCAAAGAATTGTCCTAGACTGGTTTGGTTCCGATCGGGCGAAAAACCAGGGACTAGTTCGCAAAAGTAGGTTTTTAACATGTTCGCGAATATTTAATGAACGGTTTGATTGACAGCAATGGTTCTAGAGGCAAAGTTGTTCAGCATAAGCAGATCTATCAAATGATATGCATTTTGTGATGATAAGTGTAACACCACGTGATTACAGAGCCATAAAACTCATTAGCGCCAACTAGTGGCCGATTTCTTTCAAAATTCTTACAGACCTCTAGGGCCATGAGCCGAACATGCCCATTGAGTTTCGTTCCGATCGGCCTCCGTTAACCTTGTCTAATAGGTGCTCAAACTTCATTGGCCGATGGCGGCCATGTTTTTTGAGATACGCCAATGTCCTCATACACATACATGGCACCTTGGACCAAGACACTGCATACCAATTTTCAAGTCAATCGGACTAACGGTCAGGTGGTTATAGCCTGTTTTATGTTTTTTTCAATTTATAGCGCCACCATGAGGCCAATCGTCGCGATTTTTTTACTGTGACCCCAGATTAAACTCATACACATGTGTACCAAGCTTGGTGAAGATACCTCATTTACATCGGGAGTTATAGCCATTTTAGTAAAATAGGCCCCTCCCACAACGTACGTTTTGGCGCCCCTTAGCGACCGTGAATCGAAATTTCCACTTTTTTTCGATAATTATTGATATTCAGTCTCCAGAGAACATTTCTGCACTAGTTTGGTTCCAATCGGGCAAAAAAACCAGGGACTAGTTCGCAAAAGTAGGTTTTTGACAAAATTCAAAATGGCGGAAAATCTATCATGGCGGAAATGAAATCGGAGATATACGTTTTGTTCGTCAGGCGTCTAGCTTTCCAATGATATAAGACACTTGAGTCTACGACATACGGTCTAGGAGTTATGAGCAGTTTCGCGCTTTTGGTTGTTATAGCGCCACCTATGGGCCAATCGGGGTCATAATCTCTGAACCTTTCCTCGATTTTTGTACTACCATCTGTCAAAGTTTCAAAGTTCCAGCTCTTACGGTTTGGGCTGCACGATGCGTTTTACGGCGGAATAATAATAATAATAATAATTAAAGCTGCAAGCAGCATTTATCGGGGTTCAAGCAATTAAGGCCTTTAAGGCATTTAAGCACAAAAGCATCAAAAGTTATTAAGATTTATTTAGCAAGCATGTAACTACTGACATAATAGATGAAAAAGACCATTTACCATAGGAAATATATGGTTTTAAAGCTTTTTAACAGTTATAGCGCCACCTTTGGTCCGATCTCCATAAAATTTGGCATGCTTGTTAATGATGTTATTTCACATATGTTCACCAATTTTTGTGAAGTTCTGAGTTTTTATTTATGATTTATAGGTTTTTTTATTTATTTTGCCCCGCCCATTTTATAAATGACCCTATTACAGCCATCCAAATGCAAAAGTTCAACTTTTTTTTGATAATTATTGATCGAGAGAGTCCAGAGAATTGTCCTAGACTGGTCTGGTTCCGATCGGGCGAAAAACCAGGGACTAGTTCGCAAAAGTAGGTTTTTAACATAATTACGAATATTTAATGAACGGTTTGATTGACAGCAATAGTTCTTGAGGCAAAGTTGTTCAGCATGAGCAGATCTATCAAATGATATGCATTTTGTGACAATAAGTGTAACACCACGTGATTACAGAGACATTAAACTCGTTAGCGCCAACTAGTGGCCGATTTCTTTCAAAATTCTTACAGACCTCTAGGGGCTTGAGCCGAACATGCCCACTGAGTTTCGTTCTGATTGGCCTCCGTTAACCTTGTCTAATAGGTGCTCAAACTTCATTGGCCGATGGCGGCCATGTTTTTCGAGATACACCAATGTCCTCATAGACATACATGGCACCTTGGACCAAGACACTGCATACCAATTTTCAAGTCAATCGGACAAACGGTCAGGTGGTTATAGCCTGTTTTATGTTTTTTTTATGTTATAGCGTCACCATGTGGCTAATCACCGCGATTTCTTTACTGTGACCTTAGATTGACCTCTTACACATGTGTACCAAGTTTGGTGAAGATAACTCATTTACTTCTGGAGTTATAGCCATTTTAGTAAAACTAGCTCCGCCTCCTTCGAACGTTTTGGCGCCCCTTAGCGACCGTGAATCAAAATTTAAACTTTTTTTTAATAATTATTGATATTCAGAATCCAGAGAACATTTCTGCACTTGTTTGGTTCCGATCGTACAAAAAACCTAGGACTAGTTCGCAAAAGTAGGTTTTGGACAAAATCCAAAATGGCGGAAAATTTGCATACCGGAAAGGAAATCCTTGAGGCCTTTTTTGTTCGGCTTGAGCCAAGGATTCCAATGATATGAGACACTTGAGTCTGTGACAAAGGGTTGGTGAGATTTAAGCAAAAATTTGCCATTTTTTTGGTTTTTGCACTGTAGCGCCACCTATTGGCCAATCTGGCTCATATTTTGATAACCTCTCCTCGATTTTTGTACTACCATATGGCAAAGTTTCAAGTCTCTAGCACTTACGGTTTGGGCTGCACGATGCGTTTTACGGCAGAAGAAAAATAATAATAATTAAAGCTGCAAGCAGCATTTATCGGGGTTCAAGCAGTTAAGGCCTTTAAGGCATTTAAGAACAAAAGCATCAAAAGTTATTAAGATTTATTTAGCAAGCATGTAACCACTGACATAATAGATGGAAAAGACCATTTACAGCCAATACAGGCAATTTGCCATGGGATATATATGGTTTTAAAGCTTTTTAACAGTTATAGCGCCACCTATGGTCCGATCTCCATAAAATTGTTTACTGTGACCTCACATTGAACCCATACACATGTGTACTGAGTTTGGTGAAGATATCTCATTTACTTCTTGAGTTATAGCCATTTGAGTAAAATAGGCTCCTCCCACAACGATTTGCCACATTCTAGAATTATTTAATATGATTCTAGCATGATTTACTATCATATACCATGTTCCAGAATGATTTATTAGGATTCTAGCATGATTTACCTTGATACACCTCATTTCAGTATTATTTACTATGATTTACAATGTTTCTAGCATGATTAACCACATTACTAGCAATTATGTGAAGTGTCAGTGCAAATGAGGTGATGAACACTGACAAAATATTATTGTGTTATAATAGTTAGTTATATACGTGATTTTTAGTGTGTGTCCAAGTATGAATGCAAAAGCACATGTAAAATCTTTCATTATTAAGTAGAATGGCCAGCAGAGGGCACTAGAAGACCACTTATTGGCTCACTTTCACTTTAAACCAGTTTTCTGCACTAAAGCAAACCAGTTTTTCCATGTTAACTCAATGCATGCTTACACACACACACACACACACACACACACACACACACACACACACACACACACACACACACACACACACACACACAGCATAGTTAACCATGATTTACCATGACATACCACGTTCTAGTATTATTTACCAGGAGATAAACGACAATCTAGTATTATTTACTTTGATTTACCATGTTTCTAGCCTGATTTATCACATTACTAGCAATTATTTGAAGTGTCAGTGCAAATAAAGTGATTAACACTGACAAAATATGATTGTGTTATAATAGTTATTGCTATATAAGTGATTTTTTAGTGTGTATTCAAGTATAAATGCAAGCACATGTGGAAATATTTAATTAATAAGTAGAATGGCCAGCAGAGGGCACTAGAAGACCACTTATTGGCTCACTTTCACTTTAAACCTCATGATTTTGACCAGTTTTCTGCACTAAAGCAAACCAGTGTTTCCATGTTAACTCAATAATGCATACTTGCTACATATGCTACACACAATAATGCCACACACACACACACACACACACACACACACACACACACACACACACACACACACACACACACACACACACACACACAAATGTTTCAGTGATATTGGTGTCACATTCACCTTCATCACATTCACCTTCTGTCTTTATCACATTCACCATCTGTCGTCATCACCTGCACCTGCTCCTCATCACCCTCATCATCATCACCTGCTCCTCATCATCATAACCGTCACCTGTTGTCCTTGTCTTGATCTGTGTATTTAAGTTCCCCTCTCACCCATTATCATTGTCGGTTATTGTTTGTGCACTAGCACTCTGTTATGTTTGTTTTCATGTTGGAAAATAAAACCTTTGTTATATTTGTACCACACACACACACACACACACACACACACACACACACACACACACACACACACACACTTACCATAGTTTATCATGATTTACCATGGCTGATACCAATACCAATATGACAAAATGACTATTTTAAACAGCAGGGGGCAGTAAAATACCACTTAATGGCTTAACATGCCATTAATTCATATCATTTTCACCTTTTTAACTGTTATAGAGGCAAATTTTGTCAGATCTGTCTGAAAATTTTCATGCATGTTCAGAGAGATATTTCACATGTTCTGACTTGTTTTTAAGAAGGTTTGAACATTCATTAAAGAGATATAGGCTTTTGGGGACACTTGGTAATGGCCACATATTGAAGTGACACTATTATAGCCATCCAAATGAAGAAGTCATACTTTTTCTGATAATTATTGATCTAGAGAGTCCAGAGAATTGCACTGCACTGGTTTTGAACATTATTATATGAACATTATGATTATAGATGGAAAAGACCATTCACAGGCAATACAGGCAATTTACCATAGGAAATATATGGTTTTAAAGCTTTTTAACAGTTATAGCGCCACCTTTGGTCCGATCTCCATAAAAATTTCCATGCTTCTTTAGCATGGTACGACACATATGCTCACCAATTATCGTGATGTTCTGAGTTTTTGTTTAGAATTTATAGGCTTTTGATTGCATTTTGCCACACCCATTTTCTTTATGACACAATTATACCCATGCGAAAAATGCAAAAGTTCAACTTTTTTTGATAATTATTGATCTAGAGAGTCCAGAGAATTGTCCTAGACTCGTTTGGTTCCGATCGGGCAAAAAACCAGGGACTAGTTCGCAAAAGTAGGTTTTTAACATATTCGTGAATAATTAATAAACTGTTTGATTGACAGCAATGGTTCTAGAGGCAAAGTTGTTCAGCATAAGCAGATCTATCAAATGATATGCATTTTGTGATGATAAGTGTAACACCACGTGATTACAGAGCCATAAAACTCATTAGCGCCAACTAGTGGCCGATTTCTTTCAAAATTCTTACAGACCTCTAGGGCCATGAGCCGAACATGCCCATTGAGTTTCGTTCCGATCGGCCTCCGTTAACCTTGTCTAATAGGTGCTCAAACTTCATTGGCCGATGGCGGCCATGTTTTTTGAGATACGCCAATGTCCTCATACAGATACATGGCACCTTGGACCAAGACACTGCATACCAATTTTCAAGTCAATCGGACTAACGGTCAGGTGGTTATAGCCTGTTTTATGTTTTTTTCATTTTATAGCGCCACCATGAGGCCAATCGTCGCGATTTTTTTACTGTGACCCCAGATTGAACTCATACACATGTGTACCAAGTTTGGTGAAGATACCTCATTTACATCGGGAGTTATAGCCATTTTAGTAAAATAGGCCCCTCCCACAACGTACGTTTTGGCGCCCCTTAGCGACCGTGAATCGAAATTTCCACTTTTTTTCGATAATTATTGATATTCAGACTCCAGAGAACATTTCTGCACTGGTTTGGTTCCAATCGGGCAAAAAACCAGGGACTAGTTCGCAAAAGTAGGTTTTTGACAAAATTCAAAATGGCGGAAAATCTATCATGGCGGAAATGAAATCGGAGATATACGTTTTGTTCGTCAGGCATCCAGCTTTCCAATGATATAAGACACTTGAGTCTACGACATACGGTCTAGGAGTTATGAACAGTTTCGCGCTTTTGGTTGCTATAGCGCCACCTATGGGCCAATCGGGGTCATAATCTCTGAACCTTTCCTCGATTTTTGTACTACCATCTGTCAAAGTTTCAAAGTTCCAGCTCTTACGGTTTGGGCTGCACGATGCGTTTTACGGCGGAATAATAATAATAATAATAATTAAAGCTGCAAGCAGCATTTATCGGGGTTCAAGCAGTTAAGGCCTTTAAGGCATTTAAGCACAAAAGCATCAAAAGTTATTAAGATTTATTTAGCAAGCATGTAACCACTGACATAATAGATGGAAAAGACCATTTACAGCCAATACAGGCAATTTGCCATGGGATATATATGGTTTTAAAGCTTTTTAACAGTTATAGCGCCACCTATGGTCCGATCTCCATAAAATTGTTTACTGTGACCTCAAATTGAACCCATACACATGTGTACTGAGTTTGGTGAAGATATCTCATTTACTTCTTGAGTTATAGCCATTTGAGTAAAATAGGCTCCTCCCACAACGATTTGCCACATTCTAGAATTATTTAATATGATTCTAGCATGATTTACTATCATATACCATGTTCCAGAATGATTTATTAGGATTCTAGCATGATTTACCTTGATACACCTCATTTCAGTATTATTTACTATGATTTACAATGTTTCTAGCATGATTAACCACATTACTAGCAATTATGTGAAGTGTCAGTGCAAATGAGGTGATGAACACTGACAAAATATTATTGTGTTATAATAGTTAGTTATATACGTGATTTTTAGTGTGTGTCCAAGTATGAATGCAAAAGCACATGTAAAATATTTCATTATTAAGTAGAATGGCCAGCAGAGGGCACTAGAAGACCACTTATTGGCTCACTTTCACTTTAAACCAGTTTTCTGCACTAAAGCAAACCAGTTTTTCCATGTTAACTCAATGCATGCTTTCACACACACACACACACACACAAACACACACACACACACACACATACACACACACACACACACACACACAGCATAGTTAACCATGATTTACCATGATATACCACGTTCTAGTATTATTTACCAGGAGATAAACGACAATCTAGTATTATTTACTTTGATTTACCATGTTTCTAGCCTGATTTATCACATTACTAGCAATTATTTGAAGTGTCAGTGCAAATAAAGTGATTAACACTGACAAAATATGATTGTGTTATAATAGTTATTGCTATATAAGTGATTTTTAGTGTATTCAAGTATGAATGCAAGCACATGTTGAAATATTTCATTAATAAGTAGAATGGCCAGCAGAGGGCAGTAGAAGACCACTTATTGGCTCACTTTCACTTTAAACCTCATGATTTTGACCAGTTTTCTGCACTAAAGCAAACCAGTGTTTCCATGTTAACTCAATAATGCATACTTGCTACATATGCTACACACAATAATGCTACACACACACACACACACACACACACACACACAAATGTTTCAGTGATATTGGTGTCACATTCACCTTCATCACATTCACCTTCTGTCTTCATCACATTCACCATCTGTCGTCATCACCTGCACCTGCTCCTCATCACCCTCCTCATCATCACCTGCTCCTCATCATCATAACCGTCACCTGTTGTCCTTGTCTTGATCTGTGTATTTAAGTTCCCCTCTCATCCATTACCATTGTCGGTTATTGTTTGTGCACTAGCACTCTGTTATGTTTGTTTTCATGTTGGAAAATAAAACCTTTGTTATATTTGTACCACACACACACACACACACACACACACACACACACACACACACACACACACACACACACACACACACACACACACACACACACACACCATCATTTATCATGATTTACCATGGCTGATACCAATACCAATATGAGAAAATGACTATTTTAAACAGCAGGGGGCAGTAAAATACCACTTATTGGCTTAACATGCCATTAATTCATATCATTTTCACCTTTTTAACTGTTATAGAGGCAAATTTTGTCCGATCTGTCTGAAAATTTTCATGCTTGTTCAGGGTGATATTTCCACACGTTCTGACTTGTTTTTAAGAAGGTCTGAGCATTGATTAAAGAGATATAGGCTTTCGGGGACACTTGGTAAAGGCCAGATTTTGAAGTGAACCTATTATAGCTATCCAAATGAAGTAGTTCAACTTTTTCTGACAATTATTGATCTAGTGAGTCCAGAGAATTGTATTGCACTAGTTTTGAACATTATGATATGAAAATTATATGATCAGAGATGGAAAAGACCATTTACAGCCAATACAGGCAGTTTACCATAGGAAATATATGATTTTAAAGCTTTTTAACAGTTATAGCGCCACCTATCGTCCGATCTCCATAGAATTTTTCATGCTTGTTAATGATGTTATGTCACATATGCTGACCAATTTTTGTGAAGTTCTGAGTTTTTATTTAGGATTTATAGGCTTTTTAATGTATTTTGACACGCCCATTTTATAAATGACCCTATTACAGCCATCCAAATGCAAAAGTTCAACTTTTTTTTGATAATTATTGATCTAGAGAGTCCAGAGAATTGTCCTAGACTCGTTTGGTTCCGATCGGGCAAAAAACCAGGGACTAGTTCGCAAAAGTAGGTTTTTAACATATTCGTGAATAATTAATAAACTGTTTGATTGACAGCAATGGTTCTAGAGGCAAAGTTGTTCAGCATAAGCAGATCTATCAAATGATATGCATTTTGTGATGATAAGTGTAACACCACGTGATTACAGAGCCATAAAACTCATTAGCGCCAACTAGTGGCCGATTTCTTTCAAAATTCTTACAGACCTCTAGGGCCATGAGCCGAACATGCCCATTGAGTTTCGTTCCGATCGGCCTCCGTTAACCTTGTCTAATAGGTGCTCAAACTTCATTGGCCGATGGCGGCCATGTTTTTTGAGATACGCCAATGTCCTCATACACATACATGGCACCTTGGACCAAGACACTGCATACCAATTTTCAAGTCAATCGGACTAACGGTCAGGTGGTTATAGCCTGTTTTATGTTTTTTTCATATTATAGCGCCACCATGAGGCCAATCACCGCGATTTTTTTACTGTGACCTCAACTTGAGCTCTTACATATGTGTACCGAGTTTGGTGAAAATATCTCATTTCGTTCACGAGTTATAGCCATTTTCGTATAATTAGCTCCGCCTCCTGCGAACGTTTTGATACCCCTTAGCAACCGTGGATCGAAATTTTACATTTTTTTCGATAATTATTGATCTTCAGACTCCTGTGAATATTTCTGCACTGGTTTGGTTCCGATCGGGCGAAAAACCAGGGACTAGTTCGCAAAAGTAGGTTTTGGACATAATCCAAAATGGCGGGAAAATTTGCATACCGGAAATGAAATCCTTGAGGCCTTTTTTGTTCGGCTTGACCCAAGGATTCCAAAGATATAAGACACTTGAGTCTGTGACAAAGGGTTGATGAGATTTAAGCAAAAATATGCAATTTTTTTGTTTTTTGCACTGTAGCGCCACCTATTGGCCAATCTAGCTCATATTCTCTGAACCTCTCCTCGATTTTTGTACTACCTTCTGGCCAAGTTTCAAGTCTCTAGCACTTACGGTTTAGGCTGCACGATGCGTTTTACGGCAGAATAATAATAATAATAATTAAAGCTGCAAGCAGCATTTATCGGGGTTCAAGCAGTTAAGGCCTTTAAGGCCTTTAAGCACAAAAGCATCAAAAGTTATTAGTTTTATTAAGCAAGCATGTAACCACTGACATAATAGATGAAAAAGACAATTTACAGCCAATACAGGCAATGTACCATAGGAAATATATGGTTTTAAAGCTTTTTAACAGTTATAGCGACACCTATGGTCCGATCTCCATAAAATTGTTTACTGTGACCTCAAATTGAACCCATACACATGTGTACTGAGTTTGGTGAAGATATCTCATTTACTTCTTGAGTTATAGCCATTTTAGTAAAATAGGCTCCTCCCACAACAATTTACCACATTCTAGTATTATTTACTATGATTCTAGCATGATTTGCCATATTCTAGCAGGATTTACCATGATATACTACATTCTAGTATGATTTACCATACATTCTAGTATGATTTACCATTGTTTACTGTGATTCTAGCATGGTTCACCATAGTTTATCATGATTTATCATAGTTTACCATGATTTACCCTGTTCTAGCAACGTTTACCATGATTTACCATGTTCTAGCATGATGTACCATGATATACCATGTTCTAGAATGATGTACCAGGATTATAGTATGATTTACCTTGATACACCACATTCTAGTATTATTTACTATGATTTACCATGTTTTTAGCGTGATTTACCATGATTTACCACATTGTTAGCAATTATGTGAAGTTAGGTTTCTGAATAAATTCTGAATAATCTGATTAATAGTTTACAAAGACTTTGTGAAGTGTTTATAGACCATTCAAATATATTTTCATAATGACATATCCCAATAGCATTGAAAAAACAACATTTGTGTGTGTGTGTGTGTGTGTGTGTGTGTGTGATCTGTCTGAAAATGTTCATGCATGTTTAGAGTGATATTTCACATGTTCTGACTTGTTTTTAAGAAGGTCTGAGCATCTTAAAAGATATAAGCTTTCGGGGACACTTGGTCAAGGCCACGTATTGAAGTGACCCTATTATAGTCATCCAAATGAAGTAGTTCAACTTTTTCTGATAATTATTGATCTAGAGAGTCCAGAGAATTGTACTGCACTAGTTTTGAACATTATGATATGAAAATTATTTGATCATAGATGAAACAGACCATTTGCAGCCAATACAGGCAATTTACCATAGGAAATATATGGTTTTAAAGCTTTTTAACAATTATAGCGCCAACTATGGTCCGATCTCCATAAAATTTGGCATGCTTGTTAAAGATGTTATGGCACATATTCCCACCAATTTTTGTGAAGTTCTGAGTTTTCATTTATGATTTATAGGCTTTTTAGTGCATTTTGCCACACCCATTTTCTTTATGACCCTATTATAGCCATGCGCAAAATGCAAAAGTTCAACTTTTTTTTGATAATTATTGATCTAGAGAGTCCATAGAATTGTCCTAGACTGGTCTGGTTCCGATCGGGCGAAAAACCTAGGACTAGTTCGCAAAAGTAGGTTTTTAACATATTCGCGAATAATTAATGAACGGTTTGATTGACAGCAATGGTTCTTGAGGCAAAGTTGTTCAGCATGAGCAGATCTATTAAATGATATGCATTTTGTGACAATAAGTGTAACACCACGTGATTACAGAGCCATAAAACTCGTTAGCGCCAACTAGTGGCCGATTTCTTTCAAAATTCTTACAGACCTCTAGGGCCATGAGTCGAACATGCCCACCGAGTTTCGTTCCGATCGGCCTCCGTTAACCTTGTCTAATAGGTGCTCAAACTTCATTGGCCGATGGCGGCCATGTTTTTTGAGATACACCAATGTCCTCATAGACATACATGGGGCCTTGGACCAAGACACTGCATGCCAATTTTCAAGTCAATCGGACTAACGGTCAGGTGGTTATAGCCTGTTTTATGTTTTTTTCATGTTATAGCGCCACCATGTGGCCAATCGCCACGATTTTTTTACTGTGACCTCAGATTGACCTCTTACATATACGTACCAAGTTTGGTGAAGATACCTCATTCATTTCTGGAGTTATAGCTGTTTTAGTACAATAGGCTCCTCCCACAACATACATTTTGGCGCCCCTTAGCGACCGTGAATCGAAATTTCGACTTTTTTTCGATAATTATTGATATTCAGACTCCAGAGAACATTTCTGCACTGGTTTGGTTCCGATCGGACGAAAAACCTAGGACTAGTTCGCAAAAGTAGGTTTATAACAAAATTCAAAATGGCGGAAAAATTTGCATACCGGAAATGAAATCGGAGATATACGTTTTGTTCTTCAAGTGTCCAGCTTTCCAATGATATAAGACACTTGAGTCTACGACATACGGTCTAGGAGTTATGAACAGTTTCGCGCTTTTGGTTGCTATAGCGCCACCTATGGGCCAATCGGGGTCATACTCTCTGAACCTCTCCTCGATTTTTGTACTACCATCTGGCAAAGTTTCAAGGTTCCAGCTCATACGGTTTGGGCTGCACGATGCGTTTTAGCGGAGAAGAAAAATAATAATAAAAATCAGTACAATTACAATAGGGTTTCAGCACTTCGTGCTTGAACCCCTAATAAAAATCAGCACAATTACAATAGGGTTTCAGCATTTCATGCTTGAACCCCTAATTAAAGCTGCAAGCAGCATTTATCGGGGTTCAAGCAGTTAAGGCCTTTAAGGCATTTAAGAACAAAAGCATCAAAAGTTATTAAGATTTATTTAGCAAGCATGTAACCACTGACATAATAGATGGAAAAGACCATTTACAGCCAATACAGGCAATTTGCCATGGGATATATATGGTTTTAAAGCTTTTTAACAGTTATAGCGCCACCTATGGTCCGATCTCCATAAAATTGTTTACTGTGACCTCACATTGAACCCATACACATGTGCACTGAGTTTGGTGAAGATATCTCATTTACTTCTTGAGTTATAGCCATTTGAGTAAAATAGGCTCCTCCCACAACGATTTGCCACATTCTAGAATTATTTAATATGATTCTAGCATGATTTACTATCATATACCATGTTCCAGAATGATTTATTAGGATTCTAGCATGATTTACCTTGATACACCTCATTTCAGTATTATTTACTATGATTTACAATGTTTCTAGCATGATTAACCACATTACTAGCAATTATGTGAAGTGTCAGTGCAAATGAGGTGATGAACACTGACAAAATATTATTGTGTTATAATAGTTAGTTATATACGTGATTTTTAGTGTGTGTCCAAGTATGAATGCAAAAGCACATGTAAAATCTTTCATTATTAAGTAGAATGGCCAGCAGAGGGCACTAGAAGACCACTTATTGGCTCACTTTCACTTTAAACCAGTTTTCTGCACTAAAGCAAACCAGTTTTTCCATGTTAACTCAATGCATGCTTACACACACACACACACACACACACACACACACACACACACACACACACACACACACACACACACACACACACACACACAGCATAGTTAACCATGATTTACCATGACATACCACGTTCTAGTATTATTTACCAGGAGATAAACGACAATCTAGTATTATTTACTTTGATTTACCATGTTTCTAGCCTGATTTATCACATTACTAGCAATTATTTGAAGTGTCAGTGCAAATAAAGTGATTAACACTGACAAAATATGATTGTGTTATAATAGTTATTGCTATATAAGTGATTTTTTAGTGTGTATTCAAGTATAAATGCAAGCACATGTGGAAATATTTAATTAATAAGTAGAATGGCCAGCAGAGGGCACTAGAAGACCACTTATTGGCTCACTTTCACTTTAAACCTCATGATTTTGACCAGTTTTCTGCACTAAAGCAAACCAGTGTTTCCATGTTAACTCAATAATGCATACTTGCTACATATGCTACACACAATAATGCCACACACACACACACACACACACACACACACACACACACACACACACACACACACACACACACACACACACACACAAATGTTTCAGTGATATTGGTGTCACATTCACCTTCATCACATTCACCTTCTGTCTTTATCACATTCACCATCTGTCGTCATCACCTGCACCTGCTCCTCATCACCCTCATCATCATCACCTGCTCCTCATCATCATAACCGTCACCTGTTGTCCTTGTCTTGATCTGTGTATTTAAGTTCCCCTCTCACCCATTATCATTGTCGGTTATTGTTTGTGCACTAGCACTCTGTTATGTTTGTTTTCATGTTGGAAAATAAAACCTTTGTTATATTTGTACCACACACACACACACACACACACACACACACACACACACACACACACACACACACACACACACACACTTACCATAGTTTATCATGATTTACCATGGCTGATACCAATACCAATATGACAAAATGACTATTTTAAACAGCAGGGGGCAGTAAAATACCACTTAATGGCTTAACATGCCATTAATTCATATCATTTTCACCTTTTTAACTGTTATAGAGGCAAATTTTGTCAGATCTGTCTGAAAATTTTCATGCATGTTCAGAGAGATATTTCACATGTTCTGACTTGTTTTTAAGAAGGTTTGAACATTCATTAAAGAGATATAGGCTTTTGGGGACACTTGGTAATGGCCACATATTGAAGTGACACTATTATAGCCATCCAAATGAAGAAGTCATACTTTTTCTGATAATTATTGATCTAGAGAGTCCAGAGAATTGCACTGCACTGGTTTTGAACATTATTATATGAACATTATGATTATAGATGGAAAAGACCATTCACAGGCAATACAGGCAATTTACCATAGGAAATATATGGTTTTAAAGCTTTTTAACAGTTATAGCGCCACCTTTGGTCCGATCTCCATAAAAATTTCCATGCTTCTTTAGCATGGTACGACACATATGCTCACCAATTATCGTGATGTTCTGAGTTTTTGTTTAGAATTTATAGGCTTTTGATTGCATTTTGCCACACCCATTTTCTTTATGACACAATTATACCCATGCGAAAAATGCAAAAGTTCAACTTTTTTTGATAATTATTGATCTAGAGAGTCCAGAGAATTGTCCTAGACTCGTTTGGTTCCGATCGGGCAAAAAACCAGGGACTAGTTCGCAAAAGTAGGTTTTTAACATATTCGTGAATAATTAATAAACTGTTTGATTGACAGCAATGGTTCTAGAGGCAAAGTTGTTCAGCATAAGCAGATCTATCAAATGATATGCATTTTGTGATGATAAGTGTAACACCACGTGATTACAGAGCCATAAAACTCATTAGCGCCAACTAGTGGCCGATTTCTTTCAAAATTCTTACAGACCTCTAGGGCCATGAGCCGAACATGCCCATTGAGTTTCGTTCCGATCGGCCTCCGTTAACCTTGTCTAATAGGTGCTCAAACTTCATTGGCCGATGGCGGCCATGTTTTTTGAGATACGCCAATGTCCTCATACAGATACATGGCACCTTGGACCAAGACACTGCATACCAATTTTCAAGTCAATCGGACTAACGGTCAGGTGGTTATAGCCTGTTTTATGTTTTTTTCATTTTATAGCGCCACCATGAGGCCAATCGTCGCGATTTTTTTACTGTCACCCCAGATTGAACTCATACACATGTGTACCAAGTTTGGTGAAGATACCTCATTTACATCGGGAGTTATAGCCATTTTAGTAAAATAGGCCCCTCCCACAACGTACGTTTTGGCGCCCCTTAGCGACCGTGAATCGAAATTTCCACTTTTTTTCGATAATTATTGATATTCAGACTCCAGAGAACATTTCTGCACTGGTTTGGTTCCAATCGGGCAAAAAACCAGGGACTAGTTCGCAAAAGTAGGTTTTTGACAAAATTCAAAATGGCGGAAAATCTATCATGGCGGAAATGAAATCGGAGATATACGTTTTGTTCGTCAGGCATCCAGCTTTCCAATGATATAAGACACTTGAGTCTACGACATACGGTCTAGGAGTTATGAACAGTTTCGCGCTTTTGGTTGCTATAGCGCCACCTATGGGCCAATCGGGGTCATAATCTCTGAACCTTTCCTCGATTTTTGTACTACCATCTGTCAAAGTTTCAAAGTTCCAGCTCTTACGGTTTGGGCTGCACGATGCGTTTTACGGCGGAATAATAATAATAATTAAAGCTGCAAGCAGCATTTATCGGGGTTCAAGCAGTTAAGGCCTTTAAGCACAAAAGCATCAAAAGTGATTAAGTTTTATTTAGCAAGCATGTAACTACTGACATAATAGATGGAAAAGACCATTTACAGGAAATACCATAGGAAATATATGGTTTTAAAGCTTTTTAGCCGTTATAGCGCCACCTATGGTCCGATCTCCATAAAAATTGGCATGCTTGTTAATGATGTTATGTCACATATGCTCACCAATTTTTGTGAAGTTCTGAGTTTTCATTTAGGATTTATAGGCTTTTTAGTGTTTTTTTGCCACGCCCCTTTTCTAAATGACCCTATTACAGCCATCTACATGCAAAAGTTCAACTTTTTTTTGATAATTATTGATCTAGAGTGTCCAGAGAATTGTCCTAGACTGGTCTGGTTTCGATCGGACGAAAAACCTAGGACTAGTTTGCAAAAGTAGGTTTTTAACATAATTACGAATATTTAATAAACGGTTTAATTGACAGCATTAGTTCTTGAGGCAAAGTTGTTCAGCATGAGCAGATCTATCAGATGATATGCATTTTGTGACGATAAGTGTAACACCACGTGATTACAGAGCCATAAAACTCGTTAGCGCCAACTAGTGGCCGATTTCTTTCAAAACTCTTACAGACCTCTAGGGCCATGAGTCGAACATGCCCATCGAGTTTCGTTCCGATCGGCCTCCGTTAACCTTGTCTAATAGGTGCTCAAATTTCATTGGTTGATGGCGGCCATGTTTTTCGAGATACGCCAATGTCCTCATAGACATACATGGCACCTTGGACCAAGACACTGCATACCAATTTTCAAGTCAATCGGACTAACGGTCACGTGGTCATAGCCGTTTTCATGTTTTTTTCATGTTATAGCGCCACCTAGTGATCAATCGTCGCGATTTTTTTACTGTGACCCCAGATTGAACTCATACACATGTGCACCAAGTTTGGTGAAGATATCTAATTTCATTCTCGAGTTATAGCCATTTTAGTAAAATAGGCTCCTCCCACAACATTAATTTATCACCCCCTGGCGATCAGGAATCGAAATTTCGACTTTTTTTCGATAATTATTGATATTCAGACTCCAGAGAACATTTCTGCACTGTTTTGGATCCAATTGGACAAAAAACCTAGGACTAGTTCGCAAAAGTAGGTTTTTAACTAAATTCAAAATGGCGGACAATTTGCATACAGGAAATGAAATCGGAGATATACGTTTTGACCTTCAGGTTTCCAGCTTTCCAGTGATATAAGACACTTGAGTCTACGTCATACGGTCTAGGAGTTATGAGCAGTTTCGCGCTTTTGGTTGCTATAGCGCCACCTATGGGCCAATTGGGGTCATATTCTCTGAACCTCTCCTCGATTTTTGTACTACCATCTGGCAAAGTTTCAAAGCTCCAGCTCTTACGGTTTGGGCTGCACGATGAGTTTTACGGCAGAAGAAAAATAATAATAATAATAATAATAATAATAATAATAATAATAATAATAAAAATCAGTACAATTACAATAGGGTTTCAGCACTTCGTGCTTGAACCCCTAATAATAATAATAAAAATCAGCACAATTACAATAGGGTTTCAGCACTTCGTGCTTGAACCCCTAATAATAAAAATCAGCACAATTACAATAGGGTTTCAGCACTTCGTGCTTGAACCCCTAATAAAAATCCTTACAATTACAATAGGGTTTCAGCACTTCGTGCTTGAACCCCTAATAATAATAAAAATCAGCACAATTACAATAGGGTTTCAGCACTTCGTGCTTGAACCCCTAATAATAAAAATCAGCACAATTACAATAGGGTTTCAGCACTTCGTGCTTGAACCCCTAAAAATCAGGACGATTACAATAGGGTTTCAGCACTTCGTGCTTGAACCCCTAATTAAAGCTGCAAGCAGCATTTATCGGGGTTCAAGCAATTAAGGCCTTTAAGGCCTTTAAGCATAAAAGCATCAAAAGTTATTAAGATATATTTAGCAAGCATGTAACTACTGACATAATAGATGAAAAATACCATTTACCATAGGAAATATATGGTTTTAAAGCTTTTTAACAGTTATAGCGCCACCTTTGGTCCAATCTCCATAAAATTTTGCATGCTTGTTAATGATGGTATGTCACATATGCTCACCAATTTTTGTGAAGTTCTGAGTTTTTGTTTAGGATTTATAGGCTTTTGAGTGTATTTTGACACGCCCCTTTTCTAAATGACCCTGTTACAGCCACCCAAATGCCAAAGTTCAACTTTTTTTCGATAATTATTGATCTAGAGAGTCCAGAGAATTGTCCTAGACTGGTTTGGTTCCGATCGGGCGAAAAACCAGGGACTAGTTCGCAAAAGTAGGTTTTGGACAAAATTCGACATAGCAGAAAATTTTCCCTGCCTACATCCAAATCGGAGATAGCCATTTTGTCCGCCTTGAGCCAAGGATTCCAACGATATAAGACACTTGATCCTGGGACAAACGGTCTAAGAGTTATGAGCGATTTTGAACTTTTGGTTGCTGTAGCGCCACCTATGGGCCAATCGGGGTCATACTCTGATAGGTTGTCCCCAAATTGAGGCCTACCATCTGGCCAGGTTTCAAGTCTCTAGGCCTTACGGTTTGTCCTGCACGATGCGTTTTACGAATCCTTACAATTACAATAGGGTTTCAGCATTTCATGCTTGAACCCCTAATAAGAATGAAGGCTTTTTGCCAGTTATAGCGCCACCTATGGTCCGATCTCCATGAAACTCTGCATGCTTCCTCACCATGTTCGGACACATATGCTCATCAATTTTGGTGAAGTTCTGAGTTTTCATTTGGGATTTATAGGCTTTTTAGTGTATTTTGCCACGCCCCTTTTCTAAATGACCCTGTTACAGCCACCCAAATGCCAAAGTTCAACTTTTTTTCGATAATTATTGATCTAGAGAGTCCAGAGAATTGTCCTAGACTGGTTTGGTTCCGATCGGGCGAAAAACCAGGGACTAGTTCGCAAAAGTAGGTTTTGGACAAAATTCGACATAGCAGAAAATTTTCCCTGCCTACATCCAAATCGGAGATGGCCATTTTGTCCGCCTTGAGCCAAGGATTCCAACGATATAAGACACTTGATCCTGGGACAAACGGTCTAAGAGTTATGAGCGATTTTGAACTTTTGGTTGCTGTAGCGCCACCTATGGGCCAATCGGGGTCATACTCTGATAGGTTGTCCCCAAATTGAGGCCTACCATCTGGCCAGGTTTCAAGTCTCTAGGCCTTACGGTTTGTCCTGCACGATGCGTTTTACGAATCCTTACAATTACAATAGGGTTTCAGCATTTCATGCTTGAACCCCTAATAAGAATGAAGGCTTTTTGCCAGTTATAGCGCCACCTATGGTCCGATCTCCATGAAACTCTGCATGCTTCCTCACCATGTTCGGACACATATGCTCATCAATTTTGGTGAAGTTCTGAGTTTTCATTTGGGATTTATAGGCTTTTTAGTGTATTTTGCCACGCCCCTTTTCTAAATGACCCTGTTACAGCCACCCAAATGCCAAAGTTCAACTTTTTTTCGATAATTATTGATCTAGAGAGTCCAGAGAATTGTCCTAGACTGGTTTGGTTCCGATCGGGCGAAAAACCAGGGACTAGTTCGCAAAAGTAGGTTTTGGACAAAATTCGACATAGCAGAAAATTTTCCCTGCCTACATCCAAATCGGAGATAGCCATTTTGTCCGCCTTGAGCCAAGGATTCCAACGATATAAGACACTTGATCCTGGGACAAACGGTCTAAGAGTTATGAGCGATTTTGAACTTTTGGTTGCTGTAGCGCCACCTATGGGCCAATCGGGGTCATACTCTGATAGGTTGTCCCCAAATTGAGGCCTACCATCTGGCCAGGTTTCAAGTCTCTAGGCCTTACGGTTTGTCCTGCACGATGCGTTTTACGAATCCTTACAATTACAATAGGGTTTCAGCATTTCATGCTTGAACCCCTAATAAGAATGAAGGCTTTTTGCTAGTTATAGCGCCACCTATGGTCCGATCTCCATGAAACTCTGCATGCTTCCTCACCATGTTCGGACACATATGCTCATCAATTTTGGTGAAGTTCTGAGTTTTCATTTGGGATTTATAGGCTTTTTAGTGTATTTTGCCACGCCCCTTTTCTAAATGACCCTGTTACAGCCACCCAAATGCCAAAGTTCAACTTTTTTTCGATAATTATTGATCTAGAGAGTCCAGAGAATTGTCCTAGACTGGTTTGGTTCCGATCGGGCGAAAAACCAGGGACTAGTTCGCAAAAGTAGGTTTTGGACAAAATTCGACATAGCAGAAAATTTTCCCTGCCTACATCCAAATCGGAGATGGCCATTTTGTCCGCCTTGAGCCAAGGATTCCAACGATATAAGACACTTGATCCTGGGACAAACGGTCTAAGAGTTATGAGCGATTTTGAACTTTTGGTTGCTGTAGCGCCACCTATGGGCCAATCGGGGTCATACTCTGATAGGTTGTCCCCAAATTGAGGCCTACCATCTGGCCAGGTTTCAAGTCTCTAGGCCTTACGGTTTGTCCTGCACGATGCGTTTTACGAATCCTTACAATTACAATAGGGTTTCAGCATTTCATGCTTGAACCCCTAATAAGAATGAAGGCTTTTTGCCAGTTATAGCGCCACCTATGGTCCGATCTCCATGAAACTCTGCATGCTTCCTCACCATGTTCGGACACATATGCTCATCAATTTTGGTGAAGTTCTGAGTTTTCATTTGGGATTTATAGGCTTTTTAGTGTATTTTGCCACGCCCCTTTTCTAAATGACCCTGTTACAGCCACCCAAATGCCAAAGTTCAACTTTTTTTCGATAATTATTGATCTAGAGAGTCCAGAGAATTGTCCTAGACTGGTTTGGTTCCGATCGGGCGAAAAACCAGGGACTAGTTCGCAAAAGTAGGTTTTGGACAAAATTCGACATAGCAGAAAATTTTCCCTGCCTACATCCAAATCGGAGATAGCCATTTTGTCCGCCTTGAGCCAAGGATTCCAACGATATAAGACACTTGATCCTGGGACAAACGGTCTAAGAGTTATGAGCGATTTTGAACTTTTGGTTGCTGTAGCGCCACCTATGGGCCAATCGGGGTCATACTCTGATAGGTTGTCCCCAAATTGAGGCCTACCATCTGGCCAGGTTTCAAGTCTCTAGGCCTTACGGTTTGTCCTGCACGATGCGTTTTACGAATCCTTACAATTACAATAGGGTTTCAGCATTTCATGCTTGAACCCCTAATAAGAATGAAGGCTTTTTGCCAGTTATAGCGCCACCTATGGTCCGATCTCCATGAAACTCTGCATGCTTCCTCACCATGTTCGGACACATATGCTCATCAATTTTGGTGAAGTTCTGAGTTTTCATTTGGGATTTATAGGCTTTTTAGTGTATTTTGCCACGCCCCTTTTCTAAATGACCCTGTTACAGCCACCCAAATGCCAAAGTTCAACTTTTTTTCGATAATTATTGATCTAGAGAGTCCAGAGAATTGTCCTAGACTGGTTTGGTTCCGATCGGGCGAAAAACCAGGGACTAGTTCGCAAAAGTAGGTTTTGGACAAAATTCGACATAGCAGAAAATTTTCCCTGCCTACATCCAAATCGGAGATAGCCATTTTGTCCGCCTTGAGCCAAGGATTCCAACGATATAAGACACTTGATCCTGGGACAAACGGTCTAAGAGTTATGAGCGATTTTGAACTTTTGGTTGCTGTAGCGCCACCTATGGGCCAATCGGGGTCATACTCTGATAGGTTGTCCCCAAATTGAGGCCTACCATCTGGCCAGGTTTCAAGTCTCTAGGCCTTACGGTTTGTCCTGCACGATGCGTTTTACGAATCCTTACAATTACAATAGGGTTTCAGCATTTCATGCTTGAACCCCTAATAAGAATGAAGGCTTTTTGCCAGTTATAGCGCCACCTATGGTCCGATCTCCATGAAACTCTGCATGCTTCCTCACCATGTTCGGACACATATGCTCATCAATTTTGGTGAAGTTCTGAGTTTTCATTTGGGATTTATAGGCTTTTTAGTGTATTTTGCCACGCCCCTTTTCTAAATGACCCTGTTACAGCCACCCAAATGCCAAAGTTCAACTTTTTTTCGATAATTATTGATCTAGAGAGTCCAGAGAATTGTCCTAGACTGGTTTGGTTCCGATCGGGCGAAAAACCAGGGACTAGTTCGCAAAAGTAGGTTTTGGACAAAATTCGACATAGCAGAAAATTTTCCCTGCCTACATCCAAATCGGAGATAGCCATTTTGTCCGCCTTGAGCCAAGGATTCCAACGATATAAGACACTTGATCCTGGGACAAACGGTCTAAGAGTTATGAGCGATTTTGAACTTTTGGTTGCTGTAGCGCCACCTATGGGCCAATCGGGGTCATACTCTGATAGGTTGTCCCCAAATTGAGGCCTACCATCTGGCCAGGTTTCAAGTCTCTAGGCCTTACGGTTTGTCCTGCACGATGCGTTTTACGAATCCTTACAATTACAATAGGGTTTCAGCATTTCATGCTTGAACCCCTAATAAGAATGAAGGCTTTTTGCCAGTTATAGCGCCACCTATGGTCCGATCTCCATGAAACTCTGCATGCTTCCTCACCATGTTCGGACACATATGCTCATCAATTTTGGTGAAGTTCTGAGTTTTCATTTGGGATTTATAGGCTTTTTAGTGTATTTTGCCACGCCCCTTTTCTAAATGACCCTGTTACAGCCACCCAAATGCCAAAGTTCAACTTTTTTTCGATAATTATTGATCTAGAGAGTCCAGAGAATTGTCCTAGACTGGTTTGGTTCCGATCGGGCGAAAAACCAGGGACTAGTTCGCAAAAGTAGGTTTTGGACAAAATTCGACATAGCAGAAAATTTCCCCTGCCTACATCCAAATCGGAGATAGCAATTTTGTCCGACTTGAGCCAAGGATTCCAACGATATAAGACACTTGATCCTGGGACAAACGGTCTAAGAGTTATGAGCGATTTTGAACTTTTGGTTGCTGTAGCGCCACCTATGGGCCAATCGGGGTCATACTCTGATAGGTTGTCCCCAAATTGAGGCCTACCATCTGGCCAGGTTTCAAGTCTCTAGGCCTTACGGTTTGTCCTGCACGATGCGTTTTACGAATCCTTACAATTACAATAGGGTTTCAGCATTTCATGCTTGAACCCCTAATAAGAATGAAGGCTTTTTGCCAGTTATAGCGCCACCTATGGTCCGATCTCCATGAAACTCTGCATGCTTCCTCACCATGTTCGGACACATATGCTCATCAATTTTGGTGAAGTTCTGAGTTTTCATTTGGGATTTATAGGCTTTTTAGTGTATTTTGCCACGCCCCTTTTCTAAATGACCCTGTTACAGCCACCCAAATGCCAAAGTTCAACTTTTTTTCGATAATTATTGATCTAGAGAGTCCAGAGAATTGTCCTAGACTGGTTTGGTTCCGATCGGGCGAAAAACCAGGGACTAGTTCGCAAAAGTAGGTTTTGGACAAAATTCGACATAGCAGAAAATTTTCCCTGCCTACATCCAAATCGGAGATAGCCATTTTGTCCGCCTTGAGCCAAGGATTCCAACGATATAAGACACTTGATCCTGGGACAAACGGTCTAAGAGTTATGAGCGATTTTGAACTTTTGGTTGCTGTAGCGCCACCTATGGGCCAATCGGGGTCATACTCTGATAGGTTGTCCCCAAATTGAGGCCTACCATCTGGCCAGGTTTCAAGTCTCTAGGCCTTACGGTTTGTCCTGCACGATGCGTTTTACGAATCCTTACAATTACAATAGGGTTTCAGCATTTCATGCTTGAACCCCTAATAAGAATGAAGGCTTTTTGCCAGTTATAGCGCCACCTATGGTCCGATCTCCATGAAACTCTGCATGCTTCCTCACCATGTTCGGACACATATGCTCATCAATTTTGGTGAAGTTCTGAGTTTTCATTTGGGATTTATAGGCTTTTTAGTGTATTTTGCCACGCCCCTTTTCTAAATGACCCTGTTACAGCCACCCAAATGCCAAAGTTCAACTTTTTTTCGATAATTATTGATCTAGAGAGTCCAGAGAATTGTCCTAGACTGGTTTGGTTCCGATCGGGCGAAAAACCAGGGACTAGTTCGCAAAAGTAGGTTTTGGACAAAATTCGACATAGCAGAAAATTTTCCCTGCCTACATCCAAATCGGAGATAGCCATTTTGTCCGCCTTGAGCCAAGGATTCCAACGATATAAGACACTTGATCCTGGGACAAACGGTCTAAGAGTTATGAGCGATTTTGAACTTTTGGTTGCTGTAGCGCCACCTATGGGCCAATCGGGGTCATACTCTGATAGGTTGTCCCCAAATTGAGGCCTACCATCTGGCCAGGTTTCAAGTCTCTAGGCCTTACGGTTTGTCCTGCACGATGCGTTTTACGAATCCTTACAATTACAATAGGGTTTCAGCATTTCATGCTTGAACCCCTAATAAGAATGAAGGCTTTTTGCCAGTTATAGCGCCACCTATGGTCCGATCTCCATGAAACTCTGCATGCTTCCTCACCATGTTCGGACACATATGCTCATCAATTTTGGTGAAGTTCTGAGTTTTCATTTGGGATTTATAGGCTTTTTAGTGTATTTTGCCACGCCCCTTTTCTAAATGACCCTGTTACAGCCACCCAAATGCCAAAGTTCAACTTTTTTTCGATAATTATTGATCTAGAGAGTCCAGAGAATTGTCCTAGACTGGTTTGGTTCCGATCGGGCGAAAAACCAGGGACTAGTTCGCAAAAGTAGGTTTTGGACAAAATTCGACATAGCAGAAAATTTCCCCTGCCTACATCCAAATCGGAGATGGCAATTTTGTCCGCCTTGAGCCAAGGATTCCAACGATATAAGACACTTGATCCTGGGACAAACGGTCTAAGAGTTATGAGCGATTTTGAACTTTTGGTTGCTGTAGCGCCACCTATGGGCCAATCGGGGTCATACTCTGATAGGTTGTCCCCAAATTGAGGCCTACCATCTGGCCAGGTTTCAAGTCTCTAGGCCTTACGGTTTGTCCTGCACGATGCGTTTTACGAATCCTTACAATTACAATAGGGTTTCAGCATTTCATGCTTGAACCCCTAATAAGAATGAAGGCTTTTTGCCAGTTATAGCGCCACCTATGGTCCGATCTCCATGAAACTCTGCATGCTTCCTCACCATGTTCGGACACATATGCTCATCAATTTTGGTGAAGTTCTGAGTTTTCATTTGGGATTTATAGGCTTTTTAGTGTATTTTGCCACGCCCCTTTTCTAAATGACCCTGTTACAGCCACCCAAATGCCAAAGTTCAACTTTTTTTCGATAATTATTGATCTAGAGAGTCCAGAGAATTGTCCTAGACTGGTTTGGTTCCGATCGGGCGAAAAACCAGGGACTAGTTCGCAAAAGTAGGTTTTGGACAAAATTCGACATAGCAGAAAATTTTCCCTGCCTACATCCAAATCGGAGATGGCCATTTTGTCCGCCTTGAGCCAAGGATTCCAACGATATAAGACACTTGATCCTGGGACAAACGGTCTAAGAGTTATGAGCGATTTTGAACTTTTGGTTGCTGTAGCGCCACCTATGGGCCAATCGGGGTCATACTCTGATAGGTTGTCCCCAAATTGAGGCCTACCATCTGGCCAGGTTTCAAGTCTCTAGGCCTTACGGTTTGTCCTGCACGATGCGTTTTACGAATCCTTACAATTACAATAGGGTTTCAGCATTTCATGCTTGAACCCCTAATAAGAATGAAGGCTTTTTGCCAGTTATAGCGCCACCTATGGTCCGATCTCCATGAAACTCTGCATGCTTCCTCACCATGTTCGGACACATATGCTCATCAATTTTGGTGAAGTTCTGAGTTTTCATTTGGGATTTATAGGCTTTTTAGTGTATTTTGCCACGCCCCTTTTCTAAATGACCCTGTTACAGCCACCCAAATGCCAAAGTTCAACTTTTTTTCGATAATTATTGATCTAGAGAGTCCAGAGAATTGTCCTAGACTGGTTTGGTTCCGATCGGGCGAAAAACCAGGGACTAGTTCGCAAAAGTAGGTTTTGGACAAAATTCGACATAGCAGAAAATTTTCCCTGCCTACATCCAAATCGGAGATGGCCATTTTGTCCGCCTTGAGCCAAGGATTCCAACGATATAAGACACTTGATCCTGGGACAAACGGTCTAAGAGTTATGAGCGATTTTGAACTTTTGGTTGCTGTAGCGCCACCTATGGGCCAATCGGGGTCATACTCTGATAGGTTGTCCCCAAATTGAGGCCTACCATCTGGCCAGGTTTCAAGTCTCTAGGCCTTACGGTTTGTCCTGCACGATGCGTTTTACGAATCCTTACAATTACAATAGGGTTTCAGCATTTCATGCTTGAACCCCTAATAAGAATGAAGGCTTTTTGCCAGTTATAGCGCCACCTATGGTCCGATCTCCATGAAACTCTGCATGCTTCCTCACCATGTTCGGACACATATGCTCATCAATTTTGGTGAAGTTCTGAGTTTTCATTTGGGATTTATAGGCTTTTTAGTGTATTTTGCCACGCCCCTTTTCTAAATGACCCTGTTACAGCCACCCAAATGCCAAAGTTCAACTTTTTTTCGATAATTATTGATCTAGAGAGTCCAGAGAATTGTCCTAGACTGGTTTGGTTCCGATCGGGCGAAAAACCAGGGACTAGTTCGCAAAAGTAGGTTTTGGACAAAATTCGACATAGCAGAAAATTTTCCCTGCCTACATCCAAATCGGAGATAGCCATTTTGTCCGCCTTGAGCCAAGGATTCCAACGATATAAGACACTTGATCCTGGGACAAACGGTCTAAGAGTTATGAGCGATTTTGAACTTTTGGTTGCTGTAGCGCCACCTATGGGCCAATCGGGGTCATACTCTGATAGGTTGTCCCCAAATTGAGGCCTACCATCTGGCCAGGTTTCAAGTCTCTAGGCCTTACGGTTTGTCCTGCACGATGCGTTTTACGAATCCTTACAATTACAATAGGGTTTCAGCATTTCATGCTTGAACCCCTAATAAGAATGAAGGCTTTTTGCCAGTTATAGCGCCACCTATGGTCCGATCTCCATGAAACTCTGCATGCTTCCTCACCATGTTCGGACACATATGCTCATCAATTTTGGTGAAGTTCTGAGTTTTCATTTGGGATTTATAGGCTTTTTAGTGTATTTTGCCACGCCCCTTTTCTAAATGACCCTGTTACAGCCACCCAAATGCCAAAGTTCAACTTTTTTTCGATAATTATTGATCTAGAGAGTCCAGAGAATTGTCCTAGACTGGTTTGGTTCCGATCGGGCGAAAAACCAGGGACTAGTTCGCAAAAGTAGGTTTTGGACAAAATTCGACATAGCAGAAAATTTTCCCTGCCTACATCCAAATCGGAGATGGCCATTTTGTCCGCCTTGAGCCAAGGATTCCAACGATATAAGACACTTGATCCTGGGACAAACGGTCTAAGAGTTATGAGCGATTTTGAACTTTTGGTTGCTGTAGCGCCACCTATGGGCCAATCGGGGTCATACTCTGATAGGTTGTCCCCAAATTGAGGCCTACCATCTGGCCAGGTTTCAAGTCTCTAGGCCTTACGGTTTGTCCTGCACGATGCGTTTTACGAATCCTTACAATTACAATAGGGTTTCAGCATTTCATGCTTGAACCCCTAATAAGAATGAAGGCTTTTTGCCAGTTATAGCGCCACCTATGGTCCGATCTCCATGAAACTCTGCATGCTTCCTCACCATGTTCGGACACATATGCTCATCAATTTTGGTGAAGTTCTGAGTTTTCATTTGGGATTTATAGGCTTTTTAGTGTATTTTGCCACGCCCCTTTTCTAAATGACCCTGTTACAGCCACCCAAATGCCAAAGTTCAACTTTTTTTCGATAATTATTGATCTAGAGAGTCCAGAGAATTGTCCTAGACTGGTTTGGTTCCGATCGGGCGAAAAACCAGGGACTAGTTCGCAAAAGTAGGTTTTGGACAAAATTCGACATAGCAGAAAATTTTCCCTGCCTACATCCAAATCGGAGATAGCCATTTTGTCCGCCTTGAGCCAAGGATTCCAACGATATAAGACACTTGATCCTGGGACAAACGGTCTAAGAGTTATGAGCGATTTTGAACTTTTGGTTGCTGTAGCGCCACCTATGGGCCAATCGGGGTCATACTCTGATAGGTTGTCCCCAAATTGAGGCCTACCATCTGGCCAGGTTTCAAGTCTCTAGGCCTTACGGTTTGTCCTGCACGATGCGTTTTACGAATCCTTACAATTACAATAGGGTTTCAGCATTTCATGCTTGAACCCCTAATAAGAATGAAGGCTTTTTGCTAGTTATAGCGCCACCTATGGTCCGATCTCCATGAAACTCTGCATGCTTCCTCACCATGTTCGGACACATATGCTCATCAATTTTGGTGAAGTTCTGAGTTTTCATTTGGGATTTATAGGCTTTTTAGTGTATTTTGCCACGCCCCTTTTCTAAATGACCCTGTTACAGCCACCCAAATGCCAAAGTTCAACTTTTTTTCGATAATTATTGATCTAGAGAGTCCAGAGAATTGTCCTAGACTGGTTTGGTTCCGATCGGGCGAAAAACCAGGGACTAGTTCGCAAAAGTAGGTTTTGGACAAAATTCGACATAGCAGAAAATTTTCCCTGCCTACATCCAAATCGGAGATGGCCATTTTGTCCGCCTTGAGCCAAGGATTCCAACGATATAAGACACTTGATCCTGGGACAAACGGTCTAAGAGTTATGAGCGATTTTGAACTTTTGGTTGCTGTAGCGCCACCTATGGGCCAATCGGGGTCATACTCTGATAGGTTGTCCCCAAATTGAGGCCTACCATCTGGCCAGGTTTCAAGTCTCTAGGCCTTACGGTTTGTCCTGCACGATGCGTTTTACGAATCCTTACAATTACAATAGGGTTTCAGCATTTCATGCTTGAACCCCTAATAAGAATGAAGGCTTTTTGCCAGTTATAGCGCCACCTATGGTCCGATCTCCATGAAACTCTGCATGCTTCCTCACCATGTTCGGACACATATGCTCATCAATTTTGGTGAAGTTCTGAGTTTTCATTTGGGATTTATAGGCTTTTTAGTGTATTTTGCCACGCCCCTTTTCTAAATGACCCTGTTACAGCCACCCAAATGCCAAAGTTCAACTTTTTTTCGATAATTATTGATCTAGAGAGTCCAGAGAATTGTCCTAGACTGGTTTGGTTCCGATCGGGCGAAAAACCAGGGACTAGTTCGCAAAAGTAGGTTTTGGACAAAATTCGACATAGCAGAAAATTTTCCCTGCCTACATCCAAATCGGAGATAGCCATTTTGTCCGCCTTGAGCCAAGGATTCCAACGATATAAGACACTTGATCCTGGGACAAACGGTCTAAGAGTTATGAGCGATTTTGAACTTTTGGTTGCTGTAGCGCCACCTATGGGCCAATCGGGGTCATACTCTGATAGGTTGTCCCCAAATTGAGGCCTACCATCTGGCCAGGTTTCAAGTCTCTAGGCCTTACGGTTTGTCCTGCACGATGCGTTTTACGAATCCTTACAATTACAATAGGGTTTCAGCATTTCATGCTTGAACCCCTAATAAGAATGAAGGCTTTTTGCCAGTTATAGCGCCACCTATGGTCCGATCTCCATGAAACTCTGCATGCTTCCTCACCATGTTCGGACACATATGCTCATCAATTTTGGTGAAGTTCTGAGTTTTCATTTGGGATTTATAGGCTTTTTAGTGTATTTTGCCACGCCCCTTTTCTAAATGACCCTGTTACAGCCACCCAAATGCCAAAGTTCAACTTTTTTTCGATAATTATTGATCTAGAGAGTCCAGAGAATTGTCCTAGACTGGTTTGGTTCCGATCGGGCGAAAAACCAGGGACTAGTTCGCAAAAGTAGGTTTTGGACAAAATTCGACATAGCAGAAAATTTTCCCTGCCTACATCCAAATCGGAGATAGCCATTTTGTCCGCCTTGAGCCAAGGATTCCAACGATATAAGACACTTGATCCTGGGACAAACGGTCTAAGAGTTATGAGCGATTTTGAACTTTTGGTTGCTGTAGCGCCACCTATGGGCCAATCGGGGTCATACTCTGATAGGTTGTCCCCAAATTGAGGCCTACCATCTGGCCAGGTTTCAAGTCTCTAGGCCTTACGGTTTGTCCTGCACGATGCGTTTTACGAATCCTTACAATTACAATAGGGTTTCAGCATTTCATGCTTGAACCCCTAATAAGAATGAAGGCTTTTTGCCAGTTATAGCGCCACCTATGGTCCGATCTCCATGAAACTCTGCATGCTTCCTCACCATGTTCGGACACATATGCTCATCAATTTTGGTGAAGTTCTGAGTTTTCATTTGGGATTTATAGGCTTTTTAGTGTATTTTGCCACGCCCCTTTTCTAAATGACCCTGTTACAGCCACCCAAATGCCAAAGTTCAACTTTTTTTCGATAATTATTGATCTAGAGAGTCCAGAGAATTGTCCTAGACTGGTTTGGTTCCGATCGGGCGAAAAACCAGGGACTAGTTCGCAAAAGTAGGTTTTGGACAAAATTCGACATAGCAGAAAATTTTCCCTGCCTACATCCAAATCGGAGATAGCCATTTTGTCCGCCTTGAGCCAAGGATTCCAACGATATAAGACACTTGATCCTGGGACAAACGGTCTAAGAGTTATGAGCGATTTTGAACTTTTGGTTGCTGTAGCGCCACCTATGGGCCAATCGGGGTCATACTCTGATAGGTTGTCCCCAAATTGAGGCCTACCATCTGGCCAGGTTTCAAGTCTCTAGGCCTTACGGTTTGTCCTGCACGATGCGTTTTACGAATCCTTACAATTACAATAGGGTTTCAGCATTTCATGCTTGAACCCCTAATAAGAATGAAGGCTTTTTGCCAGTTATAGCGCCACCTATGGTCCGATCTCCATGAAACTCTGCATGCTTCCTCACCATGTTCGGACACATATGCTCATCAATTTTGGTGAAGTTCTGAGTTTTCATTTGGGATTTATAGGCTTTTTAGTGTATTTTGCCACGCCCCTTTTCTAAATGACCCTGTTACAGCCACCCAAATGCCAAAGTTCAACTTTTTTTCGATAATTATTGATCTAGAGAGTCCAGAGAATTGTCCTAGACTGGTTTGGTTCCGATCGGGCGAAAAACCAGGGACTAGTTCGCAAAAGTAGGTTTTGGACAAAATTCGACATAGCAGAAAATTTTCCCTGCCTACATCCAAATCGGAGATAGCCATTTTGTCCGCCTTGAGCCAAGGATTCCAACGATATAAGACACTTGATCCTGGGACAAACGGTCTAAGAGTTATGAGCGATTTTGAACTTTTGGTTGCTGTAGCGCCACCTATGGGCCAATCGGGGTCATACTCTGATAGGTTGTCCCCAAATTGAGGCCTACCATCTGGCCAGGTTTCAAGTCTCTAGGCCTTACGGTTTGTCCTGCACGATGCGTTTTACGAATCCTTACAATTACAATAGGGTTTCAGCATTTCATGCTTGAACCCCTAATAAGAATGAAGGCTTTTTGCCAGTTATAGCGCCACCTATGGTCCGATCTCCATGAAACTCTGCATGCTTCCTCACCATGTTCGGACACATATGCTCATCAATTTTGGTGAAGTTCTGAGTTTTCATTTGGGATTTATAGGCTTTTTAGTGTATTTTGCCACGCCCCTTTTCTAAATGACCCTGTTACAGCCACCCAAATGCCAAAGTTCAACTTTTTTTCGATAATTATTGATCTAGAGAGTCCAGAGAATTGTCCTAGACTGGTTTGGTTCCGATCGGGCGAAAAACCAGGGACTAGTTCGCAAAAGTAGGTTTTGGACAAAATTCGACATAGCAGAAAATTTCCCCTGCCTACATCCAAATCGGAGATGGCAATTTTGTCCGCCTTGAGCCAAGGATTCCAACGATATAAGACACTTGATCCTGGGACAAACGGTCTAAGAGTTATGAGCGATTTTGAACTTTTGGTTGCTGTAGCGCCACCTATGGGCCAATCGGGGTCATACTCTGATAGGTTGTCCCCAAATTGAGGCCTACCATCTGGCCAGGTTTCAAGTCTCTAGGCCTTACGGTTTGTCCTGCACGATGCGTTTTACGAATCCTTACAATTACAATAGGGTTTCAGCATTTCATGCTTGAACCCCTAATAAGAATGAAGGCTTTTTGCCAGTTATAGCGCCACCTATGGTCCGATCTCCATGAAACTCTGCATGCTTCCTCACCATGTTCGGACACATATGCTCATCAATTTTGGTGAAGTTCTGAGTTTTCATTTGGGATTTATAGGCTTTTTAGTGTATTTTGCCACGCCCCTTTTCTAAATGACCCTGTTACAGCCACCCAAATGCCAAAGTTCAACTTTTTTTCGATAATTATTGATCTAGAGAGTCCAGAGAATTGTCCTAGACTGGTTTGGTTCCGATCGGGCGAAAAACCAGGGACTAGTTCGCAAAAGTAGGTTTTGGACAAAATTCGACATAGCAGAAAATTTTCCCTGCCTACATCCAAATCGGAGATGGCCATTTTGTCCGCCTTGAGCCAAGGATTCCAACGATATAAGACACTTGATCCTGGGACAAACGGTCTAAGAGTTATGAGCGATTTTGAACTTTTGGTTGCTGTAGCGCCACCTATGGGCCAATCGGGGTCATACTCTGATAGGTTGTCCCCAAATTGAGGCCTACCATCTGGCCAGGTTTCAAGTCTCTAGGCCTTACGGTTTGTCCTGCACGATGCGTTTTACGAATCCTTACAATTACAATAGGGTTTCAGCATTTCATGCTTGAACCCCTAATAAGAATGAAGGCTTTTTGCCAGTTATAGCGCCACCTATGGTCCGATCTCCATGAAACTCTGCATGCTTCCTCACCATGTTCGGACACATATGCTCATCAATTTTGGTGAAGTTCTGAGTTTTCATTTGGGATTTATAGGCTTTTTAGTGTATTTTGCCACGCCCCTTTTCTAAATGACCCTGTTACAGCCACCCAAATGCCAAAGTTCAACTTTTTTTCGATAATTATTGATCTAGAGAGTCCAGAGAATTGTCCTAGACTGGTTTGGTTCCGATCGGGCGAAAAACCAGGGACTAGTTCGCAAAAGTAGGTTTTGGACAAAATTCGACATAGCAGAAAATTTTCCCTGCCTACATCCAAATCGGAGATGGCCATTTTGTCCGCCTTGAGCCAAGGATTCCAACGATATAAGACACTTGATCCTGGGACAAACGGTCTAAGAGTTATGAGCGATTTTGAACTTTTGGTTGCTGTAGCGCCACCTATGGGCCAATCGGGGTCATACTCTGATAGGTTGTCCCCAAATTGAGGCCTACCATCTGGCCAGGTTTCAAGTCTCTAGGCCTTACGGTTTGTCCTGCACGATGCGTTTTACGAATCCTTACAATTACAATAGGGTTTCAGCATTTCATGCTTGAACCCCTAATAAGAATGAAGGCTTTTTGCCAGTTATAGCGCCACCTATGGTCCGATCTCCATGAAACTCTGCATGCTTCCTCACCATGTTCGGACACATATGCTCATCAATTTTGGTGAAGTTCTGAGTTTTCATTTGGGATTTATAGGCTTTTTAGTGTATTTTGCCACGCCCCTTTTCTAAATGACCCTGTTACAGCCACCCAAATGCCAAAGTTCAACTTTTTTTCGATAATTATTGATCTAGAGAGTCCAGAGAATTGTCCTAGACTGGTTTGGTTCCGATCGGGCGAAAAACCAGGGACTAGTTCGCAAAAGTAGGTTTTGGACAAAATTCGACATAGCAGAAAATTTTCCCTGCCTACATCCAAATCGGAGATAGCCATTTTGTCCGCCTTGAGCCAAGGATTCCAACGATATAAGACACTTGATCCTGGGACAAACGGTCTAAGAGTTATGAGCGATTTTGAACTTTTGGTTGCTGTAGCGCCACCTATGGGCCAATCGGGGTCATACTCTGATAGGTTGTCCCCAAATTGAGGCCTACCATCTGGCCAGGTTTCAAGTCTCTAGGCCTTACGGTTTGTCCTGCACGATGCGTTTTACGAATCCTTACAATTACAATAGGGTTTCAGCATTTCATGCTTGAACCCCTAATAAGAATGAAGGCTTTTTGCCAGTTATAGCGCCACCTATGGTCCGATCTCCATGAAACTCTGCATGCTTCCTCACCATGTTCGGACACATATGCTCATCAATTTTGGTGAAGTTCTGAGTTTTCATTTGGGATTTATAGGCTTTTTAGTGTATTTTGCCACGCCCCTTTTCTAAATGACCCTGTTACAGCCACCCAAATGCCAAAGTTCAACTTTTTTTCGATAATTATTGATCTAGAGAGTCCAGAGAATTGTCCTAGACTGGTTTGGTTCCGATCGGGCGAAAAACCAGGGACTAGTTCGCAAAAGTAGGTTTTGGACAAAATTCGACATAGCAGAAAATTTTCCCTGCCTACATCCAAATCGGAGATGGCCATTTTGTCCGCCTTGAGCCAAGGATTCCAACGATATAAGACACTTGATCCTGGGACAAACGGTCTAAGAGTTATGAGCGATTTTGAACTTTTGGTTGCTGTAGCGCCACCTATGGGCCAATCGGGGTCATACTCTGATAGGTTGTCCCCAAATTGAGGCCTACCATCTGGCCAGGTTTCAAGTCTCTAGGCCTTACGGTTTGTCCTGCACGATGCGTTTTACGAATCCTTACAATTACAATAGGGTTTCAGCATTTCATGCTTGAACCCCTAATAAGAATGAAGGCTTTTTGCCAGTTATAGCGCCACCTATGGTCCGATCTCCATGAAACTCTGCATGCTTCCTCACCATGTTCGGACACATATGCTCATCAATTTTGGTGAAGTTCTGAGTTTTCATTTGGGATTTATAGGCTTTTTAGTGTATTTTGCCACGCCCCTTTTCTAAATGACCCTGTTACAGCCACCCAAATGCCAAAGTTCAACTTTTTTTCGATAATTATTGATCTAGAGAGTCCAGAGAATTGTCCTAGACTGGTTTGGTTCCGATCGGGCGAAAAACCAGGGACTAGTTCGCAAAAGTAGGTTTTGGACAAAATTCGACATAGCAGAAAATTTTCCCTGCCTACATCCAAATCGGAGATAGCCATTTTGTCCGCCTTGAGCCAAGGATTCCAACGATATAAGACACTTGATCCTGGGACAAACGGTCTAAGAGTTATGAGCGATTTTGAACTTTTGGTTGCTGTAGCGCCACCTATGGGCCAATCGGGGTCATACTCTGATAGGTTGTCCCCAAATTGAGGCCTACCATCTGGCCAGGTTTCAAGTCTCTAGGCCTTACGGTTTGTCCTGCACGATGCGTTTTACGAATCCTTACAATTACAATAGGGTTTCAGCATTTCATGCTTGAACCCCTAATAAGAATGAAGGCTTTTTGCCAGTTATAGCGCCACCTATGGTCCGATCTCCATGAAACTCTGCATGCTTCCTCACCATGTTCGGACACATATGCTCATCAATTTTGGTGAAGTTCTGAGTTTTCATTTGGGATTTATAGGCTTTTTAGTGTATTTTGCCACGCCCCTTTTCTAAATGACCCTGTTACAGCCACCCAAATGCCAAAGTTCAACTTTTTTTCGATAATTATTGATCTAGAGAGTCCAGAGAATTGTCCTAGACTGGTTTGGTTCCGATCGGGCGAAAAACCAGGGACTAGTTCGCAAAAGTAGGTTTTGGACAAAATTCGACATAGCAGAAAATTTTCCCTGCCTACATCCAAATCGGAGATGGCCATTTTGTCCGCCTTGAGCCAAGGATTCCAACGATATAAGACACTTGATCCTGGGACAAACGGTCTAAGAGTTATGAGCGATTTTGAACTTTTGGTTGCTGTAGCGCCACCTATGGGCCAATCGGGGTCATACTCTGATAGGTTGTCCCCAAATTGAGGCCTACCATCTGGCCAGGTTTCAAGTCTCTAGGCCTTACGGTTTGTCCTGCACGATGCGTTTTACGAATCCTTACAATTACAATAGGGTTTCAGCATTTCATGCTTGAACCCCTAATAAGAATGAAGGCTTTTTGCCAGTTATAGCGCCACCTATGGTCCGATCTCCATGAAACTCTGCATGCTTCCTCACCATGTTCGGACACATATGCTCATCAATTTTGGTGAAGTTCTGAGTTTTCATTTGGGATTTATAGGCTTTTTAGTGTATTTTGCCACGCCCCTTTTCTAAATGACCCTGTTACAGCCACCCAAATGCCAAAGTTCAACTTTTTTTCGATAATTATTGATCTAGAGAGTCCAGAGAATTGTCCTAGACTGGTTTGGTTCCGATCGGGCGAAAAACCAGGGACTAGTTCGCAAAAGTAGGTTTTGGACAAAATTCGACATAGCAGAAAATTTTCCCTGCCTACATCCAAATCGGAGATAGCCATTTTGTCCGCCTTGAGCCAAGGATTCCAACGATATAAGACACTTGATCCTGGGACAAACGGTCTAAGAGTTATGAGCGATTTTGAACTTTTGGTTGCTGTAGCGCCACCTATGGGCCAATCGGGGTCATACTCTGATAGGTTGTCCCCAAATTGAGGCCTACCATCTGGCCAGGTTTCAAGTCTCTAGGCCTTACGGTTTGTCCTGCACGATGCGTTTTACGAATCCTTACAATTACAATAGGGTTTCAGCATTTCATGCTTGAACCCCTAATAAGAATGAAGGCTTTTTGCCAGTTATAGCGCCACCTATGGTCCGATCTCCATGAAACTCTGCATGCTTCCTCACCATGTTCGGACACATATGCTCATCAATTTTGGTGAAGTTCTGAGTTTTCATTTGGGATTTATAGGCTTTTTAGTGTATTTTGCCACGCCCCTTTTCTAAATGACCCTGTTACAGCCACCCAAATGCCAAAGTTCAACTTTTTTTCGATAATTATTGATCTAGAGAGTCCAGAGAATTGTCCTAGACTGGTTTGGTTCCGATCGGGCGAAAAACCAGGGACTAGTTCGCAAAAGTAGGTTTTGGACAAAATTCGACATAGCAGAAAATTTTCCCTGCCTACATCCAAATCGGAGATGGCCATTTTGTCCGCCTTGAGCCAAGGATTCCAACGATATAAGACACTCGATCCTGGGACAAACGGTCTAAGAGTTATGAGCGATTTTGAACTTTTGGTTGCTGTAGCGCCACCTATGGGCCAATCGGGGTCATACTCTGATAGGTTGTCCCCAAATTGAGGCCTACCATCTGGCCAGGTTTCAAGTCTCTAGGCCTTACGGTTTGTCCTGCACGATGCGTTTTACGAATCCTTACAATTACAATAGGGTTTCAGCATTTCATGCTTGAACCCCTAATAAGAATGAAGGCTTTTTGCCAGTTATAGCGCCACCTATGGTCCGATCTCCATGAAACTCTGCATGCTTCCTCACCATGTTCGGACACATATGCTCATCAATTTTGGTGAAGTTCTGAGTTTTCATTTGGGATTTATAGGCTTTTTAGTGTATTTTGCCACGCCCCTTTTCTAAATGACCCTGTTACAGCCACCCAAATGCCAAAGTTCAACTTTTTTTCGATAATTATTGATCTAGAGAGTCCAGAGAATTGTCCTAGACTGGTTTGGTTCCGATCGGGCGAAAAACCAGGGACTAGTTCGCAAAAGTAGGTTTTGGACAAAATTCGACATAGCAGAAAATTTTCCCTGCCTACATCCAAATCGGAGATAGCCATTTTGTCCGCCTTGAGCCAAGGATTCCAACGATATAAGACACTCGATCCTGGGACAAACGGTCTAAGAGTTATGAGCGATTTTGAACTTTTGGTTGCTGTAGCGCCACCTATGGGCCAATCGGGGTCATACTCTGATAGGTTGTCCCCAAATTGAGGCCTACCATCTGGCCAGGTTTCAAGTCTCTAGGCCTTACGGTTTGTCCTGCACGATGCGTTTTACGAATCCTTACAATTACAATAGGGTTTCAGCATTTCATGCTTGAACCCCTAATAAGAATGAAGGCTTTTTGCCAGTTATAGCGCCACCTATGGTCCGATCTCCATGAAACTCTGCATGCTTCCTCACCATGTTCGGACACATATGCTCATCAATTTTGGTGAAGTTCTGAGTTTTCATTTGGGATTTATAGGCTTTTTAGTGTATTTTGCCACGCCCCTTTTCTAAATGACCCTGTTACAGCCACCCAAATGCCAAAGTTCAACTTTTTTTCGATAATTATTGATCTAGAGAGTCCAGAGAATTGTCCTAGACTGGTTTGGTTCCGATCGGGCGAAAAACCAGGGACTAGTTCGCAAAAGTAGGTTTTGGACAAAATTCGACATAGCAGAAAATTTTCCCTGCCTACATCCAAATCGGAGATAGCCATTTTGTCCGCCTTGAGCCAAGGATTCCAACGATATAAGACACTCGATCCTGGGACAAACGGTCTAAGAGTTATGAGCGATTTTGAACTTTTGGTTGCTGTAGCGCCACCTATGGGCCAATCGGGGTCATACTCTGATAGGTTGTCCCCAAATTGAGGCCTACCATCTGGCCAGGTTTCAAGTCTCTAGGCCTTACGGTTTGTCCTGCACGATGCGTTTTACGAATCCTTACAATTACAATAGGGTTTCAGCATTTCATGCTTGAACCCCTAATAAGAATGAAGGCTTTTTGCCAGTTATAGCGCCACCTATGGTCCGATCTCCATGAAACTCTGCATGCTTCCTCACCATGTTCGGACACATATGCTCATCAATTTTGGTGAAGTTCTGAGTTTTCATTTGGGATTTATAGGCTTTTTAGTGTATTTTGCCACGCCCCTTTTCTAAATGACCCTGTTACAGCCACCCAAATGCCAAAGTTCAACTTTTTTTCGATAATTATTGATCTAGAGAGTCCAGAGAATTGTCCTAGACTGGTTTGGTTCCGATCGGGCGAAAAACCAGGGACTAGTTCGCAAAAGTAGGTTTTGGACAAAATTCGACATAGCAGAAAATTTTCCCTGCCTACATCCAAATCGGAGATAGCCATTTTGTCCGCCTTGAGCCAAGGATTCCAACGATATAAGACACTTGATCCTGGGACAAACGGTCTAAGAGTTATGAGCGATTTTGAACTTTTGGTTGCTGTAGCGCCACCTATGGGCCAATCGGGGTCATACTCTGATAGGTTGTCCCCAAATTGAGGCCTACCATCTGGCCAGGTTTCAAGTCTCTAGGCCTTACGGTTTGTCCTGCACGATGCGTTTTACGAATCCTTACAATTACAATAGGGTTTCAGCATTTCATGCTTGAACCCCTAATAAGAATGAAGGCTTTTTGCCAGTTATAGCGCCACCTATGGTCCGATCTCCATGAAACTCTGCATGCTTCCTCACCATGTTCGGACACATATGCTCATCAATTTTGGTGAAGTTCTGAGTTTTCATTTGGGATTTATAGGCTTTTTAGTGTATTTTGCCACGCCCCTTTTCTAAATGACCCTGTTACAGCCACCCAAATGCCAAAGTTCAACTTTTTTTCGATAATTATTGATCTAGAGAGTCCAGAGAATTGTCCTAGACTGGTTTGGTTCCGATCGGGCGAAAAACCAGGGACTAGTTCGCAAAAGTAGGTTTTGGACAAAATTCGACATAGCAGAAAATTTTCCCTGCCTACATCCAAATCGGAGATAGCCATTTTGTCCGCCTTGAGCCAAGGATTCCAACGATATAAGACACTTGATCCTGGGACAAACGGTCTAAGAGTTATGAGCGATTTTGAACTTTTGGTTGCTGTAGCGCCACCTATGGGCCAATCGGGGTCATACTCTGATAGGTTGTCCCCAAATTGAGGCCTACCATCTGGCCAGGTTTCAAGTCTCTAGGCCTTACGGTTTGTCCTGCACGATGCGTTTTACGAATCCTTACAATTACAATAGGGTTTCAGCATTTCATGCTTGAACCCCTAATAAGAATGAAGGCTTTTTGCCAGTTATAGCGCCACCTATGGTCCGATCTCCATGAAACTCTGCATGCTTCCTCACCATGTTCGGACACATATGCTCATCAATTTTGGTGAAGTTCTGAGTTTTCATTTGGGATTTATAGGCTTTTTAGTGTATTTTGCCACGCCCCTTTTCTAAATGACCCTGTTACAGCCACCCAAATGCCAAAGTTCAACTTTTTTTCGATAATTATTGATCTAGAGAGTCCAGAGAATTGTCCTAGACTGGTTTGGTTCCGATCGGGCGAAAAACCAGGGACTAGTTCGCAAAAGTAGGTTTTGGACAAAATTCGACATAGCAGAAAATTTTCCCAGCCTACATCCAAATCGGAGATGGCCATTTTGTCCGCCTTGAGCCAAGGATTCCAACGATATAAGACACTTGATCCTGGGACAAACGGTCTAAGAGTTATGAGCGATTTTGAACTTTTGGTTGCTGTAGCGCCACCTATGGGCCAATCGGGGTCATACTCTGATAGGTTGTCCCCAAATTGAGGCCTACCATCTGGCCAGGTTTCAAGTCTCTAGGCCTTACGGTTTGTCCTGCACGATGCGTTTTACGAATCCTTACAATTACAATAGGGTTTCAGCATTTCATGCTTGAACCCCTAATAAGAATGAAGGCTTTTTGCCAGTTATAGCGCCACCTATGGTCCGATCTCCATGAAACTCTGCATGCTTCCTCACCATGTTCGGACACATATGCTCATCAATTTTGGTGAAGTTCTGAGTTTTCATTTGGGATTTATAGGCTTTTTAGTGTATTTTGCCACGCCCCTTTTCTAAATGACCCTGTTACAGCCACCCAAATGCCAAAGTTCAACTTTTTTTCGATAATTATTGATCTAGAGAGTCCAGAGAATTGTCCTAGACTGGTTTGGTTCCGATCGGGCGAAAAACCAGGGACTAGTTCGCAAAAGTAGGTTTTGGACAAAATTCGACATAGCAGAAAATTTTCCCTGCCTACATCCAAATCGGAGATAGCCATTTTGTCCGCCTTGAGCCAAGGATTCCAACGATATAAGACACTTGATCCTGGGACAAACGGTCTAAGAGTTATGAGCGATTTTGAACTTTTGGTTGCTGTAGCGCCACCTATGGGCCAATCGGGGTCATACTCTGATAGGTTGTCCCCAAATTGAGGCCTACCATCTGGCCAGGTTTCAAGTCTCTAGGCCTTACGGTTTGTCCTGCACGATGCGTTTTACGAATCCTTACAATTACAATAGGGTTTCAGCATTTCATGCTTGAACCCCTAATAAGAATGAAGGCTTTTTGCCAGTTATAGCGCCACCTATGGTCCGATCTCCATGAAACTCTGCATGCTTCCTCACCATGTTCGGACACATATGCTCATCAATTTTGGTGAAGTTCTGAGTTTTCATTTGGGATTTATAGGCTTTTTAGTGTATTTTGCCACGCCCCTTTTCTAAATGACCCTGTTACAGCCACCCAAATGCCAAAGTTCAACTTTTTTTCGATAATTATTGATCTAGAGAGTCCAGAGAATTGTCCTAGACTGGTTTGGTTCCGATCGGGCGAAAAACCAGGGACTAGTTCGCAAAAGTAGGTTTTGGACAAAATTCGACATAGCAGAAAATTTTCCCTGCCTACATCCAAATCGGAGATAGCCATTTTGTCCGCCTTGAGCCAAGGATTCCAACGATATAAGACACTTGATCCTGGGACAAACGGTCTAAGAGTTATGAGCGATTTTGAACTTTTGGTTGCTGTAGCGCCACCTATGGGCCAATCGGGGTCATACTCTGATAGGTTGTCCCCAAATTGAGGCCTACCATCTGGCCAGGTTTCAAGTCTCTAGGCCTTACGGTTTGTCCTGCACGATGCGTTTTACGAATCCTTACAATTACAATAGGGTTTCAGCATTTCATGCTTGAACCCCTAATAAGAATGAAGGCTTTTTGCCAGTTATAGCGCCAGCTATGGTCCGATCTCCATGAAACTCTGCATGCTTCCTCACCATGTTCGGACACATATGCTCATCAATTTTGGTGAAGTTCTGAGTTTTCATTTGGGATTTATAGGCTTTTTAGTGTATTTTGCCACGCCCCTTTTCTAAATGACCCTGTTACAGCCACCCAAATGCCAAAGTTCAACTTTTTTTCGATAATTATTGATCTAGAGAGTCCAGAGAATTGTCCTAGACTGGTTTGGTTCCGATCGGGCGAAAAACCAGGGACTAGTTCGCAAAAGTAGGTTTTGGACAAAATTCGACATAGCAGAAAATTTTCCCTGCCTACATCCAAATCGGAGATAGCCATTTTGTCCGCCTTGAGCCAAGGATTCCAACGATATAAGACACTTGATCCTGGGACAAACGGTCTAAGAGTTATGAGCGATTTTGAACTTTTGGTTGCTGTAGCGCCACCTATGGGCCAATCGGGGTCATACTCTGATAGGTTGTCCCCAAATTGAGGCCTACCATCTGGCCAGGTTTCAAGTCTCTAGGCCTTACGGTTTGTCCTGCACGATGCGTTTTACGAATCCTTACAATTACAATAGGGTTTCAGCATTTCATGCTTGAACCCCTAATAAGAATGAAGGCTTTTTGCCAGTTATAGCGCCACCTATGGTCCGATCTCCATGAAACTCTGCATGCTTCCTCACCATGTTCGGACACATATGCTCATCAATTTTGGTGAAGTTCTGAGTTTTCATTTGGGATTTATAGGCTTTTTAGTGTATTTTGCCACGCCCCTTTTCTAAATGACCCTGTTACAGCCACCCAAATGCCAAAGTTCAACTTTTTTTCGATAATTATTGATCTAGAGAGTCCAGAGAATTGTCCTAGACTGGTTTGGTTCCGATCGGGCGAAAAACCAGGGACTAGTTCGCAAAAGTAGGTTTTGGACAAAATTCGACATAGCAGAAAATTTTCCCTGCCTACATCCAAATCGGAGATAGCCATTTTGTCCGCCTTGAGCCAAGGATTCCAACGATATAAGACACTTGATCCTGGGACAAACGGTCTAAGAGTTATGAGCGATTTTGAACTTTTGGTTGCTGTAGCGCCACCTATGGGCCAATCGGGGTCATACTCTGATAGGTTGTCCCCAAATTGAGGCCTACCATCTGGCCAGGTTTCAAGTCTCTAGGCCTTACGGTTTGTCCTGCACGATGCGTTTTACGAATCCTTACAATTACAATAGGGTTTCAGCATTTCATGCTTGAACCCCTAATAAGAATGAAGGCTTTTTGCCAGTTATAGCGCCACCTATGGTCCGATCTCCATGAAACTCTGCATGCTTCCTCACCATGTTCGGACACATATGCTCATCAATTTTGGTGAAGTTCTGAGTTTTCATTTGGGATTTATAGGCTTTTTAGTGTATTTTGCCACGCCCCTTTTCTAAATGACCCTGTTACAGCCACCCAAATGCCAAAGTTCAACTTTTTTTCGATAATTATTGATCTAGAGAGTCCAGAGAATTGTCCTAGACTGGTTTGGTTCCGATCGGGCGAAAAACCAGGGACTAGTTCGCAAAAGTAGGTTTTGGACAAAATTCGACATAGCAGAAAATTTTCCCTGCCTACATCCAAATCGGAGATAGCCATTTTGTCCGCCTTGAGCCAAGGATTCCAACGATATAAGACACTTGATCCTGGGACAAACGGTCTAAGAGTTATGAGCGATTTTGAACTTTTGGTTGCTGTAGCGCCACCTATGGGCCAATCGGGGTCATACTCTGATAGGTTGTCCCCAAATTGAGGCCTACCATCTGGCCAGGTTTCAAGTCTCTAGGCCTTACGGTTTGTCCTGCACGATGCGTTTTACGAATCCTTACAATTACAATAGGGTTTCAGCATTTCATGCTTGAACCCCTAATAAGAATGAAGGCTTTTTGCCAGTTATAGCGCCAGCTATGGTCCGATCTCCATGAAACTCTGCATGCTTCCTCACCATGTTCGGACACATATGCTCATCAATTTTGGTGAAGTTCTGAGTTTTCATTTGGGATTTATAGGCTTTTTAGTGTATTTTGCCACGCCCCTTTTCTAAATGACCCTGTTACAGCCACCCAAATGCCAAAGTTCAACTTTTTTTCGATAATTATTGATCTAGAGAGTCCAGAGAATTGTCCTAGACTGGTTTGGTTCCGATCGGGCGAAAAACCAGGGACTAGTTCGCAAAAGTAGGTTTTGGACAAAATTCGACATAGCAGAAAATTTTCCCTGCCTACATCCAAATCGGAGATAGCCATTTTGTCCGCCTTGAGCCAAGGATTCCAACGATATAAGACACTTGATCCTGGGACAAACGGTCTAAGAGTTATGAGCGATTTTGAACTTTTGGTTGCTGTAGCGCCACCTATGGGCCAATCGGGGTCATACTCTGATAGGTTGTCCCCAAATTGAGGCCTACCATCTGGCCAGGTTTCAAGTCTCTAGGCCTTACGGTTTGTCCTGCACGATGCGTTTTACGAATCCTTACAATTACAATAGGGTTTCAGCATTTCATGCTTGAACCCCTAATAAGAATGAAGGCTTTTTGCCAGTTATAGCGCCAGCTATGGTCCGATCTCCATGAAACTCTGCATGCTTCCTCACCATGTTCGGACACATATGCTCATCAATTTTGGTGAAGTTCTGAGTTTTCATTTGGGATTTATAGGCTTTTTAGTGTATTTTGCCACGCCCCTTTTCTAAATGACCCTGTTACAGCCACCCAAATGCCAAAGTTCAACTTTTTTTCGATAATTATTGATCTAGAGAGTCCAGAGAATTGTCCTAGACTGGTTTGGTTCCGATCGGGCGAAAAACCAGGGACTAGTTCGCAAAAGTAGGTTTTGGACAAAATTCGACATAGCAGAAAATTTTCCCTGCCTACATCCAAATCGGAGATAGCCATTTTGTCCGCCTTGAGCCAAGGATTCCAACGATATAAGACACTTGATCCTGGGACAAACGGTCTAAGAGTTATGAGCGATTTTGAACTTTTGGTTGCTGTAGCGCCACCTATGGGCCAATCGGGGTCATACTCTGATAGGTTGTCCCCAAATTGAGGCCTACCATCTGGCCAGGTTTCAAGTCTCTAGGCCTTACGGTTTGTCCTGCACGATGCGTTTTACGAATCCTTACAATTACAATAGGGTTTCAGCATTTCATGCTTGAACCCCTAATAAGAATGAAGGCTTTTTGCCAGTTATAGCGCCACCTATGGTCCGATCTCCATGAAACTCTGCATGCTTCCTCACCATGTTCGGACACATATGCTCATCAATTTTGGTGAAGTTCTGAGTTTTCATTTGGGATTTATAGGCTTTTTAGTGTATTTTGCCACGCCCCTTTTCTAAATGACCCTGTTACAGCCACCCAAATGCCAAAGTTCAACTTTTTTTCGATAATTATTGATCTAGAGAGTCCAGAGAATTGTCCTAGACTGGTTTGGTTCCGATCGGGCGAAAAACCAGGGACTAGTTCGCAAAAGTAGGTTTTGGACAAAATTCGACATAGCAGAAAATTTTCCCTGCCTACATCCAAATCGGAGATAGCCATTTTGTCCGCCTTGAGCCAAGGATTCCAACGATATAAGACACTTGATCCTGGGACAAACGGTCTAAGAGTTATGAGCGATTTTGAACTTTTGGTTGCTGTAGCGCCACCTATGGGCCAATCGGGGTCATACTCTGATAGGTTGTCCCCAAATTGAGGCCTACCATCTGGCCAGGTTTCAAGTCTCTAGGCCTTACGGTTTGTCCTGCACGATGCGTTTTACGAATCCTTACAATTACAATAGGGTTTCAGCATTTCATGCTTGAACCCCTAATAAGAATGAAGGCTTTTTGCCAGTTATAGCGCCACCTATGGTCCGATCTCCATGAAACTCTGCATGCTTCCTCACCATGTTCGGACACATATGCTCATCAATTTTGGTGAAGTTCTGAGTTTTCATTTGGGATTTATAGGCTTTTTAGTGTATTTTGCCACGCCCCTTTTCTAAATGACCCTGTTACAGCCACCCAAATGCCAAAGTTCAACTTTTTTTCGATAATTATTGATCTAGAGAGTCCAGAGAATTGTCCTAGACTGGTTTGGTTCCGATCGGGCGAAAAACCAGGGACTAGTTCGCAAAAGTAGGTTTTGGACAAAATTCGACATAGCAGAAAATTTTCCCTGCCTACATCCAAATCGGAGATAGCCATTTTGTCCGCCTTGAGCCAAGGATTCCAACGATATAAGACACTTGATCCTGGGACAAACGGTCTAAGAGTTATGAGCGATTTTGAACTTTTGGTTGCTGTAGCGCCACCTATGGGCCAATCGGGGTCATACTCTGATAGGTTGTCCCCAAATTGAGGCCTACCATCTGGCCAGGTTTCAAGTCTCTAGGCCTTACGGTTTGTCCTGCACGATGCGTTTTACGAATCCTTACAATTACAATAGGGTTTCAGCATTTCATGCTTGAACCCCTAATAAGAATGAAGGCTTTTTGCCAGTTATAGCGCCACCTATGGTCCGATCTCCATGAAACTCTGCATGCTTCCTCACCATGTTCGGACACATATGCTCATCAATTTTGGTGAAGTTCTGAGTTTTCATTTGGGATTTATAGGCTTTTTAGTGTATTTTGCCACGCCCCTTTTCTAAATGACCCTGTTACAGCCACCCAAATGCCAAAGTTCAACTTTTTTTCGATAATTATTGATCTAGAGAGTCCAGAGAATTGTCCTAGACTGGTTTGGTTCCGATCGGGCGAAAAACCAGGGACTAGTTCGCAAAAGTAGGTTTTGGACAAAATTCGACATAGCAGAAAATTTTCCCTGCCTACATCCAAATCGGAGATGGCCATTTTGTCCGCCTTGAGCCAAGGATTCCAACGATATAAGACACTTGATCCTGGGACAAACGGTCTAAGAGTTATGAGCGATTTTGAACTTTTGGTTGCTGTAGCGCCACCTATGGGCCAATCGGGGTCATACTCTGATAGGTTGTCCCCAAATTGAGGCCTACCATCTGGCCAGGTTTCAAGTCTCTAGGCCTTACGGTTTGTCCTGCACGATGCGTTTTACGAATCCTTACAATTACAATAGGGTTTCAGCATTTCATGCTTGAACCCCTAATAAGAATGAAGGCTTTTTGCCAGTTATAGCGCCAGCTATGGTCCGATCTCCATGAAACTCTGCATGCTTCCTCACCATGTTCGGACACATATGCTCATCAATTTTGGTGAAGTTCTGAGTTTTCATTTGGGATTTATAGGCTTTTTAGTGTATTTTGCCACGCCCCTTTTCTAAATGACCCTGTTACAGCCACCCAAATGCCAAAGTTCAACTTTTTTTCGATAATTATTGATCTAGAGAGTCCAGAGAATTGTCCTAGACTGGTTTGGTTCCGATCGGGCGAAAAACCAGGGACTAGTTCGCAAAAGTAGGTTTTGGACAAAATTCGACATAGCAGAAAATTTTCCCTGCCTACATCCAAATCGGAGATAGCCATTTTGTCCGCCTTGAGCCAAGGATTCCAACGATATAAGACACTTGATCCTGGGACAAACGGTCTAAGAGTTATGAGCGATTTTGAACTTTTGGTTGCTGTAGCGCCACCTATGGGCCAATCGGGGTCATACTCTGATAGGTTGTCCCCAAATTGAGGCCTACCATCTGGCCAGGTTTCAAGTCTCTAGGCCTTACGGTTTGTCCTGCACGATGCGTTTTACGAATCCTTACAATTACAATAGGGTTTCAGCATTTCATGCTTGAACCCCTAATAAGAATGAAGGCTTTTTGCCAGTTATAGCGCCAGCTATGGTCCGATCTCCATGAAACTCTGCATGCTTCCTCACCATGTTCGGACACATATGCTCATCAATTTTGGTGAAGTTCTGAGTTTTCATTTGGGATTTATAGGCTTTTTAGTGTATTTTGCCACGCCCCTTTTCTAAATGACCCTGTTACAGCCACCCAAATGCCAAAGTTCAACTTTTTTTCGATAATTATTGATCTAGAGAGTCCAGAGAATTGTCCTAGACTGGTTTGGTTCCGATCGGGCGAAAAACCAGGGACTAGTTCGCAAAAGTAGGTTTTGGACAAAATTCGACATAGCAGAAAATTTTCCCTGCCTACATCCAAATCGGAGATAGCCATTTTGTCCGCCTTGAGCCAAGGATTCCAACGATATAAGACACTTGATCCTGGGACAAACGGTCTAAGAGTTATGAGCGATTTTGAACTTTTGGTTGCTGTAGCGCCACCTATGGGCCAATCGGGGTCATACTCTGATAGGTTGTCCCCAAATTGAGGCCTACCATCTGGCCAGGTTTCAAGTCTCTAGGCCTTACGGTTTGTCCTGCACGATGCGTTTTACGAATCCTTACAATTACAATAGGGTTTCAGCATTTCATGCTTGAACCCCTAATAAGAATGAAGGCTTTTTGCCAGTTATAGCGCCACCTATGGTCCGATCTCCATGAAACTCTGCATGCTTCCTCACCATGTTCGGACACATATGCTCATCAATTTTGGTGAAGTTCTGAGTTTTCATTTGGGATTTATAGGCTTTTTAGTGTATTTTGCCACGCCCCTTTTCTAAATGACCCTGTTACAGCCACCCAAATGCCAAAGTTCAACTTTTTTTCGATAATTATTGATCTAGAGAGTCCAGAGAATTGTCCTAGACTGGTTTGGTTCCGATCGGGCGAAAAACCAGGGACTAGTTCGCAAAAGTAGGTTTTGGACAAAATTCGACATAGCAGAAAATTTTCCCAGCCTACATCCAAATCGGAGATGGCCATTTTGTCCGCCTTGAGCCAAGGATTCCAACGATATAAGACACTTGATCCTGGGACAAACGGTCTAAGAGTTATGAGCGATTTTGAACTTTTGGTTGCTGTAGCGCCACCTATGGGCCAATCGGGGTCATACTCTGATAGGTTGTCCCCAAATTGAGGCCTACCATCTGGCCAGGTTTCAAGTCTCTAGGCCTTACGGTTTGTCCTGCACGATGCGTTTTACGAATCCTTACAATTACAATAGGGTTTCAGCATTTCATGCTTGAACCCCTAATAAGAATGAAGGCTTTTTGCCAGTTATAGCGCCACCTATGGTCCGATCTCCATGAAACTCTGCATGCTTCCTCACCATGTTTGGACACATATGCTCATCAATTTTGGTGAAGTTCTGAGTTTTCATTTGGGATTTATAGGCTTTTTAGTGTATTTTGCCACGCCCCTTTTCTAAATGACCCTGTTACAGCCACCCAAATGCCAAAGTTCAACTTTTTTTCGATAATTATTGATCTAGAGAGTCCAGAGAATTGTCCTAGACTGGTTTGGTTCCGATCGGGCGAAAAACCAGGGACTAGTTCGCAAAAGTAGGTTTTGGACAAAATTCGACATAGCAGAAAATTTTCCCTGCCTACATCCAAATCGGAGATAGCCATTTTGTCCGCCTTGAGCCAAGGATTCCAACGATATAAGACACTTGATCCTGGGACAAACGGTCTAAGAGTTATGAGCGATTTTGAACTTTTGGTTGCTGTAGCGCCACCTATGGGCCAATCGGGGTCATACTCTGATAGGTTGTCCCCAAATTGAGGCCTACCATCTGGCCAGGTTTCAAGTCTCTAGGCCTTACGGTTTGTCCTGCACGATGCGTTTTACGAATCCTTACAATTACAATAGGGTTTCAGCATTTCATGCTTGAACCCCTAATAAGAATGAAGGCTTTTTGCCAGTTATAGCGCCAGCTATGGTCCGATCTCCATGAAACTCTGCATGCTTCCTCACCATGTTCGGACACATATGCTCATCAATTTTGGTGAAGTTCTGAGTTTTCATTTGGGATTTATAGGCTTTTTAGTGTATTTTGCCACGCCCCTTTTCTAAATGACCCTGTTACAGCCACCCAAATGCCAAAGTTCAACTTTTTTTCGATAATTATTGATCTAGAGAGTCCAGAGAATTGTCCTAGACTGGTTTGGTTCCGATCGGGCGAAAAACCAGGGACTAGTTCGCAAAAGTAGGTTTTGGACAAAATTCGACATAGCAGAAAATTTTCCCTGCCTACATCCAAATCGGAGATGGCCATTTTGTCCGCCTTGAGCCAAGGATTCCAACGATATAAGACACTTGATCCTGGGACAAACGGTCTAAGAGTTATGAGCGATTTTGAACTTTTGGTTGCTGTAGCGCCACCTATGGGCCAATCGGGGTCATACTCTGATAGGTTGTCCCCAAATTGAGGCCTACCATCTGGCCAGGTTTCAAGTCTCTAGGCCTTACGGTTTGTCCTGCACGATGCGTTTTACGAATCCTTACAATTACAATAGGGTTTCAGCATTTCATGCTTGAACCCCTAATAAGAATGAAGGCTTTTTGCCAGTTATAGCGCCAGCTATGGTCCGATCTCCATGAAACTCTGCATGCTTCCTCACCATGTTCGGACACATATGCTCATCAATTTTGGTGAAGTTCTGAGTTTTCATTTGGGATTTATAGGCTTTTTAGTGTATTTTGCCACGCCCCTTTTCTAAATGACCCTGTTACAGCCACCCAAATGCCAAAGTTCAACTTTTTTTCGATAATTATTGATCTAGAGAGTCCAGAGAATTGTCCTAGACTGGTTTGGTTCCGATCGGGCGAAAAACCAGGGACTAGTTCGCAAAAGTAGGTTTTGGACAAAATTCGACATAGCAGAAAATTTTCCCTGCCTACATCCAAATCGGAGATAGCCATTTTGTCCGCCTTGAGCCAAGGATTCCAACGATATAAGACACTTGATCCTGGGACAAACGGTCTAAGAGTTATGAGCGATTTTGAACTTTTGGTTGCTGTAGCGCCACCTATGGGCCAATCGGGGTCATACTCTGATAGGTTGTCCCCAAATTGAGGCCTACCATCTGGCCAGGTTTCAAGTCTCTAGGCCTTACGGTTTGTCCTGCACGATGCGTTTTACGAATCCTTACAATTACAATAGGGTTTCAGCATTTCATGCTTGAACCCCTAATAAGAATGAAGGCTTTTTGCCAGTTATAGCGCCACCTATGGTCCGATCTCCATGAAACTCTGCATGCTTCCTCACCATGTTCGGACACATATGCTCATCAATTTTGGTGAAGTTCTGAGTTTTCATTTGGGATTTATAGGCTTTTTAGTGTATTTTGCCACGCCCCTTTTCTAAATGACCCTGTTACAGCCACCCAAATGCCAAAGTTCAACTTTTTTTCGATAATTATTGATCTAGAGAGTCCAGAGAATTGTCCTAGACTGGTTTGGTTCCGATCGGGCGAAAAACCAGGGAATAGTTCGCAAAAGTAGGTTTTGGACAAAATTCGACATAGCAGAAAATTTTCCCTGCCTACATCCAAATCGGAGATAGCCATTTTGTCCGCCTTGAGCCAAGGATTCCAACGATATAAGACACTTGATCCTGGGACAAACGGTCTAAGAGTTATGAGCGATTTTGAACTTTTGGTTGCTGTAGCGCCACCTATGGGCCAATCGGGGTCATACTCTGATAGGTTGTCCCCAAATTGAGGCCTACCATCTGGCCAGGTTTCAAGTCTCTAGGCCTTACGGTTTGTCCTGCACGATGCGTTTTACGAATCCTTACAATTACAATAGGGTTTCAGCATTTCATGCTTGAACCCCTAATAAGAATGAAGGCTTTTTGCCAGTTATAGCGCCACCTATGGTCCGATCTCCATGAAACTCTGCATGCTTCCTCACCATGTTCGGACACATATGCTCATCAATTTTGGTGAAGTTCTGAGTTTTCATTTGGGATTTATAGGCTTTTTAGTGTATTTTGCCACGCCCCTTTTCTAAATGACCCTGTTACAGCCACCCAAATGCCAAAGTTCAACTTTTTTTCGATAATTATTGATCTAGAGAGTCCAGAGAATTGTCCTAGACTGGTTTGGTTCCGATCGGGCGAAAAACCAGGGACTAGTTCGCAAAAGTAGGTTTTGGACAAAATTCGACATAGCAGAAAATTTTCCCTGCCTACATCCAAATCGGAGATAGCCATTTTGTCCGCCTTGAGCCAAGGATTCCAACGATATAAGACACTTGATCCTGGGACAAACGGTCTAAGAGTTATGAGCGATTTTGAACTTTTGGTTGCTGTAGCGCCACCTATGGGCCAATCGGGGTCATACTCTGATAGGTTGTCCCCAAATTGAGGCCTACCATCTGGCCAGGTTTCAAGTCTCTAGGCCTTACGGTTTGTCCTGCACGATGCGTTTTACGAATCCTTACAATTACAATAGGGTTTCAGCATTTCATGCTTGAACCCCTAATAAGAATGAAGGCTTTTTGCCAGTTATAGCGCCACCTATGGTCCGATCTCCATGAAACTCTGCATGCTTCCTCACCATGTTCGGACACATATGCTCATCAATTTTGGTGAAGTTCTGAGTTTTCATTTGGGATTTATAGGCTTTTTAGTGTATTTTGCCACGCCCCTTTTCTAAATGACCCTGTTACAGCCACCCAAATGCCAAAGTTCAACTTTTTTTCGATAATTATTGATCTAGAGAGTCCAGAGAATTGTCCTAGACTGGTTTGGTTCCGATCGGGCGAAAAACCAGGGACTAGTTCGCAAAAGTAGGTTTTGGACAAAATTCGACATAGCAGAAAATTTTCCCTGCCTACATCCAAATCGGAGATAGCCATTTTGTCCGCCTTGAGCCAAGGATTCCAACGATATAAGACACTTGATCCTGGGACAAACGGTCTAAGAGTTATGAGCGATTTTGAACTTTTGGTTGCTGTAGCGCCACCTATGGGCCAATCGGGGTCATACTCTGATAGGTTGTCCCCAAATTGAGGCCTACCATCTGGCCAGGTTTCAAGTCTCTAGGCCTTACGGTTTGTCCTGCACGATGCGTTTTACGAATCCTTACAATTACAATAGGGTTTCAGCATTTCATGCTTGAACCCCTAATAAGAATGAAGGCTTTTTGCCAGTTATAGCGCCACCTATGGTCCGATCTCCATGAAACTCTGCATGCTTCCTCACCATGTTCGGACACATATGCTCATCAATTTTGGTGAAGTTCTGAGTTTTCATTTGGGATTTATAGGCTTTTTAGTGTATTTTGTCACGCCCCTTTTCTAAATGACCCTGTTACAGCCACCCAAATGCCAAAGTTCAACTTTTTTTCGATAATTATTGATCTAGAGAGTCCAGAGAATTGTCCTAGACTGGTTTGGTTCCGATCGGGCGAAAAACCAGGGACTAGTTCGCAAAAGTAGGTTTTGGACAAAATTCGACATAGCAGAAAATTTTCCCTGCCTACATCCAAATCGGAGATGGCCATTTTGTCCGCCTTGAGCCAAGGATTCCAACGATATAAGACACTTGATCCTGGGACAAACGGTCTAAGAGTTATGAGCGATTTTGAACTTTTGGTTGCTGTAGCGCCACCTATGGGCCAATCGGGGTCATACTCTGATAGGTTGTCCCCAAATTGAGGCCTACCATCTGGCCAGGTTTCAAGTCTCTAGGCCTTACGGTTTGTCCTGCACGATGCGTTTTACGAATCCTTACAATTACAATAGGGTTTCAGCATTTCATGCTTGAACCCCTAATAAGAATGAAGGCTTTTTGCCAGTTATAGCGCCACCTATGGTCCGATCTCCATGAAACTCTGCATGCTTCCTCACCATGTTCGGACACATATGCTCATCAATTTTGGTGAAGTTCTGAGTTTTCATTTGGGATTTATAGGCTTTTTAGTGTATTTTGCCACGCCCCTTTTCTAAATGACCCTGTTACAGCCACCCAAATGCCAAAGTTCAACTTTTTTTCGATAATTATTGATCTAGAGAGTCCAGAGAATTGTCCTAGACTGGTTTGGTTCCGATCGGGCGAAAAACCAGGGACTAGTTCGCAAAAGTAGGTTTTGGACAAAATTCGACATAGCAGAAAATTTTCCCTGCCTACATCCAAATCGGAGATAGCCATTTTGTCCGCCTTGAGCCAAGGATTCCAACGATATAAGACACTTGATCCTGGGACAAACGGTCTAAGAGTTATGAGCGATTTTGAACTTTTGGTTGCTGTAGCGCCACCTATGGGCCAATCGGGGTCATACTCTGATAGGTTGTCCCCAAATTGAGGCCTACCATCTGGCCAGGTTTCAAGTCTCTAGGCCTTACGGTTTGTCCTGCACGATGCGTTTTACGAATCCTTACAATTACAATAGGGTTTCAGCATTTCATGCTTGAACCCCTAATAAGAATGAAGGCTTTTTGCCAGTTATAGCGCCAGCTATGGTCCGATCTCCATGAAACTCTGCATGCTTCCTCACCATGTTCGGACACATATGCTCATCAATTTTGGTGAAGTTCTGAGTTTTCATTTGGGATTTATAGGCTTTTTAGTGTATTTTGCCACGCCCCTTTTCTAAATGACCCTGTTACAGCCACCCAAATGCCAAAGTTCAACTTTTTTTCGATAATTATTGATCTAGAGAGTCCAGAGAATTGTCCTAGACTGGTTTGGTTCCGATCGGGCGAAAAACCAGGGACTAGTTCGCAAAAGTAGGTTTTGGACAAAATTCGACATAGCAGAAAATTTTCCCTGCCTACATCCAAATCGGAGATGGCCATTTTGTCCGCCTTGAGCCAAGGATTCCAACGATATAAGACACTTGATCCTGGGACAAACGGTCTAAGAGTTATGAGCGATTTTGAACTTTTGGTTGCTGTAGCGCCACCTATGGGCCAATCGGGGTCATACTCTGATAGGTTGTCCCCAAATTGAGGCCTACCATCTGGCCAGGTTTCAAGTCTCTAGGCCTTACGGTTTGTCCTGCACGATGCGTTTTACGAATCCTTACAATTACAATAGGGTTTCAGCATTTCATGCTTGAACCCCTAATAAGAATGAAGGCTTTTTGCCAGTTATAGCGCCAGCTATGGTCCGATCTCCATGAAACTCTGCATGCTTCCTCACCATGTTCGGACACATATGCTCATCAATTTTGGTGAAGTTCTGAGTTTTCATTTGGGATTTATAGGCTTTTTAGTGTATTTTGCCACGCCCCTTTTCTAAATGACCCTGTTACAGCCACCCAAATGCCAAAGTTCAACTTTTTTTCGATAATTATTGATCTAGAGAGTCCAGAGAATTGTCCTAGACTGGTTTGGTTCCGATCGGGCGAAAAACCAGGGACTAGTTCGCAAAAGTAGGTTTTGGACAAAATTCGACATAGCAGAAAATTTTCCCTGCCTACATCCAAATCGGAGATAGCCATTTTGTCCGCCTTGAGCCAAGGATTCCAACGATATAAGACACTTGATCCTGGGACAAACGGTCTAAGAGTTATGAGCGATTTTGAACTTTTGGTTGCTGTAGCGCCACCTATGGGCCAATCGGGGTCATACTCTGATAGGTTGTCCCCAAATTGAGGCCTACCATCTGGCCAGGTTTCAAGTCTCTAGGCCTTACGGTTTGTCCTGCACGATGCGTTTTACGAATCCTTACAATTACAATAGGGTTTCAGCATTTCATGCTTGAACCCCTAATAAGAATGAAGGCTTTTTGCCAGTTATAGCGCCACCTATGGTCCGATCTCCATGAAACTCTGCATGCTTCCTCACCATGTTCGGACACATATGCTCATCAATTTTGGTGAAGTTCTGAGTTTTCATTTGGGATTTATAGGCTTTTTAGTGTATTTTGCCACGCCCCTTTTCTAAATGACCCTGTTACAGCCACCCAAATGCCAAAGTTCAACTTTTTTTCGATAATTATTGATCTAGAGAGTCCAGAGAATTGTCCTAGACTGGTTTGGTTCCGATCGGGCGAAAAACCAGGGACTAGTTCGCAAAAGTAGGTTTTGGACAAAATTCGACATAGCAGAAAATTTTCCCTGCCTACATCCAAATCGGAGATAGCCATTTTGTCCGCCTTGAGCCAAGGATTCCAACGATATAAGACACTTGATCCTGGGACAAACGGTCTAAGAGTTATGAGCGATTTTGAACTTTTGGTTGCTGTAGCGCCACCTATGGGCCAATCGGGGTCATACTCTGATAGGTTGTCCCCAAATTGAGGCCTACCATCTGGCCAGGTTTCAAGTCTCTAGGCCTTACGGTTTGTCCTGCACGATGCGTTTTACGAATCCTTACAATTACAATAGGGTTTCAGCATTTCATGCTTGAACCCCTAATAAGAATGAAGGCTTTTTGCCAGTTATAGCGCCACCTATGGTCCGATCTCCATGAAACTCTGCATGCTTCCTCACCATGTTCGGACACATATGCTCATCAATTTTGGTGAAGTTCTGAGTTTTCATTTGGGATTTATAGGCTTTTTAGTGTATTTTGCCACGCCCCTTTTCTAAATGACCCTGTTACAGCCACCCAAATGCCAAAGTTCAACTTTTTTTCGATAATTATTGATCTAGAGAGTCCAGAGAATTGTCCTAGACTGGTTTGGTTCCGATCGGGCGAAAAACCAGGGACTAGTTCGCAAAAGTAGGTTTTGGACAAAATTCGACATAGCAGAAAATTTTCCCTGCCTACATCCAAATCGGAGATAGCCATTTTGTCCGCCTTGAGCCAAGGATTCCAACGATATAAGACACTTGATCCTGGGACAAACGGTCTAAGAGTTATGAGCGATTTTGAACTTTTGGTTGCTGTAGCGCCACCTATGGGCCAATCGGGGTCATACTCTGATAGGTTGTCCCCAAATTGAGGCCTACCATCTGGCCAGGTTTCAAGTCTCTAGGCCTTACGGTTTGTCCTGCACGATGCGTTTTACGAATCCTTACAATTACAATAGGGTTTCAGCATTTCATGCTTGAACCCCTAATAAGAATGAAGGCTTTTTGCCAGTTATAGCGCCACCTATGGTCCGATCTCCATGAAACTCTGCATGCTTCCTCACCATGTTCGGACACATATGCTCATCAATTTTGGTGAAGTTCTGAGTTTTCATTTGGGATTTATAGGCTTTTTAGTGTATTTTGCCACGCCCCTTTTCTAAATGACCCTGTTACAGCCACCCAAATGCCAAAGTTCAACTTTTTTTCGATAATTATTGATCTAGAGAGTCCAGAGAATTGTCCTAGACTGGTTTGGTTCCGATCGGGCGAAAAACCAGGGACTAGTTCGCAAAAGTAGGTTTTGGACAAAATTCGACATAGCAGAAAATTTTCCCTGCCTACATCCAAATCGGAGATAGCCATTTTGTCCGCCTTGAGCCAAGGATTCCAACGATATAAGACACTTGATCCTGGGACAAACGGTCTAAGAGTTATGAGCGATTTTGAACTTTTGGTTGCTGTAGCGCCACCTATGGGCCAATCGGGGTCATACTCTGATAGGTTGTCCCCAAATTGAGGCCTACCATCTGGCCAGGTTTCAAGTCTCTAGGCCTTACGGTTTGTCCTGCACGATGCGTTTTACGAATCCTTACAATTACAATAGGGTTTCAGCATTTCATGCTTGAACCCCTAATAAGAATGAAGGCTTTTTGCCAGTTATAGCGCCACCTATGGTCCGATCTCCATGAAACTCTGCATGCTTCCTCACCATGTTCGGACACATATGCTCATCAATTTTGGTGAAGTTCTGAGTTTTCATTTGGGATTTATAGGCTTTTTAGTGTATTTTGCCACGCCCCTTTTCTAAATGACCCTGTTACAGCCACCCAAATGCCAAAGTTCAACTTTTTTTCGATAATTATTGATCTAGAGAGTCCAGAGAATTGTCCTAGACTGGTTTGGTTCCGATCGGGCGAAAAACCAGGGACTAGTTCGCAAAAGTAGGTTTTGGACAAAATTCGACATAGCAGAAAATTTTCCCTGCCTACATCCAAATCGGAGATAGCCATTTTGTCCGCCTTGAGCCAAGGATTCCAACGATATAAGACACTTGATCCTGGGACAAACGGTCTAAGAGTTATGAGCGATTTTGAACTTTTGGTTGCTGTAGCGCCACCTATGGGCCAATCGGGGTCATACTCTGATAGGTTGTCCCCAAATTGAGGCCTACCATCTGGCCAGGTTTCAAGTCTCTAGGCCTTACGGTTTGTCCTGCACGATGCGTTTTACGAATCCTTACAATTACAATAGGGTTTCAGCATTTCATGCTTGAACCCCTAATAAGAATGAAGGCTTTTTGCCAGTTATAGCGCCACCTATGGTCCGATCTCCATGAAACTCTGCATGCTTCCTCACCATGTTCGGACACATATGCTCATCAATTTTGGTGAAGTTCTGAGTTTTCATTTGGGATTTATAGGCTTTTTAGTGTATTTTGCCACGCCCCTTTTCTAAATGACCCTGTTACAGCCACCCAAATGCCAAAGTTCAACTTTTTTTCGATAATTATTGATCTAGAGAGTCCAGAGAATTGTCCTAGACTGGTTTGGTTCCGATCGGGCGAAAAACCAGGGACTAGTTCGCAAAAGTAGGTTTTGGACAAAATTCGACATAGCAGAAAATTTTCCCTGCCTACATCCAAATCGGAGATAGCCATTTTGTCCGCCTTGAGCCAAGGATTCCAACGATATAAGACACTTGATCCTGGGACAAACGGTCTAAGAGTTATGAGCGATTTTGAACTTTTGGTTGCTGTAGCGCCACCTATGGGCCAATCGGGGTCATACTCTGATAGGTTGTCCCCAAATTGAGGCCTACCATCTGGCCAGGTTTCAAGTCTCTAGGCCTTACGGTTTGTCCTGCACGATGCGTTTTACGAATCCTTACAATTACAATAGGGTTTCAGCATTTCATGCTTGAACCCCTAATAAGAATGAAGGCTTTTTGCCAGTTATAGCGCCACCTATGGTCCGATCTCCATGAAACTCTGCATGCTTCCTCACCATGTTCGGACACATATGCTCATCAATTTTGGTGAAGTTCTGAGTTTTCATTTGGGATTTATAGGCTTTTTAGTGTATTTTGCCACGCCCCTTTTCTAAATGACCCTGTTACAGCCACCCAAATGCCAAAGTTCAACTTTTTTTCGATAATTATTGATCTAGAGAGTCCAGAGAATTGTCCTAGACTGGTTTGGTTCCGATCGGGCGAAAAACCAGGGACTAGTTCGCAAAAGTAGGTTTTGGACAAAATTCGACATAGCAGAAAATTTTCCCTGCCTACATCCAAATCGGAGATAGCCATTTTGTCCGCCTTGAGCCAAGGATTCCAACGATATAAGACACTTGATCCTGGGACAAACGGTCTAAGAGTTATGAGCGATTTTGAACTTTTGGTTGCTGTAGCGCCACCTATGGGCCAATCGGGGTCATACTCTGATAGGTTGTCCCCAAATTGAGGCCTACCATCTGGCCAGGTTTCAAGTCTCTAGGCCTTACGGTTTGTCCTGCACGATGCGTTTTACGAATCCTTACAATTACAATAGGGTTTCAGCATTTCATGCTTGAACCCCTAATAAGAATGAAGGCTTTTTGCCAGTTATAGCGCCACCTATGGTCCGATCTCCATGAAACTCTGCATGCTTCCTCACCATGTTCGGACACATATGCTCATCAATTTTGGTGAAGTTCTGAGTTTTCATTTGGGATTTATAGGCTTTTTAGTGTATTTTGTCACGCCCCTTTTCTAAATGACCCTGTTACAGCCACCCAAATGCCAAAGTTCAACTTTTTTTCGATAATTATTGATCTAGAGAGTCCAGAGAATTGTCCTAGACTGGTTTGGTTCCGATCGGGCGAAAAACCAGGGACTAGTTCGCAAAAGTAGGTTTTGGACAAAATTCGACATAGCAGAAAATTTTCCCTGCCTACATCCAAATCGGAGATGGCCATTTTGTCCGCCTTGAGCCAAGGATTCCAACGATATAAGACACTTGATCCTGGGACAAACGGTCTAAGAGTTATGAGCGATTTTGAACTTTTGGTTGCTGTAGCGCCACCTATGGGCCAATCGGGGTCATACTCTGATAGGTTGTCCCCAAATTGAGGCCTACCATCTGGCCAGGTTTCAAGTCTCTAGGCCTTACGGTTTGTCCTGCACGATGCGTTTTACGAATCCTTACAATTACAATAGGGTTTCAGCATTTCATGCTTGAACCCCTAATAAGAATGAAGGCTTTTTGCCAGTTATAGCGCCACCTATGGTCCGATCTCCATGAAACTCTGCATGCTTCCTCACCATGTTCGGACACATATGCTCATCAATTTTGGTGAAGTTCTGAGTTTTCATTTGGGATTTATAGGCTTTTTAGTGTATTTTGCCACGCCCCTTTTCTAAATGACCCTGTTACAGCCACCCAAATGCCAAAGTTCAACTTTTTTTCGATAATTATTGATCTAGAGAGTCCAGAGAATTGTCCTAGACTGGTTTGGTTCCGATCGGGCGAAAAACCAGGGACTAGTTCGCAAAAGTAGGTTTTGGACAAAATTCGACATAGCAGAAAATTTTCCCTGCCTACATCCAAATCGGAGATAGCCATTTTGTCCGGCTTGAGCCAAGGATTCCAACGATATAAGACACTTGATCCTGGGACAAACGGTCTAAGAGTTATGAGCGATTTTGAACTTTTGGTTGCTGTAGCGCCACCTATGGGCCAATCGGGGTCATACTCTGATAGGTTGTCCCCAAATTGAGGCCTACCATCTGGCCAGGTTTCAAGTCTCTAGGCCTTACGGTTTGTCCTGCACGATGCGTTTTACGAATCCTTACAATTACAATAGGGTTTCAGCATTTCATGCTTGAACCCCTAATAAGAATGAAGGCTTTTTGCCAGTTATAGCGCCACCTATGGTCCGATCTCCATGAAACTCTGCATGCTTCCTCACCATGTTCGGACACATATGCTCATCAATTTTGGTGAAGTTCTGAGTTTTCATTTGGGATTTATAGGCTTTTTAGTGTATTTTGCCACGCCCCTTTTCTAAATGACCCTGTTACAGCCACCCAAATGCCAAAGTTCAACTTTTTTTCGATAATTATTGATCTAGAGAGTCCAGAGAATTGTCCTAGACTGGTTTGGTTCCGATCGGGCGAAAAACCAGGGACTAGTTCGCAAAAGTAGGTTTTGGACAAAATTCGACATAGCAGAAAATTTTCCCTGCCTACATCCAAATCGGAGATAGCCATTTTGTCCGCCTTGAGCCAAGGATTCCAACGATATAAGACACTTGATCCTGGGACAAACGGTCTAAGAGTTATGAGCGATTTTGAACTTTTGGTTGCTGTAGCGCCACCTATGGGCCAATCGGGGTCATACTCTGATAGGTTGTCCCCAAATTGAGGCCTACCATCTGGCCAGGTTTCAAGTCTCTAGGCCTTACGGTTTGTCCTGCACGATGCGTTTTACGAATCCTTACAATTACAATAGGGTTTCAGCATTTCATGCTTGAACCCCTAATAAGAATGAAGGCTTTTTGCCAGTTATAGCGCCACCTATGGTCCGATCTCCATGAAACTCTGCATGCTTCCTCACCATGTTCGGACACATATGCTCATCAATTTTGGTGAAGTTCTGAGTTTTCATTTGGGATTTATAGGCTTTTTAGTGTATTTTGCCACGCCCCTTTTCTAAATGACCCTGTTACAGCCACCCAAATGCCAAAGTTCAACTTTTTTTCGATAATTATTGATCTAGAGAGTCCAGAGAATTGTCCTAGACTGGTTTGGTTCCGATCGGGCGAAAAACCAGGGACTAGTTCGCAAAAGTAGGTTTTGGACAAAATTCGACATAGCAGAAAATTTTCCCTGCCTACATCCAAATCGGAGATAGCCATTTTGTCCGGCTTGAGCCAAGGATTCCAACGATATAAGACACTTGATCCTGGGACAAACGGTCTAAGAGTTATGAGCGATTTTGAACTTTTGGTTGCTGTAGCGCCACCTATGGGCCAATCGGGGTCATACTCTGATAGGTTGTCCCCAAATTGAGGCCTACCATCTGGCCAGGTTTCAAGTCTCTAGGCCTTACGGTTTGTCCTGCACGATGCGTTTTACGAATCCTTACAATTACAATAGGGTTTCAGCATTTCATGCTTGAACCCCTAATAAGAATGAAGGCTTTTTGCCAGTTATAGCGCCACCTATGGTCCGATCTCCATGAAACTCTGCATGCTTCCTCACCATGTTCGGACACATATGCTCATCAATTTTGGTGAAGTTCTGAGTTTTCATTTGGGATTTATAGGCTTTTTAGTGTATTTTGCCACGCCCCTTTTCTAAATGACCCTGTTACAGCCACCCAAATGCCAAAGTTCAACTTTTTTTCGATAATTATTGATCTAGAGAGTCCAGAGAATTGTCCTAGACTGGTTTGGTTCCGATCGGGCGAAAAACCAGGGACTAGTTCGCAAAAGTAGGTTTTGGACAAAATTCGACATAGCAGAAAATTTTCCCTGCCTACATCCAAATCGGAGATAGCCATTTTGTCCGCCTTGAGCCAAGGATTCCAACGATATAAGACAATTGATCCTGGGACAAACGGTCTAAGAGTTATGAGCGATTTTGAACTTTTGGTTGCTGTAGCGCCACCTATGGGCCAATCGGGGTCATACTCTGATAGGTTGTCCCCAAATTGAGGCCTACCATCTGGCCAGGTTTCAAGTCTCTAGGCCTTACGGTTTGTCCTGCACGATGCGTTTTACGAATCCTTACAATTACAATAGGGTTTCAGCATTTCATGCTTGAACCCCTAATAAGAATGAAGGCTTTTTGCCAGTTATAGCGCCACCTATGGTCCGATCTCCATGAAACTCTGCATGCTTCCTCACCATGTTCGGACACATATGCTCATCAATTTTGGTGAAGTTCTGAGTTTTCATTTGGGATTTATAGGCTTTTTAGTGTATTTTGCCACGCCCCTTTTCTAAATGACCCTGTTACAGCCACCCAAATGCCAAAGTTCAACTTTTTTTCGATAATTATTGATCTAGAGAGTCCAGAGAATTGTCCTAGACTGGTTTGGTTCCGATCGGGCGAAAAACCAGGGACTAGTTCGCAAAAGTAGGTTTTGGACAAAATTCGACATAGCAGAAAATTTTCCCTGCCTACATCCAAATCGGAGATAGCCATTTTGTCCGCCTTGAGCCAAGGATTCCAACGATATAAGACACTTGATCCTGGGACAAACGGTCTAAGAGTTATGAGCGATTTTGAACTTTTGGTTGCTGTAGCGCCACCTATGGGCCAATCGGGGTCATACTCTGATAGGTTGTCCCCAAATTGAGGCCTACCATCTGGCCAGGTTTCAAGTCTCTAGGCCTTACGGTTTGTCCTGCACGATGCGTTTTACGAATCCTTACAATTACAATAGGGTTTCAGCATTTCATGCTTGAACCCCTAATAAGAATGAAGGCTTTTTGCCAGTTATAGCGCCACCTATGGTCCGATCTCCATGAAACTCTGCATGCTTCCTCACCATGTTCGGACACATATGCTCATCAATTTTGGTGAAGTTCTGAGTTTTCATTTGGGATTTATAGGCTTTTTAGTGTATTTTGCCACGCCCCTTTTCTAAATGACCCTGTTACAGCCACCCAAATGCCAAAGTTCAACTTTTTTTCGATAATTATTGATCTAGAGAGTCCAGAGAATTGTCCTAGACTGGTTTGGTTCCGATCGGGCGAAAAACCAGGGACTAGTTCGCAAAAGTAGGTTTTGGACAAAATTCGACATAGCAGAAAATTTTCCCTGCCTACATCCAAATCGGAGATAGCCATTTTGTCCGCCTTGAGCCAAGGATTCCAACGATATAAGACACTTGATCCTGGGACAAACGGTCTAAGAGTTATGAGCGATTTTGAACTTTTGGTTGCTGTAGCGCCACCTATGGGCCAATCGGGGTCATACTCTGATAGGTTGTCCCCAAATTGAGGCCTACCATCTGGCCAGGTTTCAAGTCTCTAGGCCTTACGGTTTGTCCTGCACGATGCGTTTTACGAATCCTTACAATTACAATAGGGTTTCAGCATTTCATGCTTGAACCCCTAATAAGAATGAAGGCTTTTTGCCAGTTATAGCGCCACCTATGGTCCGATCTCCATGAAACTCTGCATGCTTCCTCACCATGTTCGGACACATATGCTCATCAATTTTGGTGAAGTTCTGAGTTTTCATTTGGGATTTATAGGCTTTTTAGTGTATTTTGCCACGCCCCTTTTCTAAATGACCCTGTTACAGCCACCCAAATGCCAAAGTTCAACTTTTTTTCGATAATTATTGATCTAGAGAGTCCAGAGAATTGTCCTAGACTGGTTTGGTTCCGATCGGGCGAAAAACCAGGGACTAGTTCGCAAAAGTAGGTTTTGGACAAAATTCGACATAGCAGAAAATTTTCCCTGCCTACATCCAAATCGGAGATAGCCATTTTGTCCGCCTTGAGCCAAGGATTCCAACGATATAAGACACTTGATCCTGGGACAAACGGTCTAAGAGTTATGAGCGATTTTGAACTTTTGGTTGCTGTAGCGCCACCTATGGGCCAATCGGGGTCATACTCTGATAGGTTGTCCCCAAATTGAGGCCTACCATCTGGCCAGGTTTCAAGTCTCTAGGCCTTACGGTTTGTCCTGCACGATGCGTTTTACGAATCCTTACAATTACAATAGGGTTTCAGCATTTCATGCTTGAACCCCTAATAAGAATGAAGGCTTTTTGCCAGTTATAGCGCCAGCTATGGTCCGATCTCCATGAAACTCTGCATGCTTCCTCACCATGTTCGGACACATATGCTCATCAATTTTGGTGAAGTTCTGAGTTTTCATTTGGGATTTATAGGCTTTTTAGTGTATTTTGCCACGCCCCTTTTCTAAATGACCCTGTTACAGCCACCCAAATGCCAAAGTTCAACTTTTTTTCGATAATTATTGATCTAGAGAGTCCAGAGAATTGTCCTAGACTGGTTTGGTTCCGATCGGGCGAAAAACCAGGGACTAGTTCGCAAAAGTAGGTTTTGGACAAAATTCGACATAGCAGAAAATTTTCCCTGCCTACATCCAAATCGGAGATAGCCATTTTGTCCGCCTTGAGCCAAGGATTCCAACGATATAAGACACTCGATCCTGGGACAAACGGTCTAAGAGTTATGAGCGATTTTGAACTTTTGGTTGCTGTAGCGCCACCTATGGGCCAATCGGGGTCATACTCTGATAGGTTGTCCCCAAATTGAGGCCTACCATCTGGCCAGGTTTCAAGTCTCTAGGCCTTACGGTTTGTCCTGCACGATGCGTTTTACGAATCCTTACAATTACAATAGGGTTTCAGCATTTCATGCTTGAACCCCTAATAAGAATGAAGGCTTTTTGCCAGTTATAGCGCCACCTATGGTCCGATCTCCATGAAACTCTGCATGCTTCCTCACCATGTTCGGACACATATGCTCATCAATTTTGGTGAAGTTCTGAGTTTTCATTTGGGATTTATAGGCTTTTTAGTGTATTTTGCCACGCCCCTTTTCTAAATGACCCTGTTACAGCCACCCAAATGCCAAAGTTCAACTTTTTTTCGATAATTATTGATCTAGAGAGTCCAGAGAATTGTCCTAGACTGGTTTGGTTCCGATCGGGCGAAAAACCAGGGACTAGTTCGCAAAAGTAGGTTTTGGACAAAATTCGACATAGCAGAAAATTTTCCCTGCCTACATCCAAATCGGAGATAGCCATTTTGTCCGCCTTGAGCCAAGGATTCCAACGATATAAGACACTTGATCCTGGGACAAACGGTCTAAGAGTTATGAGCGATTTTGAACTTTTGGTTGCTGTAGCGCCACCTATGGGCCAATCGGGGTCATACTCTGATAGGTTGTCCCCAAATTGAGGCCTACCATCTGGCCAGGTTTCAAGTCTCTAGGCCTTACGGTTTGTCCTGCACGATGCGTTTTACGAATCCTTACAATTACAATAGGGTTTCAGCATTTCATGCTTGAACCCCTAATAAGAATGAAGGCTTTTTGCCAGTTATAGCGCCAGCTATGGTCCGATCTCCATGAAACTCTGCATGCTTCCTCACCATGTTCGGACACATATGCTCATCAATTTTGGTGAAGTTCTGAGTTTTCATTTGGGATTTATAGGCTTTTTAGTGTATTTTGCCACGCCCCTTTTCTAAATGACCCTGTTACAGCCACCCAAATGCCAAAGTTCAACTTTTTTTCGATAATTATTGATCTAGAGAGTCCAGAGAATTGTCCTAGACTGGTTTGGTTCCGATCGGGCGAAAAACCAGGGACTAGTTCGCAAAAGTAGGTTTTGGACAAAATTCGACATAGCAGAAAATTTTCCCTGCCTACATCCAAATCGGAGATAGCCATTTTGTCCGCCTTGAGCCAAGGATTCCAACGATATAAGACACTCGATCCTGGGACAAACGGTCTAAGAGTTATGAGCGATTTTGAACTTTTGGTTGCTGTAGCGCCACCTATGGGCCAATCGGGGTCATACTCTGATAGGTTGTCCCCAAATTGAGGCCTACCATCTGGCCAGGTTTCAAGTCTCTAGGCCTTACGGTTTGTCCTGCACGATGCGTTTTACGAATCCTTACAATTACAATAGGGTTTCAGCATTTCATGCTTGAACCCCTAATAAGAATGAAGGCTTTTTGCCAGTTATAGCGCCACCTATGGTCCGATCTCCATGAAACTCTGCATGCTTCCTCACCATGTTCGGACACATATGCTCATCAATTTTGGTGAAGTTCTGAGTTTTCATTTGGGATTTATAGGCTTTTTAGTGTATTTTGCCACGCCCCTTTTCTAAATGACCCTGTTACAGCCACCCAAATGCCAAAGTTCAACTTTTTTTCGATAATTATTGATCTAGAGAGTCCAGAGAATTGTCCTAGACTGGTTTGGTTCCGATCGGGCGAAAAACCAGGGACTAGTTCGCAAAAGTAGGTTTTGGACAAAATTCGACATAGCAGAAAATTTTCCCTGCCTACATCCAAATCGGAGATAGCCATTTTGTCCGCCTTGAGCCAAGGATTCCAACGATATAAGACACTTGATCCTGGGACAAACGGTCTAAGAGTTATGAGCGATTTTGAACTTTTGGTTGCTGTAGCGCCACCTATGGGCCAATCGGGGTCATACTCTGATAGGTTGTCCCCAAATTGAGGCCTACCATCTGGCCAGGTTTCAAGTCTCTAGGCCTTACGGTTTGTCCTGCACGATGCGTTTTACGAATCCTTACAATTACAATAGGGTTTCAGCATTTCATGCTTGAACCCCTAATAAGAATGAAGGCTTTTTGCCAGTTATAGCGCCACCTATGGTCCGATCTCCATGAAACTCTGCATGCTTCCTCACCATGTTCGGACACATATGCTCATCAATTTTGGTGAAGTTCTGAGTTTTCATTTGGGATTTATAGGCTTTTTAGTGTATTTTGCCACGCCCCTTTTCTAAATGACCCTGTTACAGCCACCCAAATGCCAAAGTTCAACTTTTTTTCGATAATTATTGATCTAGAGAGTCCAGAGAATTGTCCTAGACTGGTTTGGTTCCGATCGGGCGAAAAACCAGGGACTAGTTCGCAAAAGTAGGTTTTGGACAAAATTCGACATAGCAGAAAATTTTCCCTGCCTACATCCAAATCGGAGATAGCCATTTTGTCCGCCTTGAGCCAAGGATTCCAACGATATAAGACACTTGATCCTGGGACAAACGGTCTAAGAGTTATGAGCGATTTTGAACTTTTGGTTGCTGTAGCGCCACCTATGGGCCAATCGGGGTCATACTCTGATAGGTTGTCCCCAAATTGAGGCCTACCATCTGGCCAGGTTTCAAGTCTCTAGGCCTTACGGTTTGTCCTGCACGATGCGTTTTACGAATCCTTACAATTACAATAGGGTTTCAGCATTTCATGCTTGAACCCCTAATAAGAATGAAGGCTTTTTGCCAGTTATAGCGCCACCTATGGTCCGATCTCCATGAAACTCTGCATGCTTCCTCACCATGTTCGGACACATATGCTCATCAATTTTGGTGAAGTTCTGAGTTTTCATTTGGGATTTATAGGCTTTTTAGTGTATTTTGCCACGCCCCTTTTCTAAATGACCCTGTTACAGCCACCCAAATGCCAAAGTTCAACTTTTTTTCGATAATTATTGATCTAGAGAGTCCAGAGAATTGTCCTAGACTGGTTTGGTTCCGATCGGGCGAAAAACCAGGGACTAGTTCGCAAAAGTAGGTTTTGGACAAAATTCGACATAGCAGAAAATTTTCCCTGCCTACATCCAAATCGGAGATAGCCATTTTGTCCGCCTTGAGCCAAGGATTCCAACGATATAAGACACTTGATCCTGGGACAAACGGTCTAAGAGTTATGAGCGATTTTGAACTTTTGGTTGCTGTAGCGCCACCTATGGGCCAATCGGGGTCATACTCTGATAGGTTGTCCCCAAATTGAGGCCTACCATCTGGCCAGGTTTCAAGTCTCTAGGCCTTACGGTTTGTCCTGCACGATGCGTTTTACGAATCCTTACAATTACAATAGGGTTTCAGCATTTCATGCTTGAACCCCTAATAAGAATGAAGGCTTTTTGCCAGTTATAGCGCCACCTATGGTCCGATCTCCATGAAACTCTGCATGCTTCCTCACCATGTTCGGACACATATGCTCATCAATTTTGGTGAAGTTCTGAGTTTTCATTTGGGATTTATAGGCTTTTTAGTGTATTTTGCCACGCCCCTTTTCTAAATGACCCTGTTACAGCCACCCAAATGCCAAAGTTCAACTTTTTTTCGATAATTATTGATCTAGAGAGTCCAGAGAATTGTCCTAGACTGGTTTGGTTCCGATCGGGCGAAAAACCAGGGACTAGTTCGCAAAAGTAGGTTTTGGACAAAATTCGACATAGCAGAAAATTTTCCCTGCCTACATCCAAATCGGAGATAGCCATTTTGTCCGCCTTGAGCCAAGGATTCCAACGATATAAGACACTTGATCCTGGGACAAACGGTCTAAGAGTTATGAGCGATTTTGAACTTTTGGTTGCTGTAGCGCCACCTATGGGCCAATCGGGGTCATACTCTGATAGGTTGTCCCCAAATTGAGGCCTACCATCTGGCCAGGTTTCAAGTCTCTAGGCCTTACGGTTTGTCCTGCACGATGCGTTTTACGAATCCTTACAATTACAATAGGGTTTCAGCATTTCATGCTTGAACCCCTAATAAGAATGAAGGCTTTTTGCCAGTTATAGCGCCAGCTATGGTCCGATCTCCATGAAACTCTGCATGCTTCCTCACCATGTTCGGACACATATGCTCATCAATTTTGGTGAAGTTCTGAGTTTTCATTTGGGATTTATAGGCTTTTTAGTGTATTTTGCCACGCCCCTTTTCTAAATGACCCTGTTACAGCCACCCAAATGCCAAAGTTCAACTTTTTTTCGATAATTATTGATCTAGAGAGTCCAGAGAATTGTCCTAGACTGGTTTGGTTCCGATCGGGCGAAAAACCAGGGACTAGTTCGCAAAAGTAGGTTTTGGACAAAATTCGACATAGCAGAAAATTTTCCCTGCCTACATCCAAATCGGAGATAGCCATTTTGTCCGCCTTGAGCCAAGGATTCCAACGATATAAGACACTCGATCCTGGGACAAACGGTCTAAGAGTTATGAGCGATTTTGAACTTTTGGTTGCTGTAGCGCCACCTATGGGCCAATCGGGGTCATACTCTGATAGGTTGTCCCCAAATTGAGGCCTACCATCTGGCCAGGTTTCAAGTCTCTAGGCCTTACGGTTTGTCCTGCACGATGCGTTTTACGAATCCTTACAATTACAATAGGGTTTCAGCATTTCATGCTTGAACCCCTAATAAGAATGAAGGCTTTTTGCCAGTTATAGCGCCACCTATGGTCCGATCTCCATGAAACTCTGCATGCTTCCTCACCATGTTCGGACACATATGCTCATCAATTTTGGTGAAGTTCTGAGTTTTCATTTGGGATTTATAGGCTTTTTAGTGTATTTTGCCACGCCCCTTTTCTAAATGACCCTGTTACAGCCACCCAAATGCCAAAGTTCAACTTTTTTTCGATAATTATTGATCTAGAGAGTCCAGAGAATTGTCCTAGACTGGTTTGGTTCCGATCGGGCGAAAAACCAGGGACTAGTTCGCAAAAGTAGGTTTTGGACAAAATTCGACATAGCAGAAAATTTTCCCTGCCTACATCCAAATCGGAGATAGCCATTTTGTCCGCCTTGAGCCAAGGATTCCAACGATATAAGACACTTGATCCTGGGACAAACGGTCTAAGAGTTATGAGCGATTTTGAACTTTTGGTTGCTGTAGCGCCACCTATGGGCCAATCGGGGTCATACTCTGATAGGTTGTCCCCAAATTGAGGCCTACCATCTGGCCAGGTTTCAAGTCTCTAGGCCTTACGGTTTGTCCTGCACGATGCGTTTTACGAATCCTTACAATTACAATAGGGTTTCAGCATTTCATGCTTGAACCCCTAATAAGAATGAAGGCTTTTTGCCAGTTATAGCGCCACCTATGGTCCGATCTCCATGAAACTCTGCATGCTTCCTCACCATGTTCGGACACATATGCTCATCAATTTTGGTGAAGTTCTGAGTTTTCATTTGGGATTTATAGGCTTTTTAGTGTATTTTGCCACGCCCCTTTTCTAAATGACCCTGTTACAGCCACCCAAATGCCAAAGTTCAACTTTTTTTCGATAATTATTGATCTAGAGAGTCCAGAGAATTGTCCTAGACTGGTTTGGTTCCGATCGGGCGAAAAACCAGGGACTAGTTCGCAAAAGTAGGTTTTGGACAAAATTCGACATAGCAGAAAATTTTCCCTGCCTACATCCAAATCGGAGATAGCCATTTTGTCCGCCTTGAGCCAAGGATTCCAACGATATAAGACACTTGATCCTGGGACAAACGGTCTAAGAGTTATGAGCGATTTTGAACTTTTGGTTGCTGTAGCGCCACCTATGGGCCAATCGGGGTCATACTCTGATAGGTTGTCCCCAAATTGAGGCCTACCATCTGGCCAGGTTTCAAGTCTCTAGGCCTTACGGTTTGTCCTGCACGATGCGTTTTACGAATCCTTACAATTACAATAGGGTTTCAGCATTTCATGCTTGAACCCCTAATAAGAATGAAGGCTTTTTGCCAGTTATAGCGCCACCTATGGTCCGATCTCCATGAAACTCTGCATGCTTCCTCACCATGTTCGGACACATATGCTCATCAATTTTGGTGAAGTTCTGAGTTTTCATTTGGGATTTATAGGCTTTTTAGTGTATTTTGCCACGCCCCTTTTCTAAATGACCCTGTTACAGCCACCCAAATGCCAAAGTTCAACTTTTTTTCGATAATTATTGATCTAGAGAGTCCAGAGAATTGTCCTAGACTGGTTTGGTTCCGATCGGGCGAAAAACCAGGGACTAGTTCGCAAAAGTAGGTTTTGGACAAAATTCGACATAGCAGAAAATTTTCCCTGCCTACATCCAAATCGGAGATGGCCATTTTGTCCGCCTTGAGCCAAGGATTCCAACGATATAAGACACTTGATCCTGGGACAAACGGTCTAAGAGTTATGAGCGATTTTGAACTTTTGGTTGCTGTAGCGCCACCTATGGGCCAATCGGGGTCATACTCTGATAGGTTGTCCCCAAATTGAGGCCTACCATCTGGCCAGGTTTCAAGTCTCTAGGCCTTACGGTTTGTCCTGCACGATGCGTTTTACGAATCCTTACAATTACAATAGGGTTTCAGCATTTCATGCTTGAACCCCTAATAAGAATGAAGGCTTTTTGCCAGTTATAGCGCCAGCTATGGTCCGATCTCCATGAAACTCTGCATGCTTCCTCACCATGTTCGGACACATATGCTCATCAATTTTGGTGAAGTTCTGAGTTTTCATTTGGGATTTATAGGCTTTTTAGTGTATTTTGCCACGCCCCTTTTCTAAATGACCCTGTTACAGCCACCCAAATGCCAAAGTTCAACTTTTTTTCGATAATTATTGATCTAGAGAGTCCAGAGAATTGTCCTAGACTGGTTTGGTTCCGATCGGGCGAAAAACCAGGGACTAGTTCGCAAAAGTAGGTTTTGGACAAAATTCGACATAGCAGAAAATTTTCCCTGCCTACATCCAAATCGGAGATAGCCATTTTGTCCGCCTTGAGCCAAGGATTCCAACGATATAAGACACTCGATCCTGGGACAAACGGTCTAAGAGTTATGAGCGATTTTGAACTTTTGGTTGCTGTAGCGCCACCTATGGGCCAATCGGGGTCATACTCTGATAGGTTGTCCCCAAATTGAGGCCTACCATCTGGCCAGGTTTCAAGTCTCTAGGCCTTACGGTTTGTCCTGCACGATGCGTTTTACGAATCCTTACAATTACAATAGGGTTTCAGCATTTCATGCTTGAACCCCTAATAAGAATGAAGGCTTTTTGCCAGTTATAGCGCCACCTATGGTCCGATCTCCATGAAACTCTGCATGCTTCCTCACCATGTTCGGACACATATGCTCATCAATTTTGGTGAAGTTCTGAGTTTTCATTTGGGATTTATAGGCTTTTTAGTGTATTTTGCCACGCCCCTTTTCTAAATGACCCTGTTACAGCCACCCAAATGCCAAAGTTCAACTTTTTTTCGATAATTATTGATCTAGAGAGTCCAGAGAATTGTCCTAGACTGGTTTGGTTCCGATCGGGCGAAAAACCAGGGACTAGTTCGCAAAAGTAGGTTTTGGACAAAATTCGACATAGCAGAAAATTTTCCCTGCCTACATCCAAATCGGAGATGGCCATTTTGTCCGCCTTGAGCCAAGGATTCCAACGATATAAGACACTTGATCCTGGGACAAACGGTCTAAGAGTTATGAGCGATTTTGAACTTTTGGTTGCTGTAGCGCCACCTATGGGCCAATCGGGGTCATACTCTGATAGGTTGTCCCAAAATTGAGGCCTACCATCTGGCCAGGTTTCAAGTCTCTAGGCCTTACGGTTTGTCCTGCACGATGCGTTTTACGAATCCTTACAATTACAATAGGGTTTCAGCATTTCATGCTTGAACCCCTAATAAGAATGAAGGCTTTTTGCCAGTTATAGCGCCAGCTATGGTCCGATCTCCATGAAACTCTGCATGCTTCCTCACCATGTTCGGACACATATGCTCATCAATTTTGGTGAAGTTCTGAGTTTTCATTTGGGATTTATAGGCTTTTTAGTGTATTTTGCCACGCCCCTTTTCTAAATGACCCTGTTACAGCCACCCAAATGCCAAAGTTCAACTTTTTTTCGATAATTATTGATCTAGAGAGTCCAGAGAATTGTCCTAGACTGGTTTGGTTCCGATCGGGCGAAAAACCAGGGACTAGTTCGCAAAAGTAGGTTTTGGACAAAATTCGACATAGCAGAAAATTTTCCCTGCCTACATCCAAATCGGAGATAGCCATTTTGTCCGCCTTGAGCCAAGGATTCCAACGATATAAGACACTTGATCCTGGGACAAACGGTCTAAGAGTTATGAGCGATTTTGAACTTTTGGTTGCTGTAGCGCCACCTATGGGCCAATCGGGGTCATACTCTGATAGGTTGTCCCCAAATTGAGGCCTACCATCTGGCCAGGTTTCAAGTCTCTAGGCCTTACGGTTTGTCCTGCACGATGCGTTTTACGAATCCTTACAATTACAATAGGGTTTCAGCATTTCATGCTTGAACCCCTAATAAGAATGAAGGCTTTTTGCCAGTTATAGCGCCACCTATGGTCCGATCTCCATGAAACTCTGCATGCTTCCTCACCATGTTCGGACACATATGCTCATCAATTTTGGTGAAGTTCTGAGTTTTCATTTGGGATTTATAGGCTTTTTAGTGTATTTTGCCACGCCCCTTTTCTAAATGACCCTGTTACAGCCACCCAAATGCCAAAGTTCAACTTTTTTTCGATAATTATTGATCTAGAGAGTCCAGAGAATTGTCCTAGACTGGTTTGGTTCCGATCGGGCGAAAAACCAGGGACTAGTTCGCAAAAGTAGGTTTTGGACAAAATTCGACATAGCAGAAAATTTTCCCTGCCTACATCCAAATCGGAGATAGCCATTTTGTCCGCCTTGAGCCAAGGATTCCAACGATATAAGACACTTAATCCTGGGACAAACGGTCTAAGAGTTATGAGCGATTTTGAACTTTTGGTTGCTGTAGCGCCACCTATGGGCCAATCGGGGTCATACTCTGATAGGTTGTCCCCAAATTGAGGCCTACCATCTGGCCAGGTTTCAAGTCTCTAGGCCTTACGGTTTGTCCTGCACGATGCGTTTTACGAATCCTTACAATTACAATAGGGTTTCAGCATTTCATGCTTGAACCCCTAATAAGAATGAAGGCTTTTTGCCAGTTATAGCGCCACCTATGGTCCGATCTCCATGAAACTCTGCATGCTTCCTCACCATGTTCGGACACATATGCTCATCAATTTTGGTGAAGTTCTGAGTTTTCATTTGGGATTTATAGGCTTTTTAGTGTATTTTGCCACGCCCCTTTTCTAAATGACCCTGTTACAGCCACCCAAATGCCAAAGTTCAACTTTTGTTCGATAATTATTGATCTAGAGAGTCCAGAGAATTGTCCTAGACTGGTTTGGTTCCGATCGGGCGAAAAACCAGGGACTAGTTCGCAAAAGTAGGTTTTGGACAAAATTCGACATAGCAGAAAATTTTCCCTGCCTACATCCAAATCGGAGATAGCCATTTTGTCCGCCTTGAGCCAAGGATTCCAACGATATAAGACACTTGATCCTGGGACAAACGGTCTAAGAGTTATGAGCGATTTTGAACTTTTGGTTGCTGTAGCGCCACCTATGGGCCAATCGGGGTCATACTCTGATAGGTTGTCCCCAAATTGAGGCCTACCATCTGGCCAGGTTTCAAGTCTCTAGGCCTTACGGTTTGTCCTGCACGATGCGTTTTACGAATCCTTACAATTACAATAGGGTTTCAGCATTTCATGCTTGAACCCCTAATAAGAATGAAGGCTTTTTGCCAGTTATAGCGCCACCTATGGTCCGATCTCCATGAAACTCTGCATGCTTCCTCACCATGTTCGGACACATATGCTCATCAATTTTGGTGAAGTTCTGAGTTTTCATTTGGGATTTATAGGCTTTTTAGTGTATTTTGCCACGCCCCTTTTCTAAATGACCCTGTTACAGCCACCCAAATGCCAAAGTTCAACTTTTTTTCGATAATTATTGATCTAGAGAGTCCAGAGAATTGTCCTAGACTGGTTTGGTTCCGATCGGGCGAAAAACCAGGGACTAGTTCGCAAAAGTAGGTTTTGGACAAAATTCGACATAGCAGAAAATTTTCCCTGCCTACATCCAAATCGGAGATAGCCATTTTGTCCGCCTTGAGCCAAGGATTCCAACGATATAAGACACTTGATCCTGGGACAAACGGTCTAAGAGTTATGAGCGATTTTGAACTTTTGGTTGCTGTAGCGCCACCTATGGGCCAATCGGGGTCATACTCTGATAGGTTGTCCCCAAATTGAGGCCTACCATCTGGCCAGGTTTCAAGTCTCTAGGCCTTACGGTTTGTCCTGCACGATGCGTTTTACGAATCCTTACAATTACAATAGGGTTTCAGCATTTCATGCTTGAACCCCTAATAAGAATGAAGGCTTTTTGCCAGTTATAGCGCCAGCTATGGTCCGATCTCCATGAAACTCTGCATGCTTCCTCACCATGTTCGGACACATATGCTCATCAATTTTGGTGAAGTTTTGAGTTTTCATTTGGGATTTATAGGCTTTTTAGTGTATTTTGCCACGCCCCTTTTCTAAATGACCCTGTTACAGCCACCCAAATGCCAAAGTTCAACTTTTTTTCGATAATTATTGATCTAGAGAGTCCAGAGAATTGTCCTAGACTGGTTTGGTTCCGATCGGGCGAAAAACCAGGGACTAGTTCGCAAAAGTAGGTTTTGGACAAAATTCGACATAGCAGAAAATTTTCCCTGCCTACATCCAAATCGGAGATAGCCATTTTGTCCGCCTTGAGCCAAGGATTCCAACGATATAAGACACTCGATCCTGGGACAAACGGTCTAAGAGTTATGAGCGATTTTGAACTTTTGGTTGCTGTAGCGCCACCTATGGGCCAATCGGGGTCATACTCTGATAGGTTGTCCCCAAATTGAGGCCTACCATCTGGCCAGGTTTCAAGTCTCTAGGCCTTACGGTTTGTCCTGCACGATGCGTTTTACGAATCCTTACAATTACAATAGGGTTTCAGCATTTCATGCTTGAACCCCTAATAAGAATGAAGGCTTTTTGCCAGTTATAGCGCCACCTATGGTCCGATCTCCATGAAACTCTGCATGCTTCCTCACCATGTTCGGACACATATGCTCATCAATTTTGGTGAAGTTCTGAGTTTTCATTTGGGATTTATAGGCTTTTTAGTGTATTTTGCCACGCCCCTTTTCTAAATGACCCTGTTACAGCCACCCAAATGCCAAAGTTCAACTTTTTTTCGATAATTATTGATCTAGAGAGTCCAGAGAATTGTCCTAGACTGGTTTGGTTCCGATCGGGCGAAAAACCAGGGACTAGTTCGCAAAAGTAGGTTTTGGACAAAATTCGACATAGCAGAAAATTTTCCCTGCCTACATCCAAATCGGAGATGGCCATTTTGTCCGCCTTGAGCCAAGGATTCCAACGATATAAGACACTTGATCCTGGGACAAACGGTCTAAGAGTTATGAGCGATTTTGAACTTTTGGTTGCTGTAGCGCCACCTATGGGCCAATCGGGGTCATACTCTGATAGGTTGTCCCCAAATTGAGGCCTACCATCTGGCCAGGTTTCAAGTCTCTAGGCCTTACGGTTTGTCCTGCACGATGCGTTTTACGAATCCTTACAATTACAATAGGGTTTCAGCATTTCATGCTTGAACCCCTAATAAGAATGAAGGCTTTTTGCCAGTTATAGCGCCAGCTATGGTCCGATCTCCATGAAACTCTGCATGCTTCCTCACCATGTTCGGACACATATGCTCATCAATTTTGGTGAAGTTCTGAGTTTTCATTTGGGATTTATAGGCTTTTTAGTGTATTTTGCCACGCCCCTTTTCTAAATGACCCTGTTACAGCCACCCAAATGCCAAAGTTCAACTTTTTTTCGATAATTATTGATCTAGAGAGTCCAGAGAATTGTCCTAGACTGGTTTGGTTCCGATCGGGCGAAAAACCAGGGACTAGTTCGCAAAAGTAGGTTTTGGACAAAATTCGACATAGCAGAAAATTTTCCCTGCCTACATCCAAATCGGAGATAGCCATTTTGTCCGCCTTGAGCCAAGGATTCCAACGATATAAGACACTCGATCCTGGGACAAACGGTCTAAGAGTTATGAGCGATTTTGAACTTTTGGTTGCTGTAGCGCCACCTATGGGCCAATCGGGGTCATACTCTGATAGGTTGTCCCCAAATTGAGGCCTACCATCTGGCCAGGTTTCAAGTCTCTAGGCCTTACGGTTTGTCCTGCACGATGCGTTTTACGAATCCTTACAATTACAATAGGGTTTCAGCATTTCATGCTTGAACCCCTAATAAGAATGAAGGCTTTTTGCCAGTTATAGCGCCACCTATGGTCCGATCTCCATGAAACTCTGCATGCTTCCTCACCATGTTCGGACACATATGCTCATCAATTTTGGTGAAGTTCTGAGTTTTCATTTGGGATTTATAGGCTTTTTAGTGTATTTTGCCACGCCCCTTTTCTAAATGACCCTGTTACAGCCACCCAAATGCCAAAGTTCAACTTTTTTTCGATAATTATTGATCTAGAGAGTCCAGAGAATTGTCCTAGACTGGTTTGGTTCCGATCGGGCGAAAAACCAGGGACTAGTTCGCAAAAGTAGGTTTTGGACAAAATTCGACATAGCAGAAAATTTTCCCTGCCTACATCCAAATCGGAGATGGCCATTTTGTCCGCCTTGAGCCAAGGATTCCAACGATATAAGACACTTGATCCTGGGACAAACGGTCTAAGAGTTATGAGCGATTTTGAACTTTTGGTTGCTGTAGCGCCACCTATGGGCCAATCGGGGTCATACTCTGATAGGTTGTCCCCAAATTGAGGCCTACCATCTGGCCAGGTTTCAAGTCTCTAGGCCTTACGGTTTGTCCTGCACGATGCGTTTTACGAATCCTTACAATTACAATAGGGTTTCAGCATTTCATGCTTGAACCCCTAATAAGAATGAAGGCTTTTTGCCAGTTATAGCGCCAGCTATGGTCCGATCTCCATGAAACTCTGCATGCTTCCTCACCATGTTCGGACACATATGCTCATCAATTTTGGTGAAGTTCTGAGTTTTCATTTGGGATTTATAGGCTTTTTAGTGTATTTTGCCACGCCCCTTTTCTAAATGACCCTGTTACAGCCACCCAAATGCCAAAGTTCAACTTTTGTTCGATAATTATTGATCTAGAGAGTCCAGAGAATTGTCCTAGACTGGTTTGGTTCCGATCGGGCGAAAAACCAGGGACTAGTTCGCAAAAGTAGGTTTTGGACAAAATTCGACATAGCAGAAAATTTTCCCTGCCTACATCCAAATCGGAGATAGCCATTTTGTCCGCCTTGAGCCAAGGATTCCAACGATATAAGACACTCGATCCTGGGACAAACGGTCTAAGAGTTATGAGCGATTTTGAACTTTTGGTTGCTGTAGCGCCACCTATGGGCCAATCGGGGTCATACTCTGATAGGTTGTCCCCAAATTGAGGCCTACCATCTGGCCAGGTTTCAAGTCTCTAGGCCTTACGGTTTGTCCTGCACGATGCGTTTTACGAATCCTTACAATTACAATAGGGTTTCAGCATTTCATGCTTGAACCCCTAATAAGAATGAAGGCTTTTTGCCAGTTATAGCGCCACCTATGGTCCGATCTCCATGAAACTCTGCATGCTTCCTCACCATGTTCGGACACATATGCTCATCAATTTTGGTGAAGTTCTGAGTTTTCATTTGGGATTTATAGGCTTTTTAGTGTATTTTGCCACGCCCCTTTTCTAAATGACCCTGTTACAGCCACCCAAATGCCAAAGTTCAACTTTTTTTCGATAATTATTGATCTAGAGAGTCCAGAGAATTGTCCTAGACTGGTTTGGTTCCGATCGGGCGAAAAACCAGGGACTAGTTCGCAAAAGTAGGTTTTGGACAAAATTCGACATAGCAGAAAATTTTCCCTGCCTACATCCAAATCGGAGATAGCCATTTTGTCCGCCTTGAGCCAAGGATTCCAACGATATAAGACACTCGATCCTGGGACAAACGGTCTAAGAGTTATGAGCGATTTTGAACTTTTGGTTGCTGTAGCGCCACCTATGGGCCAATCGGGGTCATACTCTGATAGGTTGTCCCCAAATTGAGGCCTACCATCTGGCCAGGTTTCAAGTCTCTAGGCCTTACGGTTTGTCCTGCACGATGCGTTTTACGAATCCTTACAATTACAATAGGGTTTCAGCATTTCATGCTTGAACCCCTAATAAGAATGAAGGCTTTTTGCCAGTTATAGCGCCACCTATGGTCCGATCTCCATGAAACTCTGCATGCTTCCTCACCATGTTCGGACACATATGCTCATCAATTTTGGTGAAGTTCTGAGTTTTCATTTGGGATTTATAGGCTTTTTAGTGTATTTTGCCACGCCCCTTTTCTAAATGACCCTGTTACAGCCACCCAAATGCCAAAGTTCAACTTTTTTTCGATAATTATTGATCTAGAGAGTCCAGAGAATTGTCCTAGACTGGTTTGGTTCCGATCGGGCGAAAAACCAGGGACTAGTTCGCAAAAGTAGGTTTTGGACAAAATTCGACATAGCAGAAAATTTTCCCTGCCTACATCCAAATCGGAGATAGCCATTTTGTCCGCCTTGAGCCAAGGATTCCAACGATATAAGACACTCGATCCTGGGACAAACGGTCTAAGAGTTATGAGCGATTTTGAACTTTTGGTTGCTGTAGCGCCACCTATGGGCCAATCGGGGTCATACTCTGATAGGTTGTCCCCAAATTGAGGCCTACCATCTGGCCAGGTTTCAAGTCTCTAGGCCTTACGGTTTGTCCTGCACGATGCGTTTTACGAATCCTTACAATTACAATAGGGTTTCAGCATTTCATGCTTGAACCCCTAATAAGAATGAAGGCTTTTTGCCAGTTATAGCGCCACCTATGGTCCGATCTCCATGAAACTCTGCATGCTTCCTCACCATGTTCGGACACATATGCTCATCAATTTTGGTGAAGTTCTGAGTTTTCATTTGGGATTTATAGGCTTTTTAGTGTATTTTGCCACGCCCCTTTTCTAAATGACCCTGTTACAGCCACCCAAATGCCAAAGTTCAACTTTTTTTCGATAATTATTGATCTAGAGAGTCCAGAGAATTGTCCTAGACTGGTTTGGTTCCGATCGGGCGAAAAACCAGGGACTAGTTCGCAAAAGTAGGTTTTGGACAAAATTCGACATAGCAGAAAATTTTCCCTGCCTACATCCAAATCGGAGATAGCCATTTTGTCCGCCTTGAGCCAAGGATTCCAACGATATAAGACACTCGATCCTGGGACAAACGGTCTAAGAGTTATGAGCGATTTTGAACTTTTGGTTGCTGTAGCGCCACCTATGGGCCAATCGGGGTCATACTCTGATAGGTTGTCCCCAAATTGAGGCCTACCATCTGGCCAGGTTTCAAGTCTCTAGGCCTTACGGTTTGTCCTGCACGATGCGTTTTACGAATCCTTACAATTACAATAGGGTTTCAGCATTTCATGCTTGAACCCCTAATAAGAATGAAGGCTTTTTGCCAGTTATAGCGCCACCTATGGTCCGATCTCCATGAAACTCTGCATGCTTCCTCACCATGTTCGGACACATATGCTCATCAATTTTGGTGAAGTTCTGAGTTTTCATTTGGGATTTATAGGCTTTTTAGTGTATTTTGCCACGCCCCTTTTCTAAATGACCCTGTTACAGCCACCCAAATGCCAAAGTTCAACTTTTTTTCGATAATTATTGATCTAGAGAGTCCAGAGAATTGTCCTAGACTGGTTTGGTTCCGATCGGGCGAAAAACCAGGGACTAGTTCGCAAAAGTAGGTTTTGGACAAAATTCGACATAGCAGAAAATTTTCCCTGCCTACATCCAAATCGGAGATGGCCATTTTGTCCGCCTTGAGCCAAGGATTCCAACGATATAAGACACTTGATCCTGGGACAAACGGTCTAAGAGTTATGAGCGATTTTGAACTTTTGGTTGCTGTAGCGCCACCTATGGGCCAATCGGGGTCATACTCTGATAGGTTGTCCCCAAATTGAGGCCTACCATCTGGCCAGGTTTCAAGTCTCTAGGCCTTACGGTTTGTCCTGCACGATGCGTTTTACGAATCCTTACAATTACAATAGGGTTTCAGCATTTCATGCTTGAACCCCTAATAAGAATGAAGGCTTTTTGCCAGTTATAGCGCCACCTATGGTCCGATCTCCATGAAACTCTGCATGCTTCCTCACCATGTTCGGACACATATGCTCATCAATTTTGGTGAAGTTCTGAGTTTTCATTTGGGATTTATAGGCTTTTTAGTGTATTTTGCCACGCCCCTTTTCTAAATGACCCTGTTACAGCCACCCAAATGCCAAAGTTCAACTTTTTTTCGATAATTATTGATCTAGAGAGTCCAGAGAATTGTCCTAGACTGGTTTGGTTCCGATCGGGCGAAAAACCAGGGACTAGTTCGCAAAAGTAGGTTTTGGACAAAATTCGACATAGCAGAAAATTTTCCCTGCCTACATCCAAATCGGAGATAGCCATTTTGTCCGCCTTGAGCCAAGGATTCCAACGATATAAGACACTTGATCCTGGGACAAACGGTCTAAGAGTTATGAGCGATTTTGAACTTTTGGTTGCTGTAGCGCCACCTATGGGCCAATCGGGGTCATACTCTGATAGGTTGTCCCCAAATTGAGGCCTACCATCTGGCCAGGTTTCAAGTCTCTAGGCCTTACGGTTTGTCCTGCACGATGCGTTTTACGAATCCTTACAATTACAATAGGGTTTCAGCATTTCATGCTTGAACCCCTAATAAGAATGAAGGCTTTTTGCCAGTTATAGCGCCACCTATGGTCCGATCTCCATGAAACTCTGCATGCTTCCTCACCATGTTCGGACACATATGCTCATCAATTTTGGTGAAGTTCTGAGTTTTCATTTGGGATTTATAGGCTTTTTAGTGTATTTTGCCACGCCCCTTTTCTAAATGACCCTGTTACAGCCACCCAAATGCCAAAGTTCAACTTTTTTTCGATAATTATTGATCTAGAGAGTCCAGAGAATTGTCCTAGACTGGTTTGGTTCCGATCGGGCGAAAAACCAGGGACTAGTTCGCAAAAGTAGGTTTTGGACAAAATTCGACATAGCAGAAAATTTTCCCTGCCTACATCCAAATCGGAGATGGCCATTTTGTCCGCCTTGAGCCAAGGATTCCAACGATATAAGACACTTGATCCTGGGACAAACGGTCTAAGAGTTATGAGCGATTTTGAACTTTTGGTTGCTGTAGCGCCACCTATGGGCCAATCGGGGTCATACTCTGATAGGTTGTCCCCAAATTGAGGCCTACCATCTGGCCAGGTTTCAAGTCTCTAGGCCTTACGGTTTGTCCTGCACGATGCGTTTTACGAATCCTTACAATTACAATAGGGTTTCAGCATTTCATGCTTGAACCCCTAATAAGAATGAAGGCTTTTTGCCAGTTATAGCGCCACCTATGGTCCGATCTCCATGAAACTCTGCATGCTTCCTCACCATGTTCGGACACATATGCTCATCAATTTTGGTGAAGTTCTGAGTTTTCATTTGGGATTTATAGGCTTTTTAGTGTATTTTGCCACGCCCCTTTTCTAAATGACCCTGTTACAGCCACCCAAATGCCAAAGTTCAACTTTTTTTCGATAATTATTGATCTAGAGAGTCCAGAGAATTGTCCTAGACTGGTTTGGTTCCGATCGGGCGAAAAACCAGGGACTAGTTCGCAAAAGTAGGTTTTGGACAAAATTCGACATAGCAGAAAATTTTCCCTGCCTACATCCAAATCGGAGATAGCCATTTTGTCCGCCTTGAGCCAAGGATTCCAACGATATAAGACACTTGATCCTGGGACAAACGGTCTAAGAGTTATGAGCGATTTTGAACTTTTGGTTGCTGTAGCGCCACCTATGGGCCAATCGGGGTCATACTCTGATAGGTTGTCCCCAAATTGAGGCCTACCATCTGGCCAGGTTTCAAGTCTCTAGGCCTTACGGTTTGTCCTGCACGATGCGTTTTACGAATCCTTACAATTACAATAGGGTTTCAGCATTTCATGCTTGAACCCCTAATAAGAATGAAGGCTTTTTGCCAGTTATAGCGCCACCTATGGTCCGATCTCCATGAAACTCTGCATGCTTCCTCACCATGTTCGGACACATATGCTCATCAATTTTGGTGAAGTTCTGAGTTTTCATTTGGGATTTATAGGCTTTTTAGTGTATTTTGCCACGCCCCTTTTCTAAATGACCCTGTTACAGCCACCCAAATGCCAAAGTTCAACTTTTTTTCGATAATTATTGATCTAGAGAGTCCAGAGAATTGTCCTAGACTGGTTTGGTTCCGATCGGGCGAAAAACCAGGGACTAGTTCGCAAAAGTAGGTTTTGGACAAAATTCGACATAGCAGAAAATTTTCCCTGCCTACATCCAAATCGGAGATAGCCATTTTGTCCGCCTTGAGCCAAGGATTCCAACGATATAAGACACTTGATCCTGGGACAAACGGTCTAAGAGTTATGAGCGATTTTGAACTTTTGGTTGCTGTAGCGCCACCTATGGGCCAATCGGGGTCATACTCTGATAGGTTGTCCCCAAATTGAGGCCTACCATCTGGCCAGGTTTCAAGTCTCTAGGCCTTACGGTTTGTCCTGCACGATGCGTTTTACGAATCCTTACAATTACAATAGGGTTTCAGCATTTCATGCTTGAACCCCTAATAAGAATGAAGGCTTTTTGCCAGTTATAGCGCCACCTATGGTCCGATCTCCATGAAACTCTGCATGCTTCCTCACCATGTTCGGACACATATGCTCATCAATTTTGGTGAAGTTCTGAGTTTTCATTTGGGATTTATAGGCTTTTTAGTGTATTTTGCCACGCCCCTTTTCTAAATGACCCTGTTACAGCCACCCAAATGCCAAAGTTCAACTTTTTTTCGATAATTATTGATCTAGAGAGTCCAGAGAATTGTCCTAGACTGGTTTGGTTCCGATCGGGCGAAAAACCAGGGACTAGTTCGCAAAAGTAGGTTTTGGACAAAATTCGACATAGCAGAAAATTTTCCCTGCCTACATCCAAATCGGAGATAGCCATTTTGTCCGCCTTGAGCCAAGGATTCCAACGATATAAGACACTTGATCCTGGGACAAACGGTCTAAGAGTTATGAGCGATTTTGAACTTTTGGTTGCTGTAGCGCCACCTATGGGCCAATCGGGGTCATACTCTGATAGGTTGTCCCCAAATTGAGGCCTACCATCTGGCCAGGTTTCAAGTCTCTAGGCCTTACGGTTTGTCCTGCACGATGCGTTTTACGAATCCTTACAATTACAATAGGGTTTCAGCATTTCATGCTTGAACCCCTAATAAGAATGAAGGCTTTTTGCCAGTTATAGCGCCACCTATGGTCCGATCTCCATGAAACTCTGCATGCTTCCTCACCATGTTCGGACACATATGCTCATCAATTTTGGTGAAGTTCTGAGTTTTCATTTGGGATTTATAGGCTTTTTAGTGTATTTTGCCACGCCCCTTTTCTAAATGACCCTGTTACAGCCACCCAAATGCCAAAGTTCAACTTTTTTTCGATAATTATTGATCTAGAGAGTCCAGAGAATTGTCCTAGACTGGTTTGGTTCCGATCGGGCGAAAAACCAGGGACTAGTTCGCAAAAGTAGGTTTTGGACAAAATTCGACATAGCAGAAAATTTTCCCTGCCTACATCCAAATCGGAGATAGCCATTTTGTCCGCCTTGAGCCAAGGATTCCAACGATATAAGACACTTGATCCTGGGACAAACGGTCTAAGAGTTATGAGCGATTTTGAACTTTTGGTTGCTGTAGCGCCACCTATGGGCCAATCGGGGTCATACTCTGATAGGTTGTCCCCAAATTGAGGCCTACCATCTGGCCAGGTTTCAAGTCTCTAGGCCTTACGGTTTGTCCTGCACGATGCGTTTTACGAATCCTTACAATTACAATAGGGTTTCAGCATTTCATGCTTGAACCCCTAATAAGAATGAAGGCTTTTTGCCAGTTATAGCGCCACCTATGGTCCGATCTCCATGAAACTCTGCATGCTTCCTCACCATGTTCGGACACATATGCTCATCAATTTTGGTGAAGTTCTGAGTTTTCATTTGGGATTTATAGGCTTTTTAGTGTATTTTGCCACGCCCCTTTTCTAAATGACCCTGTTACAGCCACCCAAATGCCAAAGTTCAACTTTTTTTCGATAATTATTTATCTAGAGAGTCCAGAGAATTGTCCTAGACTGGTTTGGTTCCGATCGGGCGAAAAACCAGGGACTAGTTCGCAAAAGTAGGTTTTGGACAAAATTCGACATAGCAGAAAATTTTCCCTGCCTACATCCAAATCGGAGATAGCCATTTTGTCCGCCTTGAGCCAAGGATTCCAACGATATAAGACACTTGATCCTGGGACAAACGGTCTAAGAGTTATGAGCGATTTTGAACTTTTGGTTGCTGTAGCGCCACCTATGGGCCAATCGGGGTCATACTCTGATAGGTTGTCCCCAAATTGAGGCCTACCATCTGGCCAGGTTTCAAGTCTCTAGGCCTTACGGTTTGTCCTGCACGATGCGTTTTACGAATCCTTACAATTACAATAGGGTTTCAGCATTTCATGCTTGAACCCCTAATAAGAATGAAGGCTTTTTGCCAGTTATAGCGCCACCTATGGTCCGATCTCCATGAAACTCTGCATGCTTCCTCACCATGTTCGGACACATATGCTCATCAATTTTGGTGAAGTTCTGAGTTTTCATTTGGGATTTATAGGCTTTTTAGTGTATTTTGCCACGCCCCTTTTCTAAATGACCCTGTTACAGCCACCCAAATGCCAAAGTTCAACTTTTTTTCGATAATTATTGATCTAGAGAGTCCAGAGAATTGTCCTAGACTGGTTTGGTTCCGATCGGGCGAAAAACCAGGGACTAGTTCGCAAAAGTAGGTTTTGGACAAAATTCGACATAGCAGAAATTTTTCCCTGCCTACATCCAAATCGGAGATAGCCATTTTGTCCGCCTTGAGCCAAGGATTCCAACGATATAAGACACTTGATTCTGGGACAAACGGTCTAAGAGTTATGGGCGATTTTGAACTTTTGGTTGCTGTAGCGCCACCTATGGGCCAATCGGGGTCATACTCTGATAGGTTGTCCCCAAATTGAGGCCTACCATCTGGCCAGGTTTCAAGTCTCTAGGCCTTACGGTTTGTCCTGCACGATGCGTTTTACGAATCCTTACAATTACAATAGGGTTTCAGCATTTCATGCTTGAACCCCTAATAAGAATGAAGGCTTTTTGCCAGTTATAGCGCCACCTATGGTCCGATCTCCATGAAACTCTGCATGCTTCCTCGCCATGTTCGGACACATATGCTCATCAATTTTGGTGAAGTTCTGAGTTTTCATGTGGGATTTATAGGCTTTTTAGTGTATTTTGCCACGCCCCTTTTCTAAATGACCCTGTTACAGCCACCCAAATGCCAAAGTTCAACTTTTTTTCGATAATTATTGATCTAGAGAGTCCAGACAATTGTCCTAGACTGGTTTGGTTCCGATCGGGCGAAAAACCAGGGACTAGTTCGCAAAAGTAGGTTTTGGACAAAATTCGACATAGCAGAAATTTTTTCCTGCCTACATCCAAATCGGAGATAGCCATTTTGTCCGCCTTGAGCCAAGGATTCCAACGATATAAGACACTTGATTCTGGGACAAACGGTCTAAGAGTTATGGGCGATTTTGAACTTTTGGTTGCTGTAGCGCCACCTATGGGCCAATCGGGGTCATACTCTGATAGGTTGTCCCCAAATTGAGGCCTACCATCTGGCCAGGTTTCAAGTCTCTAGGCCTTACGGTTTGTCCTGCACGATGCGTTTTACGAATCCTTACAATTACAATAGGGTTTCAGCATTTCATGCTTGAACCCCTAATAAAAATCAGGGCAATTACAATAGGGTTTCAGCACTTCGTGCTTGAACCCCTAAAAATCAGAGCAATTACAATAGGGTTTCAGCACTTCGTGCTTGAACCCCTAATAAAAATCAGCACAATTACAATAGTGTTTCAGCACTTCGTGCTTGAACCCCTAATAATAATAAAAATCAGCACAATTACAATAGGGTTTCAGCACTTCGTGCTTGAACCCCTAAAAATCAGGGCAATTACAATAGGGTTTCAGCACTTCGTGCTTGAACCCCTAATAAAAATCAGTACAATTACAATAGGGTTTCAGCACTTCGTGCTTGAACCCCTAATAAAAATCAGTACAATTACAATAGGGTTTCAGCACTTCGTGCTTGAACCCCTAATAATAAAAATCAGTACAATTACAATAGGGTTTCAGCACTTCGTGCTTGAACCCCTAATAAAAATCAGCACAATTACAATAGGGTTTCAGCACTTCGTGCTTGAACCCCTAATAATAAAAATCAGTACAATTACAATAGGGTTTCAGCATTTCGTGCTTGAACCCCTAATAAAAATCAGCACAATTACAATAGGGTTTCAGCACTTCGTGCTTGAACCCCTAATAAAAATCAGCACAATTACAATAGGGTTTCAGCACTTCGTGCTTGAACCCCTAATAATAAAAATCAGTACAATTACAATAGGGTTTCAGCACTTCGTGCTTGAACCCCTAAAAAGCAGGACAATTACAATAGGGTTTCAGCACTTCGTGCTTGAACCCCTAATAATAAAAATCAGTACAATTACAATAGGGTTTCAGCACTTCGTGCTTGAACCCCTAAAAATCAGTACAATTACAATAGGGTTTCAGCACTTCGTGCTTGAACCCCTAATAAAAATCCTTACAATTACAATAGGGTTTCAGCACTTCGTGCTTGAACCCCTAATAATAAAAATCAGTACAATTACAATAGGGTTTCAGCACTTCGTGCTTGAACCCCTAAAAATCAGTACAATTACAATAGGGTTTCAGCACTTCGTGCTTGAACCCCTAATAATAATAATAATAAAAATCAGCACAATTACAATAGGGTTTCAGCACTTCGTGCTTGAACCCCTAATAATAATAAAAATCAGCACAATTACAATAGGGTTTCAGCACTTCGTGCTTGAACCCCTAATAAGAACGCGAACAAAAACAATAGGTGCCTCCGCACCTTCGGTGCTTGGCCCCTAAATATAGCTGCAAGCAGCCATTACCGGGGCCAAGCAGAATAAGACGACAAGACGTGTCAGACCAATTGCAACAATGAGCAATTAAAGACATTTAAAGAAGATTTTAGGCAAAATGCCTGAAAAATCATAGAAACAGTAAATAAGAATATGATTTAATGGATTATCACTTTTGACCAATAGGTGGCGCAGTCACAAAACTGATGTGATGTGGTCAGAGTGAAGTGACAATGAGACAAACAAAGTTTGGTGTTAATATGTCAAGGCATTGCAGAAATAAAGCCTGAATAGTGCTTTTGGCATCATGCCTCAACTTTGCTGTTGCGGTATACTAAAACGGTTTTGTCAGTCATCCTCTGTGTCAGCATCAGAATTTTGTTTATGGAAAAGTTGCTCCACTCCCTGGAAAATGAGAGAGGAAATGTATTATAATCTAACAATACAAACTGCTTTGAACTCCCACATACAGTAACAAGTTGCAGACTTAAAATATTTATTCCAAACAAATTATATAAATGTTTTAAGGGATTTTACAGTACTAAATATTTACATCGGAGTCATGCAGCATTTATCATCTGCAATACTGTTGTGTAACCAGTAGATGTCTGTATAGCCCTATATATATAAACATATATCCATGGCTGTGTATTCCCTAGTTGCTGGATGTTTTCAGTCATAATTACTTGCATGTATTAAGTTTTTAATTTGGACATATATTTATTATTAAAGACTATTAAAGATTAAACATTTTTCTCAGAAATGTTCATTTGAAGTGCAATTTTTTGCATTATTATTGGTCAAATATGGACACAGAAAAAGCATTGTGTTACTCATACTAGCTACATATAATAGCTTTATCAGTCATCTTTATCACACAAAAGTAATCAGAATAAATATTGCGACCAGGACGATACTTCAAAATAATTGAGTGTTTACATATTATGAACAGAGACGTGGTCTGTGGTCAAGTCGTGTCTCTCCTCTTTCAAAAACTCTGCATCGCAAATTAATCAGCAATTGAGAAATTCAAGTTTAAATAGCTTTATTGGCATGGTAAAAAAAAAGGCTTTACATTGCCAAAGTTGAATCAGGCAGTGATTGACCGCTCTGGTCCTATGGCATCGGTCATTGACTGATACAGTACTTTTTGTACTGTAGGCTACAGTACAGATACTCTAGCCCAATGTTGTTTGGGGTGGCTGGGGGGAAATATGATCTAATCGAAGACTGTAACCGAATGTAGATAAACAAGTCATGTAATGATTGGGCTAAGTTAAATCAAGACAACACAGCTGTATAATGTTATGGGCTCTCACTGAGCTCTAAAATGCCTCTCCACCTGAAAAAAGCCAGTACTGTATTAAGTATTAGTATAGTATTAATTTTAAAAAATCAGACTTACCACGAGTAGGCTATCCAGTATCCTGATAGCGACGATGACTAATGATAATGATATCATTCGTCTGTAACGTTACTCTTCCTTCTATAAGAAATCATCTCAACAATATAGTGTAGCAGCAAATAAATACATATATAAACTTAATATCACTAAAATGAAATAGAAAGCTGCGATTACAGACGCTCACATCCACACATAAACACACCACTGACGTCTTCACTTCCAGGTGAAGAAGCTGTCAATTAAAAACTCAGTAGCCAATGAGAACACACTGCTACTAGCCCCGCCCCCACGAGAGAAATGTGTCAGAACAGCAAACGAAAACTCAGGCAGCAAAAACGAAAACTCCAGAAGCGTAAATGAAAACTTCAGAAGTGTAAATGGAAACTCTGGAAGCGCATTTGTAAGTTCAGATCAGCGAATGAAATATGAGAAATAGTTAGCAAAACATGCAGTGTATTAAAAACGAAGTCAAAAAATTTGCCTGCGATTTATTCTTTTTCAGTTTCAAAGATATTTTATTCAGTTTCAATATACATTTTTATTAGTTTCTTGAAAAGTTACGTTCATTATTACTGCCACAAAATTAATTCCATAGAATGCGCTGAGGCACTTCCTCCCATGCCTGCTTTTTTCACCATGTACTGGTTCGCACGGACAATATGTCAGTGGTGGCCTACGTGAACCGCCAGGGCGGTATCAGATCCAGAAATCTCAATGCTCTGGCGGAACGCCTCCTCGTTTGGGCTCAGCACTCCCTGCTCTCGCTGAGAGCCGCGCATGTGCCTGGTCGCCTGAATGACGGTCCAGACAGACTGTCCAGGGACAACGTTCCTCCGGGAAAATGGGCCCTGCATTCTCAAACAGTCCAGCTGCTATGGCGCCTTTTCGGCAAAGCGAAAGTCGACCTATTTGCGTCAAAAGACAACGCTCATTGCCCAATGTTCTTTTCGAAGAACGAGGACGCGCTTGCCCAAGCATGGCCCAGCTGCCCACTGTACGCTTTTCCCCCGATCTCGCTGTTACCACAGGTAATCAGGATAATCAGGGAGACTGGCCACTCGGTGCTCCTCATAGCCCCGCAATGGGAGAACCAAATTTGGTTCCCGGAGCTGATGCGGCTGACAGACTTAGCCCCATGGCCGATTCCGGTGAGAAGGGATCTCCTCTCTCAAGCCGGCGGCTCGATTTGGCATCCTCATCCAGAGCGCTGGTCTCTGCATGCATGGATAATCAACGGATACCCGTTGTCCTGCCAGAAGGGGTTGTGAACACGATCACGCAGTCTAGAGCTCCTTCTACGAGAAGGCTCTACCTGGTCTGTGTTTACTAGCTGGTGCGTCGACAAAAACCTAGACCCACAAACCTGTGGGGTCTCTGGGGTGCTTTGTTTCCTTCAAGAGCTACTGGATAAGGGCAGGACCCCTTCCACGCTCAAAGTATATGTTGCGGCCATTGCGGCGTTCGCAGAGTCAACGCGCGGCCAGTCAATAGGAAGGAACGAGTTCGTTATCCGCTTCCTTAGAGGAGCCAGGAGGATGAATCCCCCGCGACCCCCGTCGGTTCCTATTTGGGATCTTTCTATGGTCCTGGAGGCCATGAAAGCACATCCCTTTGAACCTTTACAGACCGTGGATCTGAAATACCTTTCGCTCAAAACCGCTTTTCTGATAGCCCTGTCATCAGTTAAGCGTGTGGGTGACTTACACGCGTTATCTGTTTACGCCGCGTTTCTCGAGTTTGGACCTAATGACTCAAGCCGAGACATGGTTATGTCCCCTAAGTGCTTGGCACTCCCTTCAGAGCGCAGGTTATTACATTATCGGCCCTACCGGGATTCGGGATTAACCTCCTTTGCCCTGTTAGGGCATTAAGGGTTTACGTCACACGCTCTGCCGCCTTCAGGCGCTCGGAGCAGCTCTTCGTTTCGTTCGGTGGGCGCGCCAAGGGCCTCGTCTAAAGACCTGCAGTGCCCCTTGGGCGTCAGGGCTCATTCCACTAGAGGCATGGCCTCTTCGTGGGCTTGGTCCAGCGGGATTTCTATTCACGACATTTGTATGGCGGCAGGCTGGGCCTCCCCCTCTACATTTGTTAGGTTTTATAACCTAGAAGTTCCTGCCCTGCAGGCAAGACTTTTGTCAGTCTAAGTTACGAGTATGTTCTGCTCAGATTTGTTCGCGCGCAGGCTACTCTCATATTAATCCTAGCTCCCCTGGTTGAGCTGCACTATAAGGGTAGATATTCCCATTTCAGTATGGACCGGCTGTGCCGCTCTGTATTCCCTGCCACATGATACTGTGTGCTTATGTACATGTACTGGCCCACTCAAGTTGGCCGTCTTATTCCCACTAATCTGTGTCCCCCGGGTGTGCCCCTGGGACTATATGTGGTTGATGCTTGCCGCGCACGGCGTTGACAAGGGGTTCCCGTAGCGTAAGCAACTTATGCAATACGAGAGAACCTCTCGTAAGAGAACGTACTCAGTTACTAACGTAACCTCGGTTCTCTCTAGAAGAGGGAACGAGTATTGCGTAACCTGCCGTGCTCGCGCCTCGAGCTGGTCTCGCTTCAGTCGATGAAAACCAGGTAAGCAGCTCCCGAGCCCGTCCTTTTATACACTAAGCCACGCCCATTCTGGCGGGCTATGACGCGTGGGCGTGACGTCACGCAGGGCTCAGTGGTAGGCTGCTGCAGTTGCCGCTGAGCAGCCAATGAGTGCGCTAGTTAGCCCGCTCTAGGTCTGCTAGCTGCTGCAACGCATTGACAATAAATACAAAATTAAGGATAATTTTTGGCTTCAATATCTCGAGAAAAGATGACTTTACCCGTAGCGTAAGCAACTTACGCAATACTCGTTCCTTCTTCTAGAGAGTACGTTATTGCTGCTCTCCCTGCTCTTATCCATGCTAGGCTACATGGATGCACAGGGAGTTCTTGCCCAGAACAGAACCATCCCGCAAATCTAAACTGTATGCTAATTGTCAATTGTATTCGACGATAGTGGTCCTGACAAAAATTACCCTGAACGCTTGCTACCCTGAACGCAACGCTGTCACGGTTCATAAATCCTATGTCTCTTTCTTGTCTCGTGTTCTGTTGTTGTGTGTGTGTGTGTGTGTGTACTGATTGTGTGGGCGTGCCGGCTCGTTAGCGCTCATCAGCGATCCAGCTCATCAATCTCATCACCAGCTGCAGCTCATCTCATCACCCTATATATGCTCACCACTTTCTCATCTCCTTTGTCAGATCGTTGTTTGTGGTGTCCCGGTGTTGTTCCAGTCAGCGTCTCGAGTCTTGTGCCTTTCTTGTTCCTGTTCGTGTTCCTGTGGATTTATTCTGGATTCATCTCACCTCTGGACTCATCCCACCGCACTGCTGCACTCCCTTTCACCGGGTTCATCTGGCTATCGGGGTCTTCGGGACTTTTACCAACTACTCATCATATATATACAATAAAGAGCTTTTACTTGCAATTGCTTCCTTTTCCGCATTCGTTACAGAACGATCTGACCTGAGCATGGAAGCAGCGAGTGGCTCTGCAAGTCCATTGGAGGCAGTTATGAATAACTGCATACAAAGAATGGACACTCAGCTCGCGCTGTTCAGGCTCTAGTGGCGCAGGTGTCTGGGCTCACCCAGCAGATACAACAGCAGCCAGCAGCCATATCTCCCTGTAGCCCAAGACTGGTTGCCCACTGAAGCTAAGCAGGGCTGAGCCTGGTTAGTACCTGGATGGGAGACCTCCTGAGAAAAACCAGGTTGCTGCTGGAAGAGGTGTTGGTGAGGCCAGCAGGCTCACCCTGTGGTCTGTGTGGGTCCTAACGCCCCAGTGTAGTGACGGGGACACTATACTGTCAAAGAGCACCGTCCTTCGGATGAGACGTTAAACCGAGGTCCTGACTCTCTGTGGTCATTAAAAATCCCATGGCATTTCTCGTAAAGAGTAGGGGTGTAACCCCGGTGTCATGGCCACACACCATTGGCCCTTACCAATCATGGCCTCCTAATAATCCCCTTACATTGAATTGGCTCTATCACTCTCTCTCCTATATCCGGTGTGTGGTGAGCGCACTGGCGCCGTTGTACTGTGGCTGCCGTCGCATCATCCAAGTGGATGCTGCACACTGGTGGTGGTTGAGGAGAGATCCCCTGACATGATTGTAAAGCGCTTTGGGTGTACAGTAGTACATATGAAAGCGCTATATAAATGCCCGATTCTATTCTATTCTATTCTAACAGCTTCGAGTTCCCACTGCACCACCCGCACCGCCGATTCCCCCACCACCACCAGCGGACCCCTCCCAGTCGGAGCCCCGCCTGCCGGTTCCAGAGGCTTATTCAGGTGAACCCAATTACTGTCGATCTTTCCTAACCAAGTGTTCAATGCATTTCTCTCTACAACCCAAGACATTCCACAACGAGCGAACCAAGGTCGCGTTTGTGTTGGCACTTCTGACTGGGAGAGCGGCGCTATGGGGAACGGCGGTGTGGGAGAATCAGGAAGAATGCTGCTCCTCGTTCCAGAGGCTCTCAGACGAGATGAGGCGGGTGTTCGACCGTGCCGTGGCGGGGAGAGAGGCTGCTAGAGTGTTGGCGGATTTACGACAAGGAGAGAGATCCGTATCTGATTTTTCGATTGAATTTCGAACACTAGCAGCGGAGAGCCAATGGAACGAGGAGGCGCAGTGGGACATGTTCCTGCATGGGCTGGCTGACCGCGTCCAAAAAAAGATCTACGCCATGGACCTTCCCACCAAGTTAAACGATCTCATTGCTCTGGCCCTGAGAGTGGACGCACGTCTTTCCCGAGTAGATCGGCGACCTCAGCTTAATCGTTCTCCTGGAGGGATCAAGGGACAACGCTTCGGAGGCGGGGACGCGGTCAGCCCCGTCAACGATCACGAGCCCATGCAGGTGGGTCGAGCCCGGCTTTCCCGGGAGGAGAAGGAGAGGCGGAGATCCCTGGGCCTTTGCATGTACTGTGGAGGAACTGGACATTTTGCTTACAGCTGTCCGTTAAAAGGCCCAGCCCGGCAGTAAGTATGAGGCTACTGTCGGGTGGGATCTCTGCCGAAAAGACCTCATCCACATCTACTCTCCTTCCGGTAAGACTCCGATGGTCAACTCACCTCCACGACTGTCGGGCACTTTTGGATTCAGGGGCTGAAGGTAATTTTATGGACCACACCTTTGCACGCAAGTTTCAAGTTCCCCTCAGACCCCTTACACACCAGATTGCAGTACACGCCCTCAATGGTCAAGAACTCCCCACCATCGCACTGGCCACCGAAGATATCACCCTCATCACATCAGGCAATCATACCGAGACCATCTCCTTTTACATACTGGACACTCCTCTTGCACCCATCATCCTTGGTCACCCCTGGCTCACCCGTCACAACCCCAAAGTGGACTGGCAGTCGAAGTCTGTGTCGGCATGGAGCAGTTATTGTCATAAGTCTTGTCTTGTGTCTGCCTGTCCGTCTGTTTCTGTCCCTGTGTTTCAGGAGGAGACTGCTTCTCTTCCCCCGCATCGTCCCTATGACTGTGCTATAGAGTTATTGCCAGGTACGTCTCCGCCTAAGGGCAAGTTATATTCACTCTCTGTTCCAGAGAGAGAGGCCATGGAGAAATACATTTCTGATTCTCTAGCAACGGGGTTCATCCGCCCTTCCTCTTCTCCAGCGGGGGCGGGGTTCTTTTTTGTAGGTAAGAAGGATGGATCGTTGCGATCTTGTATTGATTACCGGGGTTTGAACAGCATCACAGTAAAGAATACGGTAACCCTTCCTTTTACAGTCCCCTAATTACTAGGTATTTACCTGGTAAATATATGGTAAGTTATAGTTGGTTATTGGTAATTACCACAGGTAACAAGAATGTAAATGCAGAGAAACTACAAACTAATTACTAGGTATTTACCGGGTAAATATATGGTAAGTTATAGTTGGTTATTGGTAATTACCACAGGTAACAAGTATGTAAATGCAGAGAAACTACAAACTAATTTCTAAGTATTTACCTGGTAAGCATATGGTAAATTATAGTATTTTAGTGTGTAATTACTTAAGGTGATTAATATGCAATTACAGAGAAACTACCAGGGAAAAAAAACACCACTGTTAAATATCAACTCAACAAAGTACTGTGTACTTGTTACCTGTTTAGGCTGGTAATAACTCAGATTTAATTGTGTACTTCCTCAGAATGTAGGCAGCCAATTTTTAGAAACACCTCCAGTATTACCCATCAATTCAAGTTAGCTTTGTAGTTATCCTAGGGTTATGTTGGTAACAGTCCATGTTTATTTATTACTATCTTGAAATTAAGACGGTAGTTTCCAATAAATTACCTTGTCTTACATAGTTGTTGTTCATTGCTACACCCATTTATAGAGGGTTTATCAAATAATTTACCTTACACTTATCATAACTCATGGTCATAATTCATAAAATCGCATATACATTTACTTTATCAATTTTTCGGTATTTACCTCTTGGCTGGCCTGGTCTCTTTTATCAATCAGTCACTTGTCCAGCAAATGTATGTAAGATAGCTTATCACAGTTCAGCCAGGGTATTACCGTATTTACAAACTCCAAGAAAGTTTTATCTTCTGGCCACGAACATCAAACTTTCTGAGTTTATGAATTAAAGACTACTCAAGGTAGTCTATAATATCGAGCTTGTAGCTTAGATCTTTTATTTCATTGACTTTATAAGGTGGGGTTTCAAACACAGAGACAGTTAAAAATATAAATGGATTTTAATAAATGCAAAACTAGAGAGATTATATGAGCTACAAATATAACCGTACGTAAAAAGGCAAACAATAAAACAAACAAACATTTAACCAAACAAGAACATAAAACATAGCGTGATCAGGGTGAATGAAATGAAAGAAAGAAAGAAAGAATATAGAGAGAGGAGAAAAGAGGGTAACTTAATTCACAGACCTAAGAGCGAGACACCTGAAATCAGCTGTTAGAGATCAATACTTGCACGATTTTGGACTCTTTCAGTGTGATGCTGGAAAGGGGGCGCGCGTGTGCGCGTGTCCGGCTGGTTTGCGTCTAGCTTCGTCTTCAGGTGTCGTTTCGCAAGACGATGTAAAGGCTCACTTGAATTTAACGTTACTGAGAAAGTTCAGATAATTTCCCTTGTGGAGGGGAAAGGCGAGTATGAACTTAGTTGCAAAGAACGGCAGCTTCTACATGACGCCAGGCATGCATCCCAGAGAGAGAGGCCAAGGCCTGTCCAGCTGGTTCCGTTGGGAGGAGAAACGCTGCGAGTGGAGGAGAGGAAGGTCAGAGCTAGAGAGAGTGTTGAGAGAGAGCGAGAAGAAGAGGTCTCTTCTTTTTAAAAGACATCTGTTTACGCCCTCTTTTTGGGACAACAGCAAATCAGATCTTCTGATCTGAGGCGGGAAGAAAGTTTCTTTGTTTGTGAAGAAACGCCTACTTTGACTGTCATGTGAGAGATCGAAAATAGCATTCATATTTAGAAATATGGTATTTCCTGGAATAAATGCATATTATTGTACTTTGCAGTCAAGATTCGACTCCGACATGTTTTTCCCATTACATTGACACCTCGAATGACGTTTTTGCATGAAAGAAATACAGGGTTACATAATTTCCTCATAATCACTAGCATAGTGATTTTGGATTAACATAATAACGTTGCATAGAAACCTCAGACATTATCTGGCCAATTATACACACATAAAAATACATATCAAAGACATTGCTATTGGATCACATGTGTGGAAATGTACGTTTCAAAGTCCAGAGTGTGTTTGTGTGTGTGCATTGGAATGTCATGGAATGTTGGCTTGCAGAGGAACTGGATGAGCTGCAGCTTTGGAGTCATAAAGTTTATGACCAGGTCGAGGTCGGGTTACAAGACACTATTGAGGAACCTTCTTTCAGTGAACCTTTAGAATTCAAAACTATACTCTAGCAAACCACACCTCTATTATAATGGCAAACTAACCACACATGCATAATGGAATTGTACATATATTTAAAAGGGAAATTGCTTATCCTGAGTTACACACAAAGGTTGGTCTCTTTGTGTGTGTGTGTGGAGTATCTGGAATGTCTCGAGTCTATAAAGTCACAGGGAGTTCACGCTGAACTGGGGGGGATCCCAGCCACACTGGCGCTGGTGAATTACCCCCGTAGGGAGTACGGTCTTCCTAAGGACAGAGAAGATGTGTTTGACACCCTCATGATTCACTTAATTTGAAACGCAGATGTCTGTAGGTCATTGTTGCTACAGTGTTCCTGTGGATTTATTCTGGATTCATCTCACCTCTGGACTCATCCCACCGCACTGCTGCACTCCCTTTCACCGGGTTCATCTGGCCATCGGGGTCCCTGCGCCGCTAGCCTGTCTGTTCTGGACTTTTACCAACTACTCATCATATATATACAATAAAGAGCTTTTACTTGCAATTGCTTCCTTTTCCTCATTCGTTACAGACGCATTGCTCACTTTAATCTGTAGAAACGATAAAATGATGCAATTATGTCCCACGGTCCGATGGGAAACCAAGCCAGGGTCCTGAACCATTTGAAAATCGCTGTACTATACCATGTAACCAACAAAAGTAATTATTTAAAACACTGTTTTCACTGTAACAGGGGTCACTTCCATATCGCACAGCTTTTTTAGTAATATCTGTCGCGCTAACCCGGTGGAGGTGTGGCTGTCTTCTGTGTACCCGTCATTTCTTTCTTCTGCATGCCGCCTCCCCTGCGCGCACTCTGCATGCCAGCCCGCACGTGACTGTGCGTGCGCTCTGGTGCAGGCTCAACCAGGTGAATTGAATTGGGGAAATTAGAAGCTCGCGCCTAGTTCAGTGTTTCAAATACGCGCATTAGTCATTTGACTGGAGGACGACGGACAAAGAGGTCGGCAGAGGCACAAACTCATTCACTGTGAGGAACTGGGACTTTTTGATTATGACGGGCTATCGGTAAGCTCACGTGGACTCTTCTTTCACAGACTCTCGTTTAAATCCTTTGTCTGTTTTGTCTGTTTGGTATTTAATGTGGTAAATGTGTTAATGTTACAGGTGAAGTTTGAAAGTAATTATTACTGCATGGTTTAAAGAGATACTGATAAACTGATAAGACCAAATGCTTAGATTGGTATAGTGTTGCTTGTAAAATGCAGAGTAAAAGACCAAGCTGTGTTGCCTGTAAAAATGCATTTGACCTTTCCTGTGTTAGGAAAATACCTGTTTATTTAAAATGTTTGTGTTTTTCTTTTTTCTTTTATTTATTTAACCCTCATGTGGTGTTCAAAACCCTATAACACCTGTGGTGTTCCCGGTCAAAAATGACCGGCCCATAAAAAAAAGCTTATAAATCACTCATTATACCATATTTTCACCCAATCTTGGATTCAATCTTTTTGTCAACATGTTCTCTTTCAATTAGGACTGGTTTTATATTTTGATTTGCATCTGAATAATCATAGGCCTCATTTATTTGAGAGTAGGCATTTCATTTTTTGAGTAATTTTTTTTTAATTTTTTAATAATTTTGGAAATATTAAATAAAATCTGAAGAAAATTGGTATTGTTGATCACACTAGTCTACTCTAATGTTTCACCAGGAATTTTGTTTTGAAACTTTTGTTTTGTAAAAAATATGGCACATAGTCACACTTGTGGTGTTCCCGGTCAAAAATGACCGGCCTATAAAAAATAGCTTATAAATCACTCATTATACCATATTTTCACCCAATCTTGGATTCAATCTTTTTGTCAACTTGTTCTCTTTCAATTAGGACTGGTTTTATATTTCTGTTTGCATCTGATTAATCATGGGCCTCATTTATCTGAGAGTAGGCATCTCATTTTTTGAGTAAAAAACAAATAATTTATGAGTAAATTTGGAAATATGAAAAAAAAAAAATGAAAAAAAATGGCTACTGTTGATCACACTAGTCTACTCTAATATTTCACCAGGAATTTTGTTTTGAAACTTTTGTTTTGTAAAAAATATGGCACATAGTCACACTTGTGGTGTTCCCGGTCAAAAATGACCGGCCTATAAAAAATAGCTTATAAATCACTCATTATACCATATTTTCACCCAATCTTGGATTCAATCTTTTTGTCCACTTGTTCTCTTTCAATTAGGACTGGTTTTATATTTATATTTGCATCTGATTATTCATAGGCCTCATTTATTTGATAGTAGGCATCTAATTTTTTGAGTAAAAAACAAAACATTTTTGAATAATTTTGGAAAAATTAAATAAAATCTGAAGAAAATTGGCACTGTTGATCACACTAGTCTACTTTAATGTTTCACAGGGAATTTTGTTTTGAAAAACTTATTTTGTACAAAATGGCACAGAGTTACTCTTGTGGTGTTCCACTGGGCCATTGAGGGCCATTGTTTCAGTTGGCCATTGAAAGTGAATGGGAGAGACATGTGTTAGAAGTCCATGAGGAATATCTTTAGATCTGAGTGATGGATTATGGTGAGTTTGGGCTCTTTTTAATCTTAACAATCTCATGTAAATAATGATGTGCCATTTTCCACAATTTATGCATGCTTCATTGAGTTATGAGTTAAAACGCGACATAAGTGCTAGGCTACATCTATATTCAAGGCTCTGTGTGCGCCTGTTGGGGTTTGTGTGTTACAACTCCATTAGGAATATCTTTAGATCTGAGTGATGAATTATGCTGAGTTTGGGCTGTTTTTAATCATGATAGTCTGCTGAAAATAATGATGTACAGTTTTCTACGATCTGTGCATGCTTTGTGAAGTTATGAGCGAAAACCAAACGTGAGTGCTTCATGAGTATATACTTGGCTAGATGCGTCTGTGGTATTTTCTGTGTTAGAACGCCATGAGGAATATCTTTAGATCTGATTGATGGAATATATTGAGTTTGGGCTCTTTTTAATCGTGAGCTCCTGCTGTAAATAACGATGTGCCATTTTTCATGATCGATGTATGTTTCATGAAGATACGAGTAAAAAGGCCAAGTCTAAGCTACCTTGATTGGCTACGTGAGTCTGTGCGTCTGTGGTATTTTTTTTGTGTTAGAACTCCATGAGGAATATCTTTAGTTCTGAGTTATGGATTATGTTGAGTATGGACTCATTTTAATTGTAAGCATCTGCTGTAAATAATGATGTGTCATTTTCCACAATCGGAGCATGTTTCATGAAGTTACGAGCGGAAATGTGTCTAAAATTCAGAATCCATACATGGTTTACACATGGGTCTCTTGAAGGGCTTCTTTTAGAAAAACCTAGCTCAAGTTTAGTAAAAAGCCTGAAACAATTATGCTTGTTGTATTCTACTCATTGAGACTGTAAGAAAAAATGATGTGGACGTCGAAGATCTCAAAAATGAAGTTTATTACAGCAAAGTAGTAACAAAGTACAGACAGCACTTCGGATTCAGCGGAGTCATACAGAATGAATCTCATCATCTCAGCTCAAATATTTATCCTCTATTCCGTTTGTCTTCCCCCTCTACATGTAAATTAAGCACATCGTCTTTCCCTTCAACATGTAAATGAAGCTCTGTTTTTAAGTGTAATTTAAGAATAATAGATTCGTCTTCCCTCTCAACATGAGGCTGAAACTCTGTCTTAAATGTAAATTGAGGATCTTTCCTCTGTGCCCACATCTTTGATGTTCTGTGAGATCAGAACAGCAAAAGGCTAAGGTGATAAAATCTATCTGAAGTGGATCTTCTGTTAAAACTAAATGGTCAAATGTTTTAGGTGATAAGATCTATCTGTAGTGGTCACATCTTTGATCTTCTGTTAAAACAGAACGGTCAAATGTTTAAGGTGACAAGCTATTTGAAGTCCCTGTAATCAAGATGGTTGTTGGTTGCCCTCTGTGATACTATTTACATATTACTGAGATTGGATGTAATTGTCTCTATATGATAATTAAGCTCTGTTAAGTGAAGGAACATTTTGATATATATATTGGAGTGGAAGTTATTGGGAACAGACCATAATTTCTTATAGACCCCCCTTTGATGCTCTTGGCCCAAAGTAGCATCACCACCACTCCCTTTTCATAGATAACACCTCCCGAAACCTGGTGGGCAGGTGCCCCAGTGGCGGCATAGCCCTGGCTTAGGTTGTTCCCTTATGGCCATCAGAGAATCGTACCCGTCTTCGGGATCTATGCCTCCTGCACACTGAGTTATGGCTCTACTTCACTTGAGCAAAATTATCATAGTTTGTGATTTAATATATATATATATATATATATATATATATATATATATATATATATATATATATATATATATATATTTTTTTTTTTATATACGAGGTAACCAAGAACCATCATATCCACTTTGGAACATTCAATATTGATCATGGAATTATCTATAATCTAACTATAATCTAATGTTTAAACATGAAACGTATACATCAATCTATAATCTAATGTTTAAACATAGAACACATATATCACAACAAGGTTTTTTTTTTTTTTTTTTTTTTGAAATAGGTAAAAAAAAAAAAAAAAATTTAAATTTTTTTTTTTGGAAATAGGTAATCATCACATCCAACGGGAACGTCCAATATTGATCATAGAATTATCTTCAATCTTACGTTTCAGCATGGAACACATACAGCATAACATAATGCACTGACCGATAATAAGAATGATACATACACAAACAGCAGTTTTAAAGGTAACATCCCAAAGTAAACCAGAATAGGCAATAGCTAAGTCTCCATCATGCATCTGTTTTGTCAGAGCCTCATCTTTTCCTTTAAGGCCTTGTTGAGCTTTCACAATGTGGGTATCTTTCCTTTGCATCAATGACATTAACATATTGTCTAATTTTGGTAGCTCAAACTCAAATTCAGGAATGTTTTCCACAAAACCTAATTGTTCCTCTGAATTGGGTGACATTGTTTGTTGCGTAATATTTATATAAGGAAAATAATAATTTCCTATAGACCACGTTGATTCTAATGTCAAACAAAATGAGGTTGCATTAATTGGACAAAATGTTTGATTATCGTTGACAGAGATGGAGAAGTGACTCAGAGTTGTTGTAACACATGTTTTCTTATCTAATACTATTACCCTAGTGAAATTATTGTGCATATGAGTCAAGCTGATTTCACAAGCCTCATAGCTTGTCTGGGGTGTTCCACACAATGGGTGTTTTTCCACAGCATCACATTCACAAATGAAACCACATGAAGTCTTGTCGCAACATTCTATATCTACTCCTCGCCATTCTCCTGATGGTAACTGAGTAACAAATTTTGGCAAGTTCTTTCTTTCCTTAAGCACATTTTCCTGTAATATTCCTAGATTGTCCACACTTAAAATCTTTTCAAACACCTGTTCCTTCTGGAAAACTGGTACTGAAACGGTTAAAAGCATAGCATACATTTGTCTCATGAAACAACCAAACCTATCAAAACTATTCCCAGCAGAACAGGCCCAAGAAGTATCCTTCGGTTTATTTATTACTGTATCATTCCACCACCTTAAAATCTGAATGGGTGGAATTCGGTTTTTGGGTTTTGATGGCTCTCCCCCATGGCGAGAGAAAGGCAAGTGTATACCTTCCATCAATGGACCGTAATCCAATGGACTATAAAATCCAGGAGGAATCGGATGAGAAGAAATCTTAGCCATCCTGAGGATGTAACTGTAAGGGATGGGCAGTTTGCACTTACCCAATCTATTCATAAATGTTTTTAAATTGTCTGATGTGGAATTAAAACAATCTTTGAGTCCAAACCATTTCATCATTACTTCCTCTGTAAAAAGAGTAGATGGAACTTTACCTGCCAATACTTCTTCCAAGATATGGGTGATTTCCTGATGCTTGATGGAAGCAAACTGTGCACAATATAGTTGTTTCTGCATACTGTTAAAAGCTTTTTTTGTCTGTTGGGCTATGATTGATAGCGCGGATGCAATAGTGTGAACATCTTGAACAGTTTCTTTTTCTTCATTTAGACCTTCCTGCAAATACGCATCCGTTTGTAGAACCTGTTGTCCGACGAGAGCTTTGAGTTTAAGCTCATTCCGCTTCAGTTCCTGTGCACTTATCCAGTTGGATATGCCTAAACCTGTTCCAGTGGCTCCAAGCATATTGTCTACAAATCCTAATAGTTTCCGTCCAGTAGGGGCTTCTCTGAGGTGACCTTTTGGTGGTTCCCCTGGTGACTGATTTGTCGGCGTGTGAATTGCTACAGCGCTATGATACCTCAGGAAAACTGTGGTGATAAGGTCTTTATACATCTCTGTCACACCTTCTCCTCTGCATTGTCCATCCATGTCTGGAGACCATGCTGTTAGGTTTACTAGGACTGGCACATGGATCCATTGAATGTTGTTGATCAGCACCCCTTGATAAGGCCTTGTCACCACTCCATAGGAAGGTGCTGATTGCTGCTCTGGACACTCCTGCATCATCACCATCACTGGGAGGATCACAGCCACGATATAACACCACATCTTTATTTGTCTTGGTTGGGGTTCTGAAAAATACATGCAAACAGAAAGAGTTACCCCCCCCCCCCCCTTTTTTTTTTTTTTAGCAAACAATAACAACATTATCATTAAAACACATACACAGTTATTAATCACACAGTAACAACACAATGATTAATTAAAATATATATACATAAGCAAATTATGAGATTAATAGAATAAAAATATAAGCACGAATTGATAACAAACACATTTTCTTGTTTTTATGTATTTGTTTCGTTAGGTCTGTCATCTGATTTTTTATATGGTTTCATCTGATCAATGTGGAACCATTTCTTCACTGGGTGTCTGTTTTTAGTTTTATGACAGATTTTGTAAACTGCATCTCCACATTTGTCAATCACTGTGTATGGTCCAATCCAGTTAGCGGACCATGGACCCTCGTGGTGATAGTTCTTTACCATCACCTCATCACCAAGCTCAAATTTCTGGACATGCACATCCTGATCATAATACATCTTGTTGTATTTCTGACTGAGCCCAATTTCTTGAGCAGCTTGGTTATACATAGCTGTTAATGATTTACACAGATTCTTGAGGAATGTTTCTGTTGTCCATCCTTCAATCATAGGTTTGGGAACTTCAGATAAAAGATGTTCTGGTAATCTCATTTTTCTCCCTGTCATCAATTCATGGGGACTAAAACCTGTACTTTTGTGAACAATCCCTCTAACTGACGTCAGTATGCTTGGAAGGTTTTGAGCCCAATTTGGACCATTCTCTAACACCATTTTTTTCAAAGCTGTCTTCAAAGTTCTGTTTGATCTTTCCACCCCTCCAGATGATTGTGGATGATGTGCTATATGGAGCCTATGCTTTATTCCAAGCAGTTTTGCAAGATCTACATGGATTTTCCCTGTAAAATGGGCGCCTCTATCACTTTCTAAACTCAGAGGAAGGCCAAATCTACAGTACACTTGTTCCCAAAGTACTCGTGCTGTGGCAGAAGCAGTATCAGACTTGATTGGAAAAGCTTCAATCCATTTGCTAAATGTGTCAATAATCACTAGAATATATCTGTACCCTCCTTTAGCCGCAGGTAAAGGACCAATATAATCAATCTGAAGGTTCGTCCAGGGGCCTTCAGCAAGGCAAGTCGGTCTTAAACAGCCCTTCTTTTTTACCCCTGAGGGATTCATTTGAGCACACGTTAAACAATTTGCACAGTATTCTTTCACATCCTTATCCATGCCTGGCCACCAAAACATATTCCATATCCTGTCCTTTACCTTTGTTACACCTAAGTGTCCCCCCTGATTGTGGATATGATACAAAATATCATTCCGCAATCTTGTAGGTGGAATCCATACTGGATTATCACCATTCCTGTACAGTAGTATATCATCATGTATTATCAATTGTGCATCATGTGGTGCAAATGGACCATCTTTAATAGATTGATCATTTCTTTTCAGCCTGATTGCTTCTGTTATCAAAGGATCGCCCTTTTGGGCATTTTTCAAATCTACTGGTTCTTTAAGGGTGATAGCTGCGATTGATTCTTGTTCCTTAATACCTGAAAATGTTACTCCTTCCATAGCCGCTTTCTTTGCTAATTCATCAACTATTAAGTTTCCGTCCCCATGTTTATCTGTTCCTTTCTTCTGATGAGCTTTAACTTTCAACACTGCAATTTTATGAGTGCTCTCCTCAGCAGATGACCATAATGCTTGTATCGGGCCACAATGAACTAGAGGTTGTCCATCTGCACTGGTAAAACCCCTCTTCTGCCAAATCGGCAAATACTCTGTAAGGGAATTAACCACAAAGGCAGAATCTGAATATATGTTCAAATCTGAGTCTGGGATGACCTCTAATGTTTGTAATACAGCTGTCACTTCTGCTTTCTGAGCTGAAAAATGAGATGGACATTTATATAGAAAATTTCCTCGATCACAATGAATAGCGAAACCTGTATGGTACTTCCCATCTTGCCAAAACCTAGAACCATCAACATACACATCAACAGCTCCTTCAATAGCTTTTACCTCAAAGACACTGTCAGAAGATGGGATGTGTTCATCTTCACAAGTGTGTGGAGCACCTTCATACAGAAGTGTTCGGGGTAGCATGGAGTTGGGTTTGTAGACAGTTTTAAAATTTTTGGATCCTAAATCTAACGTCCATCTACCTAGTCTAGCACTCGATACTCCTTTCACTTTCCCATTTAAGAGAAGCTGTAAAGGAGTATGTGGCGTATGCAGTGTCACTTCATTGAAACCATAAATGTATTCAAAATGTGACATTGCCCAGTGAACGGACAAAAGATGTCTTGTACAGGAATCAAATGCTTTTTCAACAGGGGAAAGTACTCGAGACGCATAAGCAATTGGACGCAAATTTCCTTGCACATCCTGCAGAAGGACAGTTGAAAGAGTTTCCTCTGTTGCAGCTGTCTGCAATATGAACGGTTGTGTTCTGTCTGGATTGCGAAGGGCTGGAGCTTTAATTAAGGCGGCTTTCAATTTTTCAAATGCTGTCTGATGCTCCGGACCCCAATCTAAGGAATCATTTTTCTTCTTTTTTCCTGAAAGGAGAGAGTTTAAAGGTTTTGCAATATCTGCAAAGCCTTCAATGAATTCCCTACAGAATCCCACTATTCCTAAAAAAGATCTCAAAGCTGTTACTGATACTGGAACTGGAAGTCTCTGAATAATTTCCACCTTGTGTGGGTCAGGTGTCCGCCCCCCTTCGCTTATTTTTATACCTAGATAAGTGACTTCTGACTTAAGCAACTGAGCTTTTCTTGGATTCAATTTAAGTCCAGCGTCATCCAGCAACTGAAGTAATTCTGCTAACAAAGTGAGATGTTCTTCCCTGTCAGCAGTCTGCAATAACAAATCATCCACATATTGAATCAGACATTCAGGCTTAGAAAAGCGTTCGAGTATTTTAGCTAAACACTGGTGGAACAGGGTAGGTGAGTTCACAAAGCCTTGTGGAAGAACGTTCCATGTGTACTGTGCGTTTCTGAACTTAAAAGCAAACTTGTATTGACACTCTGGATGTAATGGAATTGACCAGAAACCATTTGACACATCAAGAGCCGAGTAGTAGTTAGCCTCTGGTAAGAGAGATGCTAGGACATCAGGGGTGGAAGCTACTACAGGTGCACAAGTCTGTGTACATTTGTTTAGCTCCCTGTAATCTATGCATAATCTCCAAGAATTGTCTGGTTTGCGAACAGGCCAAATTGGGGCTAATGATGGAGAAAAGCATGGTCTAATAACACCCTGTTCTAATAGAGAATCCACTGTATGCTGTATACAGGGATTCGCCTCATCTGGATAATTATACTGTCTGAGAGAGGGTGGGTCACGACCCTGAATCTTCACTTCCATTACACTAGTATCAACTCTGCCACAGTCATGTTTTGATTGAGCAAAAACACCTCTGCTTTTTCTCAATATTTCTGACAATTCTGAATCTTCCACTGATAACAATGTATCTAAATCATATTCCTCTGATTTTTTTATTGTATGTACAGCATGTACATCAGAAATCTCCACAACTTTATCTTCACTCTGAGGATTACGCCAAATACAATTGTTGCCATAGTCAATAATATATCCACGCTTAGTCATAATATCTGAACCTAGGATACTACGACTATCACCTGTTCTGCTGAGCCATGCTTTGTCTTTGAATTTATCTTTCCCAATTTGAAATGACATATTATCTGTTTGTGATGCTAGAGATATTGTTCCATCAAAACCCTCCAATGTTATTGTCTTTTTACTGTTCTGTGAGAAATTTTCTGAATGAAGAATTGTTAATGAAGCACCAGAATCTACTAACCAATCATTGCATCGACCTCCAACAGCAATATTTACAATTGGTCTACCATGATTATCTCTTGACAGTGGTGCTACATGTGTTATGGAGGCCTGTGATCCCTATGCTGAGGAACACTTGGCTTCAGATCTCTGCTTATCCAAATTGGAACGAAGTTCCTCGTTCTCCTTACTCAATCTGTCTACTGTGGTCTTTAATTGATTTAAATCAATTTTTGGACCTGTTCTTTTGAATGTAGATTTGCACATTCTGGAAATGTGTCCCTCTTTGCCACATGAGTAACATACTGGGAGGTTATCAGGGTTATAAGGAGGTGGTCTCTCCACTATATCCCCTGTATTGTGGTCTTCTTTTTTCCAGTAGACCTCTCGATCACTGTTCTGATATGGTTTTCTAACATTTATTACTGACACAGGATGAGATTTTTTTTCATTAGCATTATTGTTGTAGAACTGTGTCATTTTAGCAATTATGTCATCATATTCAGACAGAGGTGTCACAAACATCGTCACAGCAGAACGGGTGGATGAGTCACATTTGCTAATCAAAGCAGTCTTGAAACTGATATCATTCTGAGTAATATCAGGATTGCCACTGAAAATCTTAAATGTCTCCAGTAATCGTTCTGAGAATGCTGCTGGATGTTCCCCTTTTCTCATTTGCATCTCAGATATCCTATCCCAATTAACTGACATCACACCTAGGACATCCAGCAGTGCCTGTTTCCTCTCTGACTTAGTAGCAGTTCTGTTCTTCACTTTCTGAGTTAATGCTCCAGACAAAGTGTCAGGCAAACACATTCTTAGCAATACACGTAAAATTGTAAACTTCAGCATATTCCTCCAAGTTTTTCAGAAAATCTAATGGGTCGTGTTTGGCAGAATCAAATTTTCCAATATTCTTGATCACAGCTTCTAATTCATTTGGATTAAAACCTCTGACTATAGTAGAAGTTATTGGTTCTTCCCCTTCTTCAGTATCACGCATAGTTGTAGTAGCATGAACTGGTGCCATTGGAAACCTAACTGTACAGTCAGAGTATTGGCTAATTAATGACTCAGAATCTTGTTCCCAACCCTCAGCACTGTCTTCCTTCAAATCTGGCATCTCTGAAGCTTGATTACAAAAAGTGACACCTAATGTCTTACTTGTATTTTTCTGAGTTTTGCCATTTTTTATAATGAACTGACAAGCTGTCTTAGCTTCTTCCAAATCCTTAAACAATGATTCCACAGAAGATCTGAGCATACTATTGTTAGTTCTAAGAAGCGCAATCTCATTTTGCATCCTGACTTTTTCTTCTTTGTATATCATTTCAGTAGCCTGGTAATTGTTTTGTGAAATTACCCCGAGTCGCTCATTTTCAGTCTCCAATTCCTCTACTCTCTTCCTGGTTACTTTGTAGGAAGCAAAAACAGCTTGAAGCGCATTTGCTACCTTTCCTTTTTTGTTCCTAGGCATTTTGGGATAATTTTCAAACTTGGAGATAGCCCACTCATATGGTTTATCAACAATATTTTCTATTCCATCAAACAATCCCTGAGAACCGTGTTTAGCGATGTATTTAACAATCATTTCTTCCATTTTAAAGTTTTATCTGGCTTTACAGTAACTTGTGTATTCACAACGTCTGATTTAAATGACTATGCGTTATCTAGATGTTTTAAGATATTCGTTAGTCAATTTATTCACAGATTATATGCAAATGAACACAACCAGCACACTGAGCGAACCTTCTAAACTTAATCAATGTCACAGTCCTTAGGATCTTAAATTTGACACAAAATCGTTTAGGAGACAAAATAAAATAAAAATAACACTGTCACAGTACGTCGGACACAACCGCACTACGTCGGGTTTTTATGTTATTTTCTTAAAACAGCTTGCTTATCAGTACTTCGGTCATAAACAATATATAAAAAAAAATTAACACTGTCACAGTACTTCGGACACAACCACACTACGTCGGGTTTTATGTTATTTTCTTAAAACAGCTTGCTTATCAGTACTTCGGGTTCAAACAATATTTTATGAATTTTAAAACAATGCCACAGTACGTCGGGCAAAACCACACTGCTTCGGGTTCTTTGTTTTAAACTTCACAGAGTCACGGCGCGTCAGACTCACTAGCCTGCACTTTAACGCACAATAGTTGTGAAATAATTCTGTGACCACACTGCGTCGGGTCTATTCACTTACTTTAGAATTTCCTCAGAATTATTACAACTTCATACATTTGTTTCAGTTACTTTAGAAACAACCAATATAATATAACTCTGCCACCACACTACTTCGGGTTGATTCAATTACTTTAGAATCTTAACAGAATTATAACAGACCAACACCAAGTTTCAGTTACTTTAAAAACTTTACAATTAAGCACTTTGTTTCAATTACTTTAGAAACAACAATTCCAATACAACTCTGCCACCACACTACTTCGGGCTTATTCAGTTACGTTAGAATTTTAAACAAAATTGTACGGAATAGGCTTAAAACTCCTCCTGCTAATACTGAATAAACCAAATTCGATCTCTTCTGTCCTTAATTTTTTTTCTTTTCTAGATTTTTTTAAAACGAGGAATTCCTTGACAAAAACAGCATAAATGAAAGAAAACAGCTTTTTCTTACCTTTTCCCTTTTTTTTTGTTGTAAATCCGTCGACTGGGTCTGGCTCGCCAATGTAAGAAAAAATGATGTGGACGTCGAAGATCTCAAAAATTAAGTTTATTACAGCAAAGTAGTAACAAAGTACAGACAGCACTTCGGATTCAGCGGAGTCATACAGAATGAATCTCATCATCTCAGCTCAAATATTTATCCTCTATTCCGTTTGTCTTCCCCCTCTACATGTAAATTAAGCACATCGTCTTTCCCTTCAACATGTAAATGAAGCTCTGTTTTTAAGTGTAATTTAAGAATAATAGATTTGTCTTCCCTCTCAACATGAGGCTGAAACTCTGTCTTAAATGTAAATTGAGGATCTTTCCTCTGTGCCCACATCTTTGATGTTCTGTGAGATCAGAACAGCAAAAGGCTAAGGTGATAAAATCTATCTGAAGTGGATCTTCTGTTAAAACCAAATGGTCAAATGTTTTAGGTGATAAGATCTATCTGTAGTGGTCACATCTGTGATCTTCTGTTAAAACAGAACGGTCAAATGTTTAAGGTGACAAGCTATTTGAAGTCCCTGTAATCAAGATGGTTGTTGGTTGCCCTCTGTGATACTATTTACATATTACTGAGATTGGATGTAATTGTCTCTATATGATAATTAAGCTCTGTTAAGTGAAGGAACATTTTGATATATATATTGGAGTGGAAGTTATTGGGAACAGACCATAATTTCTTATAAGACCTTTCAAATGACATATGACACAGGACTATCTGAGCTGTATGATGTATTTGACATATTGCTGAATGTAATACAAAAAAGTAGTTTATAAATTATGATTTTTTTTTCTTCTAATTATCAGCAAATAACTCGGCACTACTTAGGAGTTTATCAAATTGGCTACATTCATTGTAGATTTCAGACTCTAAGCTTTCAAATGACACCTATTTTAAGTTGATCAAGGTAATAGTTTTGAAAAATATAATGATTATTTATTTCGCAGCTAGGTGGCGCTTGCAGGGGGTACACTCAGTTTTAGAGTGATAACTCAGCAGTCGTTAGGAGTTGATCAAAGTGATTAGATGCATTAAAAAGCTGAGATTCTAAGCTTTAAAATGATACATATTTTGTGTTGTTCCATTCATTGGATGCATTGGTCTTTCCCATTCACTTTCAATGGCCCATTGAAACAATGGCCCACAATGGTCCTCAATGGCCCAGTGGAACACCACAAGTGTAACTCTGTGCCATATTGTACAAAATAAAAGTTTTTCAAAACAAAATTCCTGGTGAAAAATTAAAGTAGACTAGTGTGATCAACAGTGCCAATTTTCTTCAGATTTTATTTAAAATTTCCAAAATTATTCAAAAATAATGTTTTTTTTACAAAAAAAATTAGATGCCTACTCTCAAATAAATGAGGCCTACGATTAATCAGATGCAAATAGAAATATAAAACCAGTCCTAATTGAAAGAGAACAAGTTGACAAAAAGATTGAATCCAATATTGGGTGATAATATAGCATAACAAGTGATTTATAAGCTATTTTGTGTAGGCTCGTCATTTTTGACCGGGAACACCACAAGTGTGACTGTGTCATTTTGTACAAAATAAAAGCATTTCAAAAGAAATTTCCTGGTTAAACATTAAAGTAGACTAGTGTGATCAACAGTGCAATTTATTTTCATATTTTTCTCAATATTGCCAAAAATTATTAACAAATAATGCTTTTTTCACTCAAAAACTGAGGTGCATAAGCTCGGATAAATGACTCCTACAATTAAACTGTTTGAAAATTGAATACAAAACCAGTCCTAATTGAAAGAAAACAAGTTGATAAAAAGATTGAATCCAATTTTTGGGGATAATATAGCATAACGAGGGATTTATAAGCTATTTTGTGTAGGCCTGTCATTTTTGACCGGGAACACCATAGGTGTAACAAGGTGAAAAAAACAACAACAAAAAAAGTAAAAAAAAAAAAAAAAAAAATTTGGACAAGTTGTTATAGTCTCTGTGAACAAAGTCACTAAGTTTCAGTTCAATGCGATAACATTAACTAGTATTTTCAGGAAAAAGAAAATCTTCTCCAGTCAAAAATGACATGAACACCACATGAGGGTTAAAGGTTTTTCACCTGTTACATCTGATCCTACTACATTGCTACATTAACTGATCAAATAAATATTATTCTGAGTGAAATCCCAAGTCTGGTCCTTTTCAAGTGTGGGCACCTCACAGTTAAAATACACTTGACAATATCTTACATGTATTCTATAACTGTGATAGAAATGGTCCTCAATTTCTACGAATTTTCCCAGAATTTCTAGTGTTTATATTTTTTAACTTCACTCATAAATAGATGTTTTAGATATCAGTTTCAATTATTTTTTGAAGGGCTTATAATGGCATGAAAGAGATTTAAATTTCCTGTATATTCCTGTATCTGTAGAACGGACAACAAATTATTTTTCAAAGATTGCAATCTTTTTTCACCTATTCTTTATAGCTCATGTCCTGTGGGATCATTTTTCCTAAATGACGCATATTAATGATGTGATATACAAAAGTTCAAATGGTGTATCAGGTCATTGGCATTTGGAAGATGCATCTGAGATCAATCAGTAGGATTCTCATCTTTTTTTGCGTACACCTATTTTATTATTGCCTTCATACAAAGGCAAAAAAGAACATTTGTCATATGATGGTAGACTCAAAATACCCGCTGCTGTCTAAAGATGGAGATGTAACTATTGGAACACTTTTTGCAATCCACAGTAAAGAAACATTACCGTCATTTGACTTTACACAAAAACCTCAACGTCTGCTTTGCTCTAGGTTTGTTACATTGGGAAGATAATGCATTTGATAAAAACATATTTGTTTTCTAAATTAAATTGTAGCATGTATAAATATGTATTTAACTTTGTTTACTCATGCAAAACTTAAATGTTTTCACAGTGTGAATCTAATAGATTTCCGGATGGCTCAAACAATGATCTTTGCCATAGAGGAGATTAACACAAGTGAAAATTTGCTCCCAAATGTTTCTATTGGCTACAGAATATATGATACCTGTGGTTCAAGACTGTCTTCCATGAGTGCAACTATGGCATTGATGAATGGTCCAGAGTTTGCAGTAGTTGACATATGCAATGGACAGTCTCCTATACATGCTATCATAGGTGAAACAGAGTCTTCAGCCACAGTGATTCTGTCCAGAACTACAGGACCTTTTAAAATTCCAGTGGTAAGAAGCAATAATAGTACAAGTCTGACCATAGTGATACTATACTGATTATGAACTGTTTATTTGTTTCCTGTGCTTTCTTTTCAGATAAGTCCTTCAGCCACATGTGAATGCCTTAGTAATAGGAATAATTACCCATCATTCTTCAGGACTATTGCTAGTGATTACCACCAGAGCACAGCACTTGCATACATAGTCAAGCACTTTGGCTGGTCTTGGGTGGGAGCTGTGAACAGTGACAATGACTATGGAAACAATGGAATAGCCATATTTCTGAAAACAGCCCAGGAGGAGGGGATTTGTGTGGAGTACTCTGTGAAATTCTATCGAACAGAGCCTGAAAAACTCCAAAAGGTGGTACAGATAATAAAAAAAGGCACTGCAAAAGTAATTGTGGCATTTCTTTCTCAAGTTGAGATGGGCAATCTGTTTGATCAGCTAAGTATTGAGAACATTACAGACTTCCAATTGATTGGAGTGGAGGCTTGGATAACTGCAAAAAGTTTGATGACTCCAAACAGTTTTCAAGTTCTGGGAGGGTCACTGGGGTTTGCAGTGAGAAAAATTTATATTGAAGGGTTTGCAGATTATGTTTTAAAGAAATTCTGGAACACAGCATTCCCATGCTCACAGACTGAGGAGAATTCTTCTCAATATGCATTAAATTGTAGCGGATATCAGGATCTGATTGCACTGAAAAATTACAATGAAGATGTGACTGAACAAAGATATTCAAGCAATGTATACAAAGCAGTTTATGCCGTGGCCTACTCATTACACAGTCTGCTACAGTGCACGAAACAAGGAGATTGTGAAAAAGGTCTGACAATACAACCACAGCAGGTAAATAAAAAAATAAATAAAAAAAAATATTTATCTCTTTGGTAACATCAGAATGTCTCTGAATTGTCTTTTTTTTTCAATAGGTAGTTGAGGCTCTGAAAAAGATAAATTTCACCATAAAGACAGGAGATAGTGTGTGGTTTGACAGAACTGGAGCAGTTGTAGCACAGTATGAAGTCGTGAACTGGCAGCAAGACTCAGATGGATCAGTCCAATTTAAACCAGTGGGATACTATGATGCCTCACTGCCCCCTGATCAGCGCTTTGTGCTCAACACTGAAAACATAATCTGGGCTGGAGGAAAGCTGAAGGTAAATAGCTTGTGTTGTATTAATCATTATTTTTATAATTTTATATTATACTGTATGTACTCCTCAAAGCTCTGCCCCTCAGAAAATTCAGGAAATAAAACATTTTATATTAATACCATTTGCATTTATAAACGGTATAACCTCTAGTTGATTTAGAACTGGTTAGAAGCTAACATAATGTCAAGAGCAAAAAAACAGTTTCAGTTTTTCCAGTGGTTTCTCAATGCGATAGCTGTCATTCCATTTTTGCTTAATTTTACACATCAAAGATACAATATTCTGTTCTCTATAATACTGATAGATTTATCGTCATCATATCACATAGACCATGTAATACCATGTATAATTTTATTTTACTTTGTAGAAGCCAAGGTCTGTGTGCAGTGTGAGCTGTCGTCCAGGCACTAGGAAGGCTGCACAGAAAGGAAGACCTGTCTGCTGTTATGACTGTATTCCATGTGCAGAAGGAGAAATCAGTAATGAGACAGGTAATCTTCAGCCCATCTCAAAGCTTCAAAGAAAATTGGTTAGCTGTTTTTTTTGTATTTTCCTTCTACTGTTAAGGATGCAGGTTCTTATCAAGAGACTTTATCAATGAAGTAATTTTCTCCTTTGTCTCTAACTATAGTAAACACAACTTCCTTTCCAGATTCAAATAACTGCAAGCAGTGTCCAGGGGAATACTGGTCTAATGCTGAAAAAGATAAATGTGTTTTAAAGGCTATAGAGTTTCTGTCATTCACTGAAGTTATGGGTGTAGTGCTAGTGTTTTTCTCACTGTTTGGAGTAGGATTAACTGTGCTGGTGGCCATCCTGTTTTACAGCAAGAAGATCACCCCCATAGTAAAAGCCAACAACTCCGAGCTGAGCTTCCTGCTGCTCTTCTCATTGACACTGTGTTTCCTCTGTTCACTTACTTTTATTGGTCGCCCCACTGAGTGGTCCTGTATGTTGCGTCACACAGCGTTTGGGATCACTTTTGTCCTCTGTATCTCCTGTGTTCTGGGAAAAACAATAGTGGTGTTAATGGCCTTTAAGGCTACACATCCAGGAAGAAATATCATTAAATGGTTTGGGCCTGCACAACAACAACTCAGTGTTCTTGCTTTTACACTTATACAGGTTATTATCTGTGTGCTTTGGATAACAATATCTCCTCCTGTTTCCTACAAAAATATGAAATATTATCATGAAAAGATCATTCTTGAGTGCAGTCTGGGTTCCACTATAGGTTTCTCTGCTGTACTGGGTTATATTGGTCTACTGGCTGTCTTGTGCTTCTTGCTGGCCTTTCTGGCTCGCTCACTACCTGATAACTTTAATGAAGCCAAATTCATCACATTCAGTATGCTCATATTCTGTGCTGTTTGGATCACATTCATTCCAGCTTATGTCAGTTCTCCTGGAAAATTTACTGTAGCTGTGGAGATATTTGCTATTTTAGCCTCAAGCTTTGGTTTACTGTTTTGCATATTTGGACCTAAATGTTATATCATCCTGTTTAAGCCTGAACAAAACACAAAGCAACATCTGATGGGAAAGAATCCACCTAAATCATTTTGAGATAAAATAAAGTGTATATTAACAGTGTCCTTTATTATTATTTAAAGAAAAAAGTTTCTGATGCATGAAATTTACAAAAGTAATTTTCAATTTCAATAATAAATACACTTATGCATTTATGTAAATTATAACAAGTATCAAAATAAAAAAAAAATTAAAAAAAATATGACGGTGATGCATTCATAAAGAATCCTAGCCTCATGTTTACATGTCAGTGTGGTGATGTTACGTCAATTTAACCATACGCATTCTTTCATGTCATTTTGAACAGGATCCATTGCTGATTATAATATGTAATATTAATTTGTTATCTGTACTTGTCAGCTCTGCTAATTGTAACTGCCAGAAAAGTTTCTTATTGATGCTGCAAATCAAAGTTCTTAAGTCCTGCTCCTGGAGGGCCACTGTTCTGCATAGTTTGACTCCAACCAAATCCGACACTCCTGAAGTAGCTAATCAAGATCTTAAGGATAACTAGAAAATTACAGACAGGCAGGTTTGATTAGGATTTGAAATGAAATTCTACAGAACAGTGGCCATCCAGCTTGCAAGGTAGTGCTTATTCAAGAAAACTGTTTTTGAAGTATAGTTGCTGTTGCCACACTTGCAGTTTTATTAATGTTGTGAGCTATGTGCTATGGGATTTAGAAAATCTATTATCATGGTAGTGTTAACCAGGTAATGTCACATTCACGTTAGTTTGGACTCGTATGTTTTGTCATCAACTGCCTTCGTCACTCATTTGTTGTCACGGACACTAATTACATTCAGCTGCACTCATCAGTCACCATCATTAATGTAAATATGTTCAGTTCTGTTTGAGTTCAGTGTCCGCTGTCGTCAATGTTAAGTGTGTGTTGCTCTCTGTTTGCTTTGTTGTTGGATCTCTTATTAATAAACCTTCATGTTGGATATTACCCGTCTTCCTCATCTGTCAATTAACATTTATTTATATAGCGCTTTTTACAATACAGATTGTTTCAAAGCAGCTTTACAGAGGTAACAGGAAAATAATGCAAAAAAGTTTGTTTCCAGAAGAAAATAGCTTCACAGTCCAGCTTAAGTAACTTCAATAAAAAAGTTATTAATTTAGTTAATTTATGTATATATAGCCACTCTGGAGAAAACTGTGATGTCATCGTCCAGCTCAGTTCAGTTCTTGTATAATGGTGTCAATGCAGGCAGATCAATATTATTGTTGAATATTAAATGAAACGTTAAATTGAATGTCCCCAACTAAGCAAGCCAAGCCAATGGCAACAAGGGTGAAAAGGCGACAAAGGAGAAAAAGGCGACAGTGGCAAGGAACAAAACCTCCATCAGGTGACAGAGTGGAGAAAAAAACCTTGGGAGAAACCAGGCTCAGTCAGGGAGCCAGTTCTCCTCTAGCCAATGAACGAAGTCAAGTCAAGTCATCTTCATTTATATAGCGCTTTTAACAATGTAGATTGTTTCAAAGCAGCTTTACAGAGATAAACGTATAATTTAAGGTAACAGAGATTGTTTTGGCTTTATAGCGGTTCTTTAATAAAGTTATTTTCCAGCTAAAGTTAGTTTTGATTGATTCGCTTCCGTCACAACGATCATTTGATATTAAATTAGGGGCCGCTAAGACGACACTATTCTCTTTACACAGACTTTAAACGCGAACCTGTGAAAAACGCTGATGGCGTTCACATGCTGTCAGGCTACACACTCGGAGACCAGGTAAGTGAATCCAAACACAGTGTTTATTTACAAGAATAAAGTGCAAGATGAGTATTCAGGTGAAACAGTGACGAAGTTGGTGACGATCACACGGTGCGTTGGAGGTGAGCAGGTGAGTAAATCCGCGGTACAATACGTTGTCATGTAGTGGACAAAAGTCATTAATACTTGGTCTCTTTCCTCACAGATGCGGGCAAATCGGATGGGAACAGAGTCTCAGAGGATACACAGGAGCTGGGAGATCAGACCGGGAATCACTTAGCGGATCTGGAAGAAGATCAACAGAGACACAGGGTTTAATAATCTTCAGATAAGTATACTTCTCTTCGTGAACTTGGAACGGCTACGAAGACAAGGAGACAGGCAGGTAAGTGGTCTGTCCTATTCGAGGCTTGACGCTGGAGTGCTGTTGTGAGATGGGTTTTATAGTGCTGGATAATGATTGTGCTGATTGGGAACAGGTGCTTGTGATCAATACTCAGGTGAGAGTGAACGCTGAGTGGTGGATGGGACGAGCTTGATTGGTCCCTGACATGACACAGAATGTACGTAAGAAACGACTGACGTCTTGGATCTTGCGTTCCATCTGTCCATTCGTTTGTGGATGGTACCCGGATGTCAGACTCACTGTTACATTCAGGAGTGAGAAGAAAGCTCGCCAGACCCTAGAGATGAACTGCGGTCCTCTATCAGACACGGTGTCCTCCGGGATCCCAAAGTTTCGGAATACGTGTTCGAAGAGTAATTCTGCAGTGTTAAAAGCTGTGGGGAGGCCCTTGAGGGGAATTAGTTTGCAGGCTTTAGAGAACCTATCGATGGTAACGAGGATACACGTATTCCCTTCAGAGGGTGGTAGATCGGTGATGAAGTCTACTCCGAGGTGTGACCAGGGGCGCTGTGGAATGGGTAGTGGTAACAGTTTCCCTGAGGGTAAGTGTCGAGGAACCTTGGTCATGGCGCAGAGTTGGCAACCCTGGATGAACTCTTTAACCTCTTGGTGCATACCTGGCCACCAATACTTCTGCTGGATCGATGCGCACGTCTTAGTAGTCCCGGGATGGCCAGTCCCTACTGAGGAATGAGCAGAGAAGATTAAAGCTATGCGGAAGGCTTCGGGAACATAAGTCTTCCCCGGAGGACATTCAGGTGGAGTAGGTAGGTGTCGTGATGCTTCCTGGAGCTGGTCATTTAGGTCCCATTGAATGGGATTGTCAAATATCTTGGCAGGAAGAATGGTTTCAGGTTCGTCCGTAATTTCTTCTGGGGAATGAAGACGTGACAGGGCATCTGCTCTAGTGTTCCTTGACCCGGGACGATAAGAGATCATGAAATGGAAGCAGGTAAAGAACAAGGCCCATCTGGCCTGACAGGGATTTAATCTCTTTGCTTCCTTCAGATACTGCAAGTTCTTATGGTCTGTTAACACTACGAACGGGTGTCTGGCCCCCTCCAACCAATGTCTCCACTCCTCAAGTGCAAGTTTGACTGCTAAAAGTTCTCGATCCCCAATGTCATAATTGCTCTCTGCAGAGGACAACTTCTTCGAGAAGAAAGCACAAGGCATGGGTTTGGTTGAGGTTTCTTGGTGCTGTGAGAGTATGGCTCCGACTCCTGTAGTCGACGCATCGACTTCTAGGATGAATACTCTATCGGGGTTTGGATGACAGAGCAACGGGGCAGTTGTAAAGGCTGTCTTCAAGGCTTTGAGTGTCTCTTCGGCCTCTGGATTCCAACTGAGGACCTTAGGCTTTCCTTTCAGGAGGGAGGTCAATGGGGCTGTCATCATACTATACTTATCAATGAATCGACGATAGAAGTTCGCAAAGCCAAGAAACCTTTGCAAATCCTTCAAAGATTTGGGAATGGGCCATGTGGTGATTGCATTGATCTTACTATCATCCATTTCCACCCCTCTCTTGCTCAGATGATATCCCAGGAAGTCGACAGACTCTTGATGAAATGTGCACTTCTCCGCCTTGAGGAACAGTGAGAATTCCCAAAGTCGTTGGAGCACCAGAGAGACGTGGTGTTGATGGTAGGAGGGATTCTTGGAGAAGATGAGTATGTCATCGATGTAGACTAGTACGCGAAACGATTCAAGAAGTCTCGAAGCACCTCATCCATGAAACTCTGGAAGACGGAGGGAACGTTTACCAGCCCATAAGGCATAACCAGATACTCGTAGTGCCCTGCTGGTGTTATGAACGCTGTTTTCCACTCATCACCTTCCCGAATTCTGATCAGGTTGTAGGCACTCCTCAAGTCCAGTTTGGTGAATATGGTAGCCTCTCTGAGCTGTTCTAGAGTGGAGGGCACAAGCGGGAGTGGGTAGCTGAACTTAACCGTGATCTTATTTAAGGCTCGGTAATCTATACAAGGCCTTAATCCTCCATCCTTCTTAGGGACAAAAAAGAAACTGGCAGCTGCAGGAGAAGTAGAAGGTCGAATGTACCCCTGTTGTAGGGCCTCTTGGACATATTTCTGCATGGCTTCTTGTTCTGGAATAGATAAGGAGTATATTCGGCCTCTGGGAACAGATTCACCCGGCATTAACTCAATGGCGCAGTCCCAGGGTCTATGTGGAGGTAGTTTGGAGGCCTCCACAGGGCTAAATATGTCGGCAAAGGAAGAATAACATGGAGGTGTGATCACTGAGAGTTTCTCATTGAGACTATTGATGGAGGTAGAATTCACGTGAACTGATTTAGATAATTCGTCTGTGATTTGAGGATGATCACTGAAGCGTGTGAAGAAGCACTTACAACCCCAGCGGATGATTTTACCCGTTTTCCAGTCGATCTCAGGTTAATGATGCCGAATTACTGCGTGGATGGAGTATGGCTTCGGAGTGTTGATCCTTTTGAGCTTGAGTCTGGAAGATAATTCTCCCGAGATGAAGTCTCCTGCAGACCCAGAATCAATAATGGCAGAGACTGAAACGTTAAAACTAGGAGACATTAATGTCACTGAGATCGTGAGTGGGGAGGACACAGAGGGGGTATTTAATATCGAACTCACCATCAAGCGAGGCGGACGAGATGGACAGAATCATAGAAAATGGCCTGGATTTCCACAATATAAACATAGCTTGAGTTCATAGCGACGTTTCCTCTCCGCTTGGGATAATCTGCTGGTTTCCACTTGCATCCTCTCCACCCCGCGTGTTACCACTTGTTCAGTGAGATTCAGATGAGGAGTGGAAACTTGGTTCGGAATGTTACGGTAACAATTTTGGGATCGCTGATCTACCCGTAGGGTTTGTTGCATTAATTTTTCTAACCCCATGTTGTCATCATAAATGGCCTGTTGTAGACGGAGTGTGGGATTCAGCCCCCTTCGAAACACTGTGATGAGTGCTTTCTCATTCCACCTACTAGCTGAAGCCAGGTTTCTGAATTTCAACGAATACTCGTTACCCTGTCAAAGTTGCAGGAGCTGATCGCTGGCGGAGGAATCTCCCACTGGCCGGCCGAACACTTCTTTAAAATGTGTTATAAAATTCTGTAAAGATTCCGTAACTGGAGTTTCCTGGAACCAGAGGGTTTCTGCCCATCTTAGAGCTGGCCCGGATAATTCTTGTATAATAAAAGATATCTTGGATCTTTCTGTTAAATATTGATGTATTTGCTGTTCCAGGGCCAGCGAACATTGAAGCAGAAAACCATTGCAATCTTCCGCCCTGCCGGAGAAGGGCGCTGGTCTAGAGGCTGGGTTAGCAACGTACATCAGCGAAGGAGTGGATGTTGCGGAAGCGCTGGAGTGGCTCGCTGTGCTCAGCGTTGGAGCGGTTTCCGGCTGTGTTGGATCCATGACGGTATTAAGGTCAAGCCTTCTGTCAGGCTACACACTTGGAGACCAGGTAAGTGAATCCAAACACAGTACTTATTTACAAGAATAAAGTGCAAGATGAGTATTTACATTTACATTTATTAATTTAGCTGACGCTTTTATCCAAAGCGACTTACAATTGCTATATATGTCAGAGGTCGTACGCCTCTGGAGCAACTAGGGGTTAAGTGTCTTGCTCAGGGACACATTGGTGTCTCACAGTGGATTCGAACCCGGGTCTCTCACACCAAAGGCATGTGTCTTATCCATTGCACCACCACCCCTATCCCTATATTACCTGAGTATTCAGGTGAAACAGTGACGAAGTTGGTGACGATCACACAGTGCGTTGGAGGTGAGCAGGTGAGAATATCCGCGGAACAATACGTTGTCATGTAGTGGACAAAAGTCATTAATACTTGGTCTCTTTCCTCACAGATGCGGGCAAATCGGATGGGAACAGAGTCTCAGAGGATACACAGGAGCTGGGAGATCAGACCGGGAATCACTTAGCGGATCTGGAAGAAGATCAACAGAGACACAGGGTTTAATAATCTTCAGAAAAGTATACTTCTCTTCGTGAACTTGGAACGGCTACGAAGACAAGGAGACAGGCAGGTAAGTGGTCTGTCCTATTCGAGGCTTGACGCTGGAGTGCTGTTGTGAGATGGGTTTTATAGTGCTGGATAATGACTGTGCTGATTGGGAACATGTGCTTGTGATCAATACTCAGGTGAGAGTGAACGCTGAGTGGTGGATGGGACCGAGCTTGATTGGTCCCTGACACATGCGCATTAAGAATTGGTTCTATAGTTATGCGCATTTGAATATATGTGCGCAGGTTTTAAATTCCCTACAAACCAAGCCTAAACAAAGTACTGGTCTTTCCTTATAAATTTTGATACAGAATTTTATTTTATTTTGTTTTGTCACTTCGGGGTAGGTGCGCGAAACGAATTTTCCCGACAATGCTTTATCTGTAGAGTGGTAAAGGGATCCTCCATAGGGAGAGACTAGTTGGCACTTAAGCACTGCGTTGTCATCGGGTCCAGGCGCAGGTCCTTCATCAGATCTGGATACGGCCTGGATCCGGCAGGCTGCGGGAAAACCTCGGGATAAACAAAGACACTAAAATTAGCGTAGATGCCATTCTTCTTATGATGTAACGAGTACATCAGGATTTATGGGAAGTGTTCCCGGTTCCGGCTGACCTAATCTATGCAGCCTAACATTGAATTATAGAAGTCTATAATGTATTATGTGAATGCTAGGTCACAGAGATGTGTCTTTAATCTAGCTTTGAACTGACAAAGTGTGTCTGCTTCCCGGACAATGTTAGGAAGACTGTTCTAAAGTTTTGGTGCTAAATAGGAAAAGGATCTACCGCCAGCAGTCGATTTTGAGATATTCTAGGTATTATCAACTGGCCTGAGTTTTGAGATCGCAATAGATGTGAAGGACAATAATGTGTTAAGAGCTCACTCAAGTACTGGGCAGCTAAACCATTTAGTACTTTGTAAGTAATCAGCAATATTTTTTAATTTATACGATGTTTAATAGGGAACCAATGCAGTGTTGACAGAAACGGGCTGATATGGTCATACTTCCTGGTTCTGATAAGAACTCTAGCTGCTGCGTTTTGGACCAGCTGTAGTTTGTTTACTATGCGTGCAGGGCAACCACCCATAAGAGCATTACAATAATCTAGCCTTGAGGTCATGAACGCATGAACTAACTGTTCCGCATTTTTCATTGAAAGCATATGTCGTAATTCAGATATATTTTAAGGTGGAGGAATGCAGTTTTACAGATGCTAGAAACGTGGCTTTCAAATGAAAGATTGGTATCAAATAGCACACCCAGGTTACTAACTGACGACAAAGACTTGACAGAGCAGCCATCAATTGTTAAACACTATTCTAGGTTAGTACTGTCAGGCATTTTTTGTCAGAATGACATTTCCTATGCAATGACTGTTTCTGGGGCAACGCAACAGAACAGGAAATCCCCTGCCCTCTGCGAGCTGTCAGAGGCGGAACTGCTAGAGCTTGTGAAGCGAGTTAGCATCAGAGACTGTTAAAGAAAGTCTGCTTAGGAGCTATGCTGCAAAATATGTATGTGTGTAACAATCTTACTGCAGGACCTGAATTCGGCTGAATTCAAGACTATATAAGAAGAAGACAAAGGAAGATTTATTGCTCTTCCTTGCAAACAACAATCTAGTACGCCAGCTTTTACTAGATGCAAGAAGCATGCCAGCTTTAGCTATTTTTTACATCTGTTAGTTAGTACTCATTTATGTTCTGTAACAAGTATTCTTTTCATTTGATTATTTAAATAAAGATTGTTAAAACTTTTACTATAATCATCTGGACTGGACCTTGGATCATTTGAGTACTTTCTTCTGCCTGGACTAGGAAGTCCTTTATGAAGACACAAGAGGGGTGAGCATTCTTTTTAATAAAAGAATAATTACCATGTATTTTGATTTGATCATATAGCCTAGCCAAAGAGGCAGCATGTAACAGGGTAATGTTATATTGCAAAAAAGGTTTAAGGGGTACCTCGAAAGACAGACTTATAATACTTGTGATATCTCTATTATTTTTATAGTAGAATATTAACTTGTATAGACTGATCGTCTAACTCCTTAAGGGCACGACTAAAGGATAGGCTCTTTAGTTACCGCGAGATTATCTTTATAAACTTTGAAGGTGGTTTTAAGATCATTGGGAACGGTATTAATCGTGAACCATTACAGTACGTGCAGAGGTTTTTGGTCCAATCATTAGAAACTTTTTTTTTTTTTTTTTATTAAGTAATAGGAAATTACTAGTCATCCAATTTTTTATATCAGCTATGCATTCCGTTAATTTCTAAAATTGGCAAGTTTCGTCGGGGCGAAGAGATATAGAGCTGAGTATCATCGGCATAACAGTGAAAACTAATCCCATGCTTCCTAATGATATCTCCCAAGGGTAGCATGTACAGAGTGAACAGCAACGGTCCTTGTACTGAGCCTTGTGGTACTCCATACTGAACTTGTGATCGATAAGACATTTCTTCATTTACTGCTACAAACTGATAACGGTCAGATAAGTATGATTTAAGCCATGCTAATGCAATTACAGTCTATTTAAAAGAATGTTGTGATTAATGGTATCAAATGCAGCATTAAGATCAAGTAACACTAATAGAGGTATAGAACCACGATCAGATGATAAGAGCAAATCATTTTTAACTCTGATGAGAGCAGTCTCAGTACTATGGTTCCCTTTCAAAAGCTACAGTCGATGCTGCGCTGCTTAGCGCATTGGGAATGTCTTTAATCGTGACCAGCTGTGAATATAGTGTGTAACGAGTCAATAGAATTGACCCGGAGGTAATATAGCCTCGGTCGATGACGTCATCGGCGCGCACCTGCGACACGATAGATGAGCCACAGGTGCATCGTCAGGTCTTTTTTCTTCAGACCACTCTGTGCATGTGTGTGTCAAAGAAACTTCTCTTTCCTCTTTATATCTGCTACAGATCTTTGTTAGTAGTTAGTTTTCAACTGGCAGTGTGCAGAAATTCAAATTTTCTCTGAAAGTCTTTAAAAAGAGTTTAAAAAGCAAAAAATGAGTCAACAACAGAGTAAGTGTTGTGTTCCTCCATGCTCCCATCCCATGTCTGAGCTGGATACACGCGATTACTGTTTTGTTTGTTTGGAGGAGGAGTATGCGGCTTTGACTTTGGAGAAAGGCTAGAGCGAGCATTGTGAACTGTTCAACGTGAAAATGCTACGTGCTCGCCTGAATTATTTTCAAACTGCACCCACATTACCATTGTGGGGCTCCCACATGGATCTGAATGATCAGCAAGAGATGGGTCCGTCCCTATCGTTTGCTGCATCACCAGATCCATGCGTTCCCTCGTGTGATCCGGAAGCGCGCTCCGGTGCTTCTTCGGTTCACGCGGGGGACGATGATATATCTCTTGGGTCTGCGGACTATGAGCAGCCTACCTCTGAGTGTTCCTCTCGCAAAAATAAATCTACCAAGCAAACGGCCCGTACAATCGGCCGTTCAATGTTGGTGCTGGTTAGGACGGAGAGGCACCTGTGGCTGAACTTAACTGGAATCAAAGAAAAAAAGACAGCGTCTTTCTACTAGACTCCCCAGTTTCACCCTCTGGCCTGTTTGGCGACTCCGTCAACACAGTTGTCACCAGGTTCAGAGAGGTTAAAAAGCATGAGGAAGCTTTTGTCACACACACACACACACACACACACACACACACACACACACACACACACACATGATCGATTGCATGATTGATTAATCAATTGCTCCTGTCTGCCTCGTTGCTGCTGCTGCTGTTGCATTGGTTTGAGTCTGTAAGCTTCATATATCTTTCTGTTTTGAATCATTATTTACTATTGTTGTATTACATATTTATTAAATGTTTAATTTAGTTTTTCCACTGCAATAGTATATAAACTGATAAAGTTTACATACTGATTTATTGAGTCTCCAGCAAGAGTCTCCTTTCCTGCCAGACCTGTTTTCTCTATTGTGTTTTAAATAAGTCAGATCACTTGATTCTCACCTTTCGGAGCCCAGACGTTGAATCGTTAGGTTGATTGACTTTCACCTTTTGTCTTTAATGGGTCTGGGATGGCTATTGGAATTGGAGTTCCTGGCCAGTATCAGCATGTGAATAGTTATGCTGATTCAATTGGACTCAGAGTAGGGTGTGTTCCTACTTCATTTGCATGCTTTGTTCAGGGTCTCCACCTCTATGTAATCCCTCCCCCTTGGAATGTATATAACTACAATGCATACTGTATTAGAGTTAGATTATGTTGGACGAAACCGCAGCCGCGCTCAAATAAAGAAACTCTTCTGTTTGAACGTGATCCCAACGTCTCCTGGTCTGCTTTGAAGAAAGAAAAACTTTACAACAGATGGTGCCGTGACCCGGATGGAGAAAAAGGAAACTTAACTCAAAGATCTCAACAAAGCCTGACTAAGTTCCAGACTGAATCTTCTGAATCCAGATTGAAAACTTTGAAATTTTTTCCAGACGGAATCTTTCTCTACAAACGAAAGACTTGGTGAGTTTCACTCCATTTCAAAGAACCAATGCAGACCAGTACAAATGTGTTTTTCCTCTGAGCCGTTCAGAGAAGTAGTTAACAAACAGCTGTAGAGTTTGGTTAACTAAAGATAAGCCTCTAAAGTTTGCTTTTAGAGATGAAATTTACCCTCTGTTGTTGGCAGGGAAGTTTAACAGTTACATGTTAATATTGTGTGTATCCTCTTGCTAAGAGAAGACCTATCCTCTGTAAGCTAGAGAAGAGTTAGCGTCATGTGCTAATAAGATTGTACCCTCTGTTTTGTAAGACAGTAGAGAAGTTTTAGTGTTTTGTGATTGTTAAGTAACAAAGGAAGTCACAAAATGGTTAGAAGGAATGCTAGGCTGATTCCCACAACATGGACAGACAATGAGTTTAAGTCTTTGTTATCAGAGCACATGGACACAATCGTGACTGAGAAAGTCAGATTGAATTTAACAAAGAAATTTGACATTGATGTAGACAAAGTATGGTCAATTGAAGATTGTAAGAAGGTACTAGGAGAAAGTATTCGCAAGAAAAATGTCAAAGGCATTATCTTCTGTCACAGAGAATTTAGCTTATCCATTGTACAAGAACAAGCTCGTTGTATTGATAAGTTGAAAGATCAGATCAAACAATTGCAGACTCAGGTGTCCTGTCTCAAGACAAACGTGGGCCATAACAAAGCCTCAACCAAATGTGATTTAGAAGACCAACAGTCAGATGAAAGCTATCCTGATTTACAGTCTTTTGATAGTATAGAGGACAATGTCAATGCAGATGTCAATACAGATGTAAATGCAGTTGAAGTGTGCGTAGCTAGACAAAGGGCTCAGGGAAAAGGTGTTGATACAGTTCCATTTGCAAACCCCATATTGCAGCCACAAGCAGTCAAAACATCTTTAGTTCCTAAAGATATTGAGAGAATTGCTGAAAGTTTGCCATCAGTGCAAAGAAATTTTTCTGAGTTTAGGAGAGAGTTGTCCAAAAAGATGCGGCTCTATGATATGACTCTAGCTGAAGTCACTCAGCTAATATCACAGATCTTGACTGAGTCAGAATTCAATGATTTTGAAAGTGCTGTAAACAATTCTGAACTGCAACAAGCCAGTAAAGATGAATTGAGAGAGGAAGTTCTGAAAATTTTAAAGAACATTGTTGGACCGAACGTGGACTGGTCAAAAATAACCAATTGTGTACAGAAGAAGGGTGAGACTGTTTGTGAGTACACAGAACGATTCTGTCAGATCGCTGCCGTTTACAGCGGAATTGCCGACACTCCAGAAAAGGTGTTAGGTCATAATGGTCCTTTGGTTCGCACATGGTTTCATTGTCTTTTGCCAGAACACAGAAAGGCGTTGCCTTACTTAAACATCACATGGTGTACGAGAACTCTGCAAGACAACTTGGACAGTTTAGCTATTTGGGAAAGAGATTCTGATGTCAAAGAGAGAGTAAGAATTGCTGCAGTTTCTGTTATGGTCAACTCAGAGAAGCCAAAGAAACGCAAAAGTCCTAGAGATGCCAGTTGTTCTTACTGTGGCAAGCATGGACATTTTGGAAAAGAATGTAGAAAAAACAAAAATAACTTAAGACATGTAAATAAGGTTACTCAGCTTCTGATTAGCCTGCTTGATATTCTGAAGCAGCCCCTCCCCTCCTCGTTAAACTCGTGGGGCAACTTGATACAGTGTTAACCATTTAGGCTGTGAGTGCTTAATTTCCCCAGTAACTCACAACAAAGATGAAAGACTTATTTTTGTTTAATAGAACAAAAGGAAAGTGACTGTCACAGCCTTTGTTTGGGGGACATTCAGTATACTCACAGCCTTAAATGTTAGCACTACCATCAGACACCATCCTCTGTTAATGATGTTTATTAAGACTGATATTTCACTGGAGAATGGAAATGTGCCAATTTTCTCACACACTGTACAGTGTGTACACAACACAGGGACAGAATAGGACACGGACAAGTGGGGTGCCCTGGGAGGAACTGACGCAACAGGCTTCGGGGGTGAACCCAGGGTGAAGACACTACCTCATAGGCCTTTCCCGATTTAGTCCATCCTTACCTCACTGGTCCATACCCAGCCAGCAATGACACGTGGGACCCAGATGGGTTAACTACGGGTTCCATGGGTACTGTGTGGGCATGGGCTTTGGCTGGGTGAAATCAGTGGGTCCCATGTAGGTTTTGTAGTACGAGTCCCACATAGGAAGCCCATATGAGCTGATTACATGGGCCCCATAAGGGACAGGCATGGGCCAAGTGGGCATGGGTTTGAACTGGGAATGCATATATGGGTCCTGCATATAATTTTTATGAGCCAAGTGGGCATGGGTTTGAACTGGGAACACATATATGGGTCCTGCATGGTTTATTTATGGGCCAAGTGGGCATGGGTTTGATCTGGGAACACATATATGGGTCCTGCATGGTTTATTTATGGGCCGAGTGGGCATGGGTTTGATCTGGGAACACATATATGGGTCCTGCATAGAATTTTTATGGGCCAAGTGGCCATGGGTTTGAACTGGGAACACATATATGGGTCCTGCATGGTACATTTATGGGCAAAGTGGCCATGGGTTTGAACTGGGAACACATATATGGGTCCTGCATGGTACATTTATGGGCAAAGTGGGCATGGGTTTGAACTGGGATAATATATATAAAAATATATTTTTGATTTATTTACCAGTATGTTGTGACATTTAAATTGTTTTTTAAAGATTATGTTTGTTGTTCGATGTAATAATTTTGTATTAATGTATTTTTTGGAGAGATGTTTTTTTTCCAGAGATTTTTTTTTAATTAAAATATATTTTTGATTTGTTTACCGGTATGTTGTTGTGACGACCACAAAAGTGTTGTATTTGTGTTTTAAGAATATTCACAATTATTGTCTTTTATTTGAAACAAGTGATTGTATTTTTTTTTTTTTAAACAAGTATCCCAATTGTTTTATTTTTAATGTGAATTTTCCTGACTTAAAGTGAATTGTGTAGTGTTTGCTCCAGGCCAGTAGGGGCAGTGTAGAGTGACGAGTTACTGTAGCTGCGTGAGTTGCGCGGGTTTTTCATTACTGCAGAGAGCTCGAAACTGATAACACTGTCTCCTCGTTTCTCTCCTGTTTTACAGGTGGGTAATTGTATAAAAACACCTCAGAAGTAGCATTTATCTATGCTGAAATGTATGTGAGATATGAGTGAACTGTTTTTAGTGAAATGAGCTTCGTTAGGGTCTGTTTTTGATTTAGTTTGAAATGAGTTGAAACGAGAGGGCAAAGTCCTACAGAGTAACGGTCGAGAGACATTACTAGAGATCAAGTCAGCTCAACACACACTTTCCCCGTGTATATATGTACATGAAGATATTTTTTTGAGCTTGTAATGTTAACAGATATGTTTAGCTCACTGTATGTCAGTTTCCCACCATCTGTTGGAAATGTTTTTTTTGCTCAATGAGTTTATACAAAAATGTTTACAGTTTAAAACGAGGTTAAAAGTTACACTTTAATCACTTTATGAGTTCTGAGCATGATTTTGCAGTACTGTATTAACATGATACTGATAAAATACTGTGAATGGAAGATTCTAAGTATCTAAAAAAAAGCTGGTGAATATTACCATTGTCTTTACATTTCATTTTGATAAATAGTATAAAATACAAGCATGAAGAGTAAGTGAACATGCATTTGGTGGAAAGAGGTTTATTTTAATATGGATTCTGCATTGACATGGACACTGAAAATTCATTGTAATGTTAAAAAGACACTGAACATATAATATGTGAAACATACAATGATACTTAACAATAGAGATGTGATTGCTGAAGAAAATTCAGAAAATAAATTACTGCAGAGAGCTCGAACCTGATAACACTGTCTCCTCGTTTCTCTCCTGTTTTACAGGAATTAATCTGTTATCCACGGTGCCGTTGCTACGGTACCTGTTACATTTTGACATTTAAATAGTTTTTTAAAGATCATTTTTGTTGTTCAATTTAACAATATATTTCTTGCAGTTCAAAGCGTCAAGTGTCTTGTATTTATCTTGGACTTATATTCAGTCCTCATTTTTAGTTTTTCTTAGATTGTTTCCTTAAACCACTTGGGCTTAGATAGGCCTTGCATGAATTGCCCAGTTAGGACCCACATAAGATCCTTACAGAGCCCACTTTAAGCCCATAGGGGCATTCACGGTTGAATCCTGGTGCAAGCCCACTTTAAACCCCTTTAGGCAGGTGGGGCCCAAATGGGTCTGACATGAATTACCCAGTTAAGACCCACATAAGACCATTACAGGTCCCACTTAAAACCCATCTAGGCATCCACGGCTGGCCCCCGTGTGGATCCCGGGTGCAAGCCCATTTTAAATGCCCTTTAAGCAGGTGGGGCCCAAATGGGTCTGTCATGAATTGCCCGGTTAAGATCCCACATAACACCCTTATAGATCCCTTTTGAAGCCCATCTGGGCATCCACGGCTGGATCCTGGGTGCAAACCCACTTTAAACCCCTTTGGGTAGGTGGGGCCCCAATGGGTCTGGCATGAATTGCCCAGTTAGGACCCACATAAGACTCTTACAGAGCCCATTTAAAGCCCATCTGGGTAGCCATGGTTGGATCCCGGGTGCAAGCCCACTTTAGACCCATTTGGGCAGGTGGGGCCCAAATGGGTCTGACATGAATTGCCCAATTAAGACCCATGCAGTACCCTTACAGGTCCCACTTTTAGTATGTCTGGGCTTCCACGGCTTGCCCCAATGTGGATCCCGGGTGCAAGCCCATAATGGGGCCCACATTTGCCGCCCATGAAGCCCTCATCTGGGCCCCACATGTCATTGCTGGCTGGGTAGGTGTCAAATAAATTAAGAAATAGGGAAAGAATGAAACGACAACAGTAGACTCTGAAAACGATAGAACCATAGTGTTTAAACTGCTACAACCGTAGTGTTTTGAAGAAATACTGCTCTCTGTTTTTCTGTTTTCTGTCTTACAGTGTGCAGATAAAACTTGATGGCTTTTTCAAGATACATATGCAACGACCGTCTCATCTGCGTATGAAGCCCCAACCTCAAGAATACAACCAGACTCACTGCTGAACGAACTATCACCAAAGAAAATGAAAAATACACAACGCAGAAAATTCACGGACCCTAGTTGCATGTTATGTTTCTGTGTCAGCATGCAATTACAGATGAACAACACAGATCATGCTTGTGCCTGTAACTTTTTCAAGTTACAAGAATGAACTTTTAAGTGTACTTTGATAAAAGTTAGACTTAAAACCACTATACGATCAAATGACTTATGGAAGGATGAAGTCTATGCACACTGTAAACCCAGATTTTGTTTCTAATTAAACTTGCGAGTGATCATTACTTATTCTTTTAAGTTTAGTAAAAACCTGCTATCATTACTAAACAACATTAGTTGTTTGTACTATTTAGCTGAAAGATTCATTGCACTAATCAGGTTTAGCAGAGATTACTTGGTATGTTTAATTTCATAAGGAAGGGGAGGGGGCTAATTCAAAAACCTGCCTGGTCACGTGAATAGACCACTGTCTAACGTGCATCCTACACCTGGCGGGACGAGCACAGGCCTCGGCAGCAGACGGTACCCACTGAAGCAACCTTACTCCAAGTGGAATGGTTAGTATGTAAAATAACTATTGTAGCCTAGTTATCTTTGTTGGACTTTTTAATACCCAAAAGCTTGCAGATAATTTGTTGACGCAGCTTTTTTTCCATCTAATGTTACTGTTTGAACTTGTGCATGGTGTTAATACACTAAAAAAAGCTAACTAACGTTACTCAAAAAAAGTGTCAGCTGAATGGCTCACATACCGGCGAGTTTGCTCGACTGTATCATTTATATAAATGTAATTTTACACAATAGAAAAGCGATTCAACCGCTGTCGGGGAAAAGGAGTCTAGTACTCGCTCCCTCTCACTCACTCTCAGGCCGGCTACACACTGGCTGCGTCGCATGAGCCTGTCAGCCCGCGTGGCGTGTCCGTTTATATTTAGGCTCACATGTTAACAGGTTAGAGTTTACTGCCTGCTAGAAATAGAACCGACGCCAATTTTTCACACGACACGCAAGCGTGTTGGAAGCGTTTCCAGGAAAAATACAAAAGGAAAAGATGTTATGTAATTTTGACACAAATACATATAATAAATGGCATACTGATGTTTGAAAGTCTCTAGGTTTTGACATAAATACAGATAATATTAATATTAAATAATTATTTTCAAATATTGCACCTGTGAATACAGAACGGAATATTTTGTAGCCTATTTTGCCGTCAATACTACCGACGTTGTCTTTGCTGTAATCAAATCAGTATATATTCATGTTTAACATGAAGTATACTACTTCTTGAGTGCAGTAAATCAATGGGAAACATCCATACAGACAAGGCTAGCAGCAGCAGCGCCGCGTCAGGCACGCTGGTATGGAAAGACAATATAAAACGCCACGCTCACACCACGCAGCCAGTGTGCAACCGGCCTCACACACACGCTAGTTTACATGTCGGTTATCTCTGTAACACAGGCGTCGTTTTGGTTGTATTACCTTATTGTATTTAACAGTGACATTGTTGAACTGAGTCGTTGAGCTAAAATTTTGTTTCTATTTTTACAGATCTTTGTGGTGTGAGGATGCTGTGGAAGTGTAAGTACTGTGTGAGAAAAGGGGTTACCTTTTGAAACATTATCGGTTAAAACACGGAAACTATGGTAGAACTGTCCCATTTCCCTGCTTACACCAAAAATGTGTGTGCACATTCAAATCCATTAATGCACTTAAGGTACACTTAGCAAAGATTCACCAGAAAACCCAGGCTGCACAACTGAGTGAAACTCCTGAAGTAACCTTTCACTGTCAGTCATGTGATTTTTCTGCACCCTGCACAGAAACAGTATTTCTCACTCACCTGCGCAGTACACATTTAAAGGTAAATCACAGAGTCCAGTGTCCATATAATGGCTGTAACTTTCACACAAATGTGTATTCTACATTTAATGCACACAGAAGTAAGGAGCACAGAACACACAACTGGAGGATGTTCAGGCCAGAAATAGTCTCTAGTAGTGTAACTAATGAAATGGCCCAAGAAGAACATGAGCCTCCAAATGACACCCTTGAATCAGAAGACAGTGAGGATTCTACCATTGAAGATCTTAATGATCTAGAGAAACAGCTGGAGCACAACCTAGCAGCTCTTTTTTTAAAGATGCAAACGGTCCTACACATTCCAGAAAGTACGGTACAAGAAGTCATACAACAGCTGTTACAGATGTGTGAACTATCCCAGCCACTGCTGCATAATGCACTCAAGGACATTCTGAAACAACAGACAGATGTAGATGATTCAGTTGTGGAAGAGTCAGTCAGGGCTGCCGCAAAGAGCAATGTGATCATGAAATTCTGTGGCAAGGATGGCCCCTTATCAACACCAAAAAGGAGAGCAGCATATGTGAATAAAAACTTCACAGAGGTTAAACCAGTGGAGTACATTATTGAAAGAGGAAAAAAATCTAGTGCTGTATATGTTCCTTTGCATCCAATGCTACAGAAGATGTTGAATAGGGCAGATATTTTAGACAAAGCTCTTCCCGTCCAAAAGCATGTGCAACATGAGTACAGTTCATACAGAGATGGCTCGTACTGTAATGACAATGACCTCCTTAAAGGCGAGGAATTCAAAATCGCTGTTGGACTTTATACAGATGATTTTGAAGTGTCCAATCCTTTAGGAACATCTAGAAAGAAGCACAAAATGAGTGCAGTTTATTGGGTGATCGCTAATGTGCCATCAAAATACAGATCCACACTCCACTCCATTCAGCTTGCTGTTTTGTGTAAAGCCTCTCATGTAAAAGAATTTGGCTACGCTAAAATTCTCCACCCTCTCATTAATGATCTGGCTTCTTTGGAGCAACATGGTGTATATGTTGAGAAGTTGGGAGAATGTGTCAAAGGTACGGTTTTATATGTGGCTGCTGATAACCTGGCTGCTCATTCTCTGGCAGGATTCTTCGAAAGCTTTATGGTGGAAAGATTCTGCAGGTTCTGTATGGCGACGAGAGGCGAGATGCAAGCCAATGAGGTAAATTCAGGTGCTTTTGAACCCCGCACTATAGACACTCACAACCAGCATGTGCAGGAGGTAAAGCAGGATCCCACTGTGGCAAAACAATATGGTGTGAAAGGAGGGTGTGTATTGACTGACGGTCTGGAGCACTTTCATGTTGTTTGTGGGTACCCCCCTGACATCCTCCATGACCTTTTGGAAGGCATTGTTCCTGTTGAGTTATCCCTCTGCATTTCAGACATGATTTCCAAGAAATATTTCACCATAGAAACACTGAACCATGCCATGAAAACATTTGAATATGCTTTTCATGACAAAACTGACCAGCCTCAGCCAATTGCCCATGGCTTCTCTAACAAAGGGACCATAGGTGGCAATGGCCATGAGAACTGGGCCCTAATCAGGCTGCTTCCACTTATCATTGGCCATAAAGTCCCTGAAGGAGACAATGCATGGAACATTCTGCTGCTCCTAAAAGACATTGTTGAGTTAGCTGTCGCAACAAAGCACACTGAAGAGTCGGTGCATTTCCTTGACTGCAAAGTGTCAGAACATAGAGACTTGTTGCAAACAACATTCCCAGATTTTAGATTACGGCCAAAACACCACTATATTGAGCATTACCCTGAGATGATCAAAGCATTTGGTCCCCTTTCAGATGTTTGGACTATGCGGTTTGAGGGAAAACACAAATTCTTCAAACGGGTCATTCGAAATGCCCACAACTTAAAAAATGTAGCTCTTACATTGGCTGTTAAGCATCAGAAAATGATGGCTTACTATTTGGACGCAAGTTCATTTTTCAAGCCTTCAATTGAAATGGACAAGGTCACTACTGCATCGATCACATCTTATCCTGAGAATGTCCAACAGGTTTTCTGCCAAAGAGTTCCTCAGCTTACATCAGTTCTTGTTCCATCATCAGTCTATGTAGATGGAATTAGATATTGTGCTGACATGGTAGTCTCTGTTGGTTCATGTGCTGGCCTCCCTTCATTTAGACAGATCAAACAGATAGTGGCACTTAACACTGAGATCCTGTTTGTTTGCAATGAGATGACTGCTTGGTATCATGAGCATTTGAGATCTTTCGAACTCATCTGTGACAGCAGTAACCCCTCTCTGTGTGTGGTGCAGCTGAAAGAGCTGAATGATGTTTTCCCTCTTTCGGCGTACAGATATGGTGATAATTTAGTAGTGACCCTCAGGCGTTATATTCTCTGTTAAGAAGCCACAGTGTGATTTCTGCAATCAAGCTAGGCTGTAATGGAACATTTTGTAGCTTATTTTAGAGCTCATGTTGAAATGTATAATGAAAGTCTCTGAGAATTTTTTTCTTTTTTCCCCCCCCTAAATTTGTGAATTTTGGTAAATGTTTTTCTTGTACATTAAAGTGGGGATTTTAAGTTTTTTTTATTTTATTTTATTTTGTATTTTATTTTATGTATTTACCACTTTAATCTAAAGGGACAGTCACTATTTGTAAACTCTTGTAAATCTGTGACACATTTAACATACACACAACACAGACATGGACACCACCAACACACAACACAGACATGGACAACACCCACACACAAACATCACAGACAGGGACAACACCTACACACACACACACCAACAACACACCCAGCTTTAAATGGATTAACCACTCAATTGTCACGGGACATCCAGATAAAAAAAAAAAAAAAATTAAATCTGTTTTTTTTTTTTTTTTTAAACAGTACTCATACTTTGGTTCATAAAATGGTGGTGTCTATCTATAGATGTGTAAAATTATTTCTTGATGATACATTGCACCTCTACATAACCACGTATGTGTTTTAACTTATCTTTAATATTTCTTATTACAGTAATCAGCTATTTTTGTGATCCACATAGCAATGGCTCAGCAATTGAATGGCCTTTGGATATTTATATTTCTAATGACCTAATTATTGTTTCTATTCCCAAGATAACTACAAACCAGAAGATGCCCTTGAGGGTCATTCTAACAGAGGCGGATATAAGAAAAGTCATCCTAACCACAAGGCCCTTTACAGTCGAAGATTTGATAAGCAAGCTTAAAGAATCACTGCAACTTCATTATAACTTCAGTCTCCAATACCAAGACCCTGAATTCAATAATGAACTATGCAATCTGACACATATTGAAGAACTTCCAGAAAAACCAACAGTTAAAATCATGCCTGTCCTTGAGCTGGTACTTGTCTCATCTGATGAAGTTTTCAGTGACACACCCAGTACAGCAGATACAGACATACTCTCTCAATCATCTCTGGAGCAACAGAGACAGTGGCCAGAATCTTTTGATATCCCAAACTTTTCTGTGGATGTAGAGTATAGACTTAGGCAAGCAGATCTGCTGTTTATGAGTGAGGGTACATACCTTAAAGTATCAAAAGAACTAAAACATGATATACTTGAAAGATTGGCAGAGATCATGTATAGCTACACGGCATACCCAACTGCTGCTCAGTTCGAAAGTGTTGCAGCAGCACTGATAAACAAGCACCCTTGTCTCCAGGAGCCTGGCTCAACCACTCGCTGTTGTGGTTGGAAAAATAGCCTTAAGCATAAAATGGGTAATTACAGAACCAAGCGTAGGCAATCGGGATGCCTTGATGTTGCAGTAAATGCAGGCAAGCGGGGAAGGCATTCAGCAGGACAACCAGGTAACAAGCGCATCAAGAAGGCAAACAAAGGTGAACTCAATTACTTGCCCAACTTTCCGGATGGATTTAATCAGGCAGCCCTGGAGGGGGCCTGTCAAGACTTGGTTGATGAAATGCAAAAGAGAACACCAAATGGACCTCTTGTGAAACAGATGATGGATCAGACATTCACTCTGAGAAGAAAAGAGGTAGTGGAGTCGGAACCCGCCATAAGCACGATGGTGAAACGCTGGCCTGCCCTTTTCACTGAAGATCAAGTAAGTATAAGAAAGAGAACATAACAAATAACTATCTTTCTATTATGATATAATTTGTCTACATGTATATTCCTCTTGTCCTTTTTAAGAAAAAAACATTGGTATTTTTAATTTGAGGCATGATGTTTTTCATCAACATTGCAAATCATATAAAAAGGACATTCATGGATGTTTTTCAGCACTACTTTGCAGATGGTTTAGTTGCCTTGTATAGTTCAGTTGATCTAAGTTCAGTTTTTTTGGTTCTTTGTATTTTTCAGGTGTTCATGGAGTTCAGCAGGATTGTGGGCAAGAACCTCAAGCAGGAATTTTATGAGAGCATCGATCGGCACAGTCCTCGTCTCCTTGAGTTATTTCGATCCAAGAGAGGGAATGTTGGACAGTTGTTGACACAGATTTCACAACAGACCAATGTAAGTCCATACATATTCTATACTTGGCATTGTTTTTCTCAGGGTTTGTATAAACATCATATCACAATGCTACTCTATTAGTTGTATAATTTAATCCAAACATTGCTTGTTTTTTTTTAAGCTTTCTTATAGATCATTTATTTGTTTTTCATTTTAGCTAGCTAACTTGTGGTACTGTGTTTAATTCCCAAAAGACTACAGAGCCAACTGCGATCCGGACACAGGTGCTCAGAGGGCTTCCTATCATCCTTGGGGACAACCCCACAAACTTCTTCAAAGCAGGCTTTGTAAGTAAGCTCTTGCTTCCTTATAATTTTACCATTATTTTTTTCACCATGACACTCTTATATTGATTAAAGTTGTTTTTCAAATGAGAAATATAATGTAATGATTGTGCTCTTCTGTTATTCTTTATTTAGGAATCTGATGATGATGATTCTTTTCGTGACCTCGACGTTGGGATACTTCTTATTGAGCGTGAAGGTGCTGTGCTCTCATCTTCCCAGCATCTCAGTCCAGCCTCGCTGAAAATCATCATTGAGGGAGAAGTCGTGATGGACAACATTCCAGATCTGCCAAAAGCAATGTGCATTCTGTTTGGACTCACGTATGCTCTCCATCTTAACTACCCCAAGACAATGAAGCTTACATTTCAGTTCATCCAACAGGTATTGCTCTTGTTAGGCCACACTGACCTAAAGCCAAAGCTACAGAGTTTGAAAAATCAGCTCGCAATGTAAAGAGATGTCAAGTCTACTGTAATAAGCTGTTGACTTTTTTTTTTTTTTTTACTTTCTTACCTGTGGTGTAAACCTTTTTATTTTTTTTGTAAAACAAGCGGACGAACAGACACGCGTAAAACGCAGACACACACACAAACAACAGACACATTCAGTACCCACACACAATACACACATACAACACAGACACGTACAAAACCCACAAACAACACTGACACAAGAGAGAGGTTAGAGTGCGACATCCATCAAACTGACAGTTTTATGACCCTTAAGCCCCGCCCCCTTTTTGGCCGTGGGAATTTTCCCACGCTTGCCCCGCCCCCTTTCTACCCCCTCCCTCCCACCTCCGGACAGGTCATGTGACCGTGGGAATTTTCCCACGCTTGCTCCTCCCTTATGGGCGTGAACAGAACCAGGGAGATATTATAAATTAAATTATATATTCAATTATATATTTAATAATAGAAAACGTTGTATAAAAGTTAAAATACACATGTGTTCTCACACATTTGTAAAACACATTAGTTGCACATTAAAAACTTTAAAATGTCAATGAAAGAGATTAAATAGCATTATCTTAAAGCTATCAAAATGTATTAGTATTAAGACATTAAACAAATATTAAAACATATCAAGCGCATAAACACATACGTACATTTAAAAAACTGACTTATGTTTTTTACAAGTCCGTTTTGTTGAAAGAAGAACAAAAGTCTTATCCAACTCAGCGATCTCCAAAGTTTAAAGATGTGTAAAAAGATTCCCTTGTGTAAAGTAATATCCTGGGAGCTCAATGAAACACGTCCGAACACTGGGAGAAAGGAGTCAAGACTAACTGTTTCTGGCTGGAGCAAGTGACCACACGTAGACTCCTCCCACACCAATACCCTCCCATGTCAGGTGGTGAAGAGGCGTGGGAAAACATGACAAACAGTTCCCACGCTTCGGACAGGACAGTGGGAGGGGTGTTCATATAGCCCCGCCTACGATCTACAAACATTAAAACACATTCCTCTTGAAAGCTTACCTCATTCACGCATCATGTCTCAAGGAACTGACTCTTCTTCACCATCATTCCAACCCCTGGGAACTACTGACGGATACATGCCAAATGGATTACCGGATGCAGCAAATGGATATCCGCAGAAAAGCATCGAATGGCTAAATAAATTTTGTACAGATCTCGGATATCACAATCTGGCGTTCCTCACAAGCTATGGAGTTGCAACATCTGCCGCAGTCGCCGAGACCCCAGACACAACCGGGGATGAGCCGGACGGATGCCTCGGGGGCACAGGTCACCGGATTATAAAGGCTATTTTGGCTGTCATTTTGGAATTTTTGATCGACAAACGGATGAAAAATTCTTGTGACGGCTGTACCGTTGATCACCCATCGCAAACAAGACACAGCTGCTTGTTTGAACCTACTGCATATTATTTCTATGGATGTTTTGAAGAGATCAGACTGAAACTCCTCACACCTGAGTTGAAAAACATATTAGCTCAGGCCTTGAGTCAGTACGGAGGCAGCCCGCATCTACAGAGAATCCTGGGAGCTGTTGAGGCAATTTTGTTTGACCTCAGAGATGAGATGTACATAGTGGAACAACTGACCTCGATCAGGGACAAGCTCATTGATGAATCTTGCGAGGAGATCATTTACTCCGCTGTGGACCGTTGGAAACTCGCCGTATCTGAAAACCCGGAGATTACCCATGTGTGAAAATGGGAAACTGCTGCACTGTCTGGATTACCAAATATTTGTTTAAATCACAGGTTAAATATGAAATATCAAACCTCCTGTACAAGATTATCTATGATAATCATGCATCAAATACTAACATGACGGTGGATGATACACGTCTAACGAAATTAATGATTCAAATGAACACTGTGAGGAAATTATCGAACGACTGGAATAATATGGTAAACATATCTGTCAGCCATAACTTCACAGCATGTACGACTGTCAAAAACATTCTCGATCTAATGCCTGAGTGTCAGAACTCTCTTAGAATAGGAAATATTGTATGTCTTTGTACGTATGTAACTGATGTATGCAAACTGTTAAGAAAGGAGCACCAGGATGTTTGTAAAATTATTGATTTACTGCTTGAACACATCCTGGAGAGAAATTTCGAAATGTGTCTAAAATTTATTTTGATGTTTGGATGATAATTCATCCATGTTTGTTTGTAACCCTTGTACTTTTTTTTTTCTATTCTGAAATAAAACAAATATATATATTTATATAAACATTGTTTGTTGATATATGCCATGTATGCTTGTAAAATAAAAAACGCAACAACATTGTAACTAGGCTCATTATTGTCTGAAAACACATAGCGACGACATGTCTGAACTAATGAAAAAAATCTACTACGATCCTGCAAATTCTGGAGCTTTGGGAGGTAAAAACAGATTAAAACAGGCTGTGTTACAGGAATACGGTGTAAGATTATCTGATAAAGACGTGAGTGATTGGCTGTCCAGCCAAGACACATACACTCTCCATCGAACTGCACCAATAAATTATAAGCGGAACCGTGTAGTGGTGTATGGGAAGGACCACCAGTTCCAGGCAGATCTAGTTGATATGTCTGTATACTCGAAAGAGAACGACAATATCAAGTTTATAATTACCGTTATAGACGTTTTTAGCAAGTACGCGTGGACAAGGGTACTGAAAAATAAAACGGGGCCGGAAGTAGTTAAAGCTTTTTTGTCTATTTTGAGAGAAGGACGTGTACCCATCAAGTTGCAGACAGATAAGGGTACAGAGTTTTTCAACAAGCATTTTCAACAGTTGACAAAAAAATATAACATACACCATTTTGCAACAGCAAGTGATTTAAAAGCGAGTGTGGTCGAAAGATTTAATAGAACTTTAAAAGGACGAATGTGGAGGTATTTAACAGCGGTGAATTCCAAACGCTACTGTGATATATTGCAAGATCTGACAGAGGCGTATAACTCCAGTTATCACAAGTCCATTAAAATGCGACCGTTGGATGTGAATAAAGAAAATGAAACTGTGGTGTTTAATAATTTATACGGAAAAATGCGTAAAGAGACACCAGTCTTTAAATTTGCCGTAGGAGATATCGTAAGGGTATCTAAAGTCCGGAATATATTTGCCAAAGGCTATGAGCAAAACTATACCGAAGAATACTTTACTATAAGTGCGTGTATACCCCGGAATCCAGTCGTATACAGGATACAGGACTATGATGGTGAATTAGTAGATGGTTGTTTTTATGAGCAAGAACTCCAAAAAATTATTGTGAGTGATGATAAATCGTTTAAGGTCGAAAAAATTTTGGATAAACAACGACGCGGAAAAGCCTTGTACGTTCTGGTGAAATGGCTTGGGTGGCCTTCAAAATTCAATAGTTGGATTCCTGAAAAACAGATGATCGATCTTCAGTCTCCCTTAAAAGCCTAGAAGAGTCGCTCGCGTTCTCATTTATCCAAAAACATCTAACATGTCTGAGGAGGAGGGGTTCTACGTCACGCTCCCGTGCAATGCATCTGCAAATGTTTACCCCGAAAATCAGATATCTAATTACAGAACTAGACTGGCAAGAGCAATACATTTAAAAGGATTATGGGAAGTGGCGTTGGTTGAGTTCCACTATCCAAAAACTTGGCATACTTTCAACGAGGAAGACGCTACTTTTATTATTGAATGCAAACCATGTTTGAACGACGATGAACGTAGCAAAGTGCGTGGGGATAGTATTCAAACTTTTCGGAAAGACCTAAAAATAAAATACGGCTATTTTGAGGATATTACAGTATTACTCAAGGAAATAAACGCAACTCTTCCACCGCGGGTGCAGCTCAGGTACGATAATATAAAGAATAAGATATCTCTGAAATCAAATCAGAGAGCATCGCTAACGTTTTACGGAAAGCTAGCCATTATTCTAGGATTAAAACCCGGTGTTCCTATAGAAAATCTAAACAGTTCGGATGAACACGAAGACGCACGCACATACGCACCACACCAGGCTGATATAAGCGGAGGATTTTACACTCTATTTGTATACATAGATATAATAGAATATCAAGCAGTCGGTGACTCATATGTTCCATTATTAGAGACGATACATATTGAACCGACCACTAACAAAGCAGTCAGTGTCAGGTACGACAAGTCTCATTACGTCCGTCTTAATAAAAACGACATCTCAGACATTGGGATCGAGATTAAAGACGATCAGAATAAAGACGTACGATTCACCTACGGAAAAGTTGTGACGAAGCTGCACTTTAGACCAGTGAGAAAACATTTGTTTTAAAAATGGCTTATCTCAATCCCTACCAAGAAGACCCCCAACGCTACATATCATATTACCAGGCCCAGACAGGGCACGGAATGCCGGGCTATGCCGGAAGTGGAGTCATGTACGGTTCCGGTTTTGCGTCAGGGATCGGGGGTCTCTTTCGGGGGTTATATCGTATGGCAATCCCGTTTCTAAGAAGGGGTTTCAGTATAGCAAAGCCACACATAAAAGCTGCGGCAAAAAATATAGTAAGTGATGTAGTCACCAGTGCCTTGTCAAAGTCATTTAATAATAATGATAACGCTGAGGGACAGAGCGGTCACGGTCTTATGGTCATGCGCAGAGGGTTAAAGCCACCTGGGACCCGTATGAGGAGGGGGCGTGGTCACGGTATAAAGAAGACTAGACGCGTCACTAAGAAACGTCCAGTTGCAAAAAGCAGACGAAGAAGCCAGACGAAACGTCTCAAAAGATCTACAAGTTTGAAAAGACGAAGCAACACAATCTTCTAAATCATGTCGTTGATTCATGCAATGTCAGACGAATGTATCAAATCCGAACTGGATATTTTTACCCTTCCTTTAACACAAACAGCTATTGAGAAAAACACTTATGTGGAAATCCCACCCGTGTCAGCGATTAATGATGCTTCCCCGATTGAGTTTTTCATCGCAGGGACTGGTGAAGATTACACAGATCTGAATAACACATTGTTATATACCCGTGTGAAAATAACTCTGCCAAACGGAGATGACGTACCACAAGGAGCTCCGGTGTCTTTGATTAACTATCCTGGAGCATGCATTTTCTCGCAGGTGGACGTGTCCCTAGGAGATCGACTAGTGTCACAGTCATCCAGCACGTATCCGTACAGGTGCATTCTGGAAATGCTTATTAATTATGGAAAAGATACCCTAGAGAATAACTTTTCAGCAGGACTGTTTTACAAAGATACAGCGGGCCATATGGATGCAACAGATCCGGCTGGGGCTAACGCAGGTTTAACAAAAAGAGCTGCGTTTACAGACGGGAGTAACGTTGTCGAGCTACTGGCTCCGATACACAGCGATATATTTTTTCAACCGAAATTAATTTTGAACGGTGTAGATATTCGTATTCGTTTAACTAGAGCAAAAGACGCATTCTGTCTTATGCGCGGGGACGCGATTGATTATAAACTAAAAATAATCTCCGCTTCTCTCTTTATCAAAAGGGTGTCAGTTTCGCCCTCCCTCCGCTTGGGGCACGCTCAAGCCTTACTGTCAGCCACAGCCAAGTATCCTTTTGACAGGGTATGCGTGAAGAACTTTTCTATACCAGCAGGGGCGCGTGTCTCAAACCATGAAAATCTGTTCCTTGGGACTTTACCAAAATCCATCATTATAGCAATGACGGATAATGATGCTTTTACTGGCGCATACGATAAAAACCCGTTTGCGTTTAAACATTTTAATCTAGAATATTTACATCTCACCTCTGACGGGGCTCACATCCCAACCCGTCCGTTTCAGCCGCAATTTAATTTAGGAAATGCAGTACGAGAGTTTTATCAGCTGGTTTCAGCCACGGGGAGACATCTAAAGAATCAGTCTCTGGCCATAGACCGAGAGGATTTTCTCAACGGCTACACACTGTTTGCCTATAACCTTACACCGGATGAAGAGTGCGGGCAGCATGTGTCACTGATTAGATCAGGAAATATTAGGTTAGAAGCACGTTTTAGAGAGCCTCTACAAAACACCGTAAACATTTTAATTTACGCTACGTACGATTCTCTTCTTGAAATATCAAATCGGAGACAGGTGCTAGCAGAGCACTACTGAAGAGGATTGAAATGAACACTGTGGAGCTGACGAGAATTATGGATAACATTATGTGTAATGTAAATTTTTTAGGAGTACTCGCTTCTGATCATCTCCCTAAAGAACCATTGATAGATGTCCCGGCTCTATTAATCTGTAATACGGATCGATCGGACGAACCGGGGCAACACTGGTTAGCAATGTACATAGATCGAAACGGCCTCAGTTGTTTTTTTGACAGCTTCGGGAATCCTCCGGATTCAGATTTCTTTCCTCCATCCATTCTCGACTTTCTAAAAAACAATTCAACACAAGTTCATCATTCTACCAGACAAGTCCAAGATTTTACATCAGTCACCTGTGGACAGCATTGTGTCTTTTTTCTGTATCATATTTCACGAGGTGTTGAGTATGAAGATATAATGAAATTTTACCATAACGATAATCTATTAAGAAATGATACTATGGTGTCTCTTTTTGTGAAAAAATTGAAACCCATGGTCTGTGATAGTAAAATATTTAAATGTATCCAGTGTGTACAGTCTGGTAAAATGTTCCAGTCTTATTAATTCCTGTGTAACGAATAAATAAAGAATATGTAATGAATAAACGAGTCGTAAACAGATGAATAATTTCGTTTTCTTTCTTTTATTTGACATCAAAACAAAAACACATAGATGTTGTACAACGACATACATAATTTTAAAAACTAAAACACAAATACAAAATCTCACACATGATAATATTTTGTAAAAACAAACAAAAAACACATAGCTATGTCATTACATATGATTGTTAAAAATCCATCCATTGTTTTGCATCTACTCTGGGTGAGTTAAATACATTTTCATCAGAGTCGTACGCGTTTGTGTGGGTGTGTCGTTTTTTCAAAGACTTAGTAGGTACAGTACCAAAGTCATCCGCGTGTGTTTTTCTTTTAAATGATTCAATCATCCGTCTTACATTATGATTGGTTACAGTCGAAAAAGGAATCTTTAATCCCGCAAATGCATCCAGAAACTCGTACCAGCCTACAGGCCGTCGGTTGTCTTGCATCATCTGCGGTGAAGTTACACTCTTTACCAGATCAAATATATGAGATCCTGGAATGATTCCCCCTTTATAAACAAATTCTCCATCAACTGTCCATGAAGACACGTGTTTGGCTTTGGACATTTTATCCATAATATATTTGGCATTTTTTAAGCTTCTCGGCGGAATATTGTTTAAAACTTCTGAGACGATTGGGTCCTCACTGACGTCATCATGCCTAACATCCGGGGTGTGGGAGGGGGGAGGTGTCTCGTGTTCCGGTAATGTAAGAGTTAGAGTGTTATTTTCCATATCACCGTGTTTTACCACACTTAAGAATCGTTGTAAAACATTTGTGTAGAGCTTGGATTTTTCGTAAGTGCTCAAATCACGCCTCTGCAGTATATCTCTAATAGATGAATCCAAGTCATTCTCCACAACCGTATGAATATTTTCACGAGGCGGTGCAGTCCTTAGTCTATCCAGCTGATGTTTTGGTACGAGATACAATTTCTCTGCATGTTGCATTTTTCTCTTCAGATTCAGTTTCTAGTTATGAGACTGGTAATGAAAGGAAGCGCTACGCTTAACAAGGGAAGCAGAAAACCCCCTTTTTGATTAATCATACGTCTCTTCCTGCTGATATTAATCTTTTTATTAGCAACGTACTTTATCTCCTTTTTCCTTCTTTTTAAAGACCCGTGCTGTTTCGTAGTTAGGGGGATCTTGCCATGTAGAATATTGAGAGCCACTTCACATAGAGCCAATATTAACTCGTCGGGTGATGATTGCAGAATAACACGCTGCTGCTTGGGTGAGCTCTTGTATAATAACTTTAAGAGGTAGAGATTTCTGGAAAGCCTCGTGCTCATTGTTACTTCTGGACGTACACGACCGGATAGTCTGACAGTAAATCCGTTCTGAGCCGGAATTTTTCAGGGGTCTGTGGTTTATAATCTATTAACAAGTAACTGTAAGGACGTTCAGTTGCATCCTGGTACGCTTCGATAAAAAACTTTGTATTCCCCGGGTACATCTGCCGTCCCAAAATACCAATCTGCTGCTTATCGCGAGGGTTTTTAAATATTATTAAATAATTTGTATTAAGACCTATTGTTCTGGTAGATTTACCCTGGAAAAACAGATTCTGTATTAATAGCAAGCAGCTAATCTTATTGTGATGTATGTATTGTGTAAAAATCTTCTCGACTTCACCGTTAGAAGCAGCTTGACTCATAACATCATCCAAGATAAGGAGCGATCTTTTACCAGGAGGGAATAATGAGTCATCATCCAATTTCTGTGGTATGCCTTCAATGAATTTAATATCAAAAGCATGTAACATTTGATCATACATTGGTTGCCAGGATGTATACACATACACAAAATTGTCAAACTTGACAGAACACATCTTGTCTGAATTATACATTAGAGTCTTCACAAAAAAAGTCTTCCCACTATTACTTGGACCAGCAACGACAGCCGAGAATGGGTGCTGCATTCTGCAGTCAAAAACATCTGTTTCACACATTTTTTCAAAATATTGTTAAAACCCGTAAGGTAAGGTAGTATAATCTGGCTGGAGTACTCGCTTATTGTACACAAGTCTGAAACTTTTCACGATTGATCTATTGTGCAATGTGAATCCCCTCTTATTACGTGTAATGGTCTCTGTGCGGGGAAACAGCTGCATCGTGTCACGTGATTCCACATACGCACGCACTAACCCTATCAGACTATGCAATGTGACTATTTGTGCATTCTCTGCATTGAGTGTAATACCCTTCGCTTTGAGACACGTATAGCCTTTTGCTGTCTGATACCCATAAGATTTTGGTCCTGACGAGGCATACTCTGTTATGAAATCATCTGGAACTAATTCGCTCGTGAGCTGTCCGAGATAAGAACCTGTTTCAGGAATCCAATCACCGATTTTTGATACAAATATCGAGCTGTCTGTATCGGCATAAATAACACGTTCGCCTAATTTGTCCAAGAGATTATACAACTCGAGTCGTGCGTAAGCTGTGGTGAAAGCACCAATAAAAACGTTAACGTCCCGTGTGGGGCACGGGTCACGTTCTGCATATGACCACTGAATCAAAGCCACTGAATCAGATACAAACGAAAAGTGTTTTATAATCCGCCCAGCACCGCCAAAAAGACATTGTGTGAATTCTTCAGGCTCTGTCAAAAGCTCTGTGGTATGCAAATGCGTGCGCAGAGAGAAACGCCCCCAAAGTGTATTCAAGATGAGCTTAGCAATGGATCTTTTTGCCGAATTATGCATTATTTTAGTGATGTCTAGTTGAACGCCCTGTTTGTCGAGATAATCATCAACGTATGCTTGTTTGTCATCCTCTGTCACTACATGTGAGGGAAAGCCAGATGCTTCCTGTTTGAATTTTAGGAATGTTTTGACATAATCGGTAAACAAACTGTCAGAGCTTTGTGGAAAATGCCACACCTCGTGAATTTTAACTATCTGATAACCGTGCTGAATAGCTCGGTGTAATTCAACGCTGACCCATGTAGCTGTAATACATCTCTCAGCCTCTGTGTGGCTGCATTGAGGGTCCTGAATCTGATTCTCTGCACAAGTCCTGCACAAAGGAAACATTAATTTACCCGAGCATCTGTAAGGCAGAACAGGGTGAAATAGCTTACGCGGTGGTAGCACTGACGCTTTGACGAGACCAAAATAATTCTCCACCGGTTCAAAATCCTTAAAGATTATTTTAGGATGACCTATAGGATACGTTTTACTTGACTGAACGAACGGGTATAGCGATGTGAAATCATAATAATCCACTCGTTCATCATCAGCTGTTTTGTGGTACAATTTATACGCGTTTGTGCGTCCACCAAATAATGCATCCCGTGGTTTCAGCCTCTCAGGTGCCTCGTAAGATGACATGAACCGCATGACATCAGGATCTGTTTGTTTTGCTAGATCCCATTCACATTCCCAGATAGTAATCACTCGTAAGGAGTACACTTTACGAAGTGTTTCTATCTTTTCGTCCGACTGCCTTCTGAGAGTACCAAAAGACACTTTTGATAAAGGTTGAATTTCTTCTGCCTTATATCTGCAGTCGTGTCCATGGTAAAAACAACCCAAGAATTCCAAGGCTGTTTTTACCCCATCACCAGACTCATAATACCCATCAACATGATAAGGTCCGAAGGCTTGCTCTCCGTGGTTTAAGGCATGCTGTACATCAATGTTTTGGCTGTTTTTAATATATTCGAGCCATTGAATGGATGCGTTTGAAAACGTCTTGTGTTGATTAACGTACGCGTGACTATGTGTAAGTGCTACTGTATCTCGACTCAAAAAATTTGTTTTGAATACTTTCATGCATGTCCCTGCCAACGTCACAGATTTAAACGGATCGATGTTTGTACATTCGAGGAACTCTTCACGATATTTTATACAAGCCTGTCGTAAGATGACCACGTCATTCCGACAGTAAAAAGCTATCTCCTTTTTGAAGTCAAAGATATCATTCAATACACCTGCGTACCATGTGTCAAATCTGACACGATCGGTTTCACTCATTGTCTCATAGCCGTAAAACTCTTTTGTCGGATAGGGACCCACATAATTCGCATTCTCCAATCTGTTGAAATGATGTGGGAAAAATCCCTTTTCGCTCACGCTTAGGTTTAACGCAGCCGGTACCTTGCCTAGCGAAAAAGGGATAAATTGAAAACTGTCTATAAATCGTTGTCTAAACGCCTCATCATACATATGCAATATTCTACATCCCTGCATAATAATCTTTGGAGTTATTCCTTCGCTGGTAAGATACTCTAACAGGATGTAGGAATCAAAGCCTGATGCATTATGCGCTATGAATGTGTAATCATTGTATTTTGGGCGTCTGAAGTGTTTAATCAGACGTGCCACACAATCTGTTCCTCCAGCTTCAAATGTCTCACCTGCGTGTGTCATTGCACATACAAAATTAGCCACATGTTTATCATTCTGATACATTGTCTCAAAGTCATAATAAATGTATTTTTCATCATTTGTTTCAGACTTTAGAGGTTGGATGTAGCATTCGTGACTACCTTCACTTGTCAAAATCTCGTTGCAATGTACACAGCACTCTGGAGAGCACTTGTGCGGTTTGATTTTATCACCAGATCTTGCAACCCTATAAATCTTGTGACATTTAGTACAGTATTTAATTGTATCACACTGTGATTTCTCGGTAGACGAGCGCTCTTGTTTATGTGTTTCGTAGCAAAAGTTATTTCCGCAGTATCTGAAACAGTCTGGACATTGTCTATAGGATGTTGTACGTGTACGGCATTCGGATGTCATGCATATCTTACAAACATATTTGCATTTGTGTATCCTTCTGTCGTTATGGCCCTTGAGACAGAATTCACACACGTAACTTGTGCCTAAGAAACCTTTCAAATTTTTGATGAAATAATAATGCTCTTCATGAATATATAAATGCACGGTCTTTGGATGTATTTCATCTGTGTTTTTGTAGACCTGCAGTTTCCCTGAACAATCCCTGTAAAAAACCACAATTTTTACTCCTAATTCTTTTTCGAAAATATTCAGATCATGAAACCCTATTTTATCATACGGCATAAAACCACAGGCTGTGTGTATATCCTTTGCTGGTTTTTGCAGCTCTTGATCTGTGAATGCCGGGTTCAAAAAATATGCCAGACAATAACTAAGGCACATATTATCGGATATATTTGTGGGACAAAATAGATGCATTTTATTTCGTTTTATAGTTTCACTGATGGCAATGTCTGTAATTTTCCTACGTGGTCTTCCCCCTCCCTGGTGGTCCATAGCTACCGAAACTCTTAGAGATAAAGAGTTATCTGTTGACACATCTCTGTTGCTTTGTGCAGCGCGTTCAATTTGATCAATGAATAATGATGCGTCGTGGTTGCTCTCAGGCGTTAATACTGTATTTATAGATGTGGGTAAGCTAGAACCAGTTAGTGCTATATTTATATACCCTGTATCGCCTGCCGTCAGTTGAGAAAAATGCACAATCTCATCTAAAATATTGTGTAGATGAATATTAAAATCTGCCAAGTCGTTTGTATCTATTTCATGGAGATTCAGTGTCCTATGGATTTCTAGTCCGTTGAAACGTGGTCGAGGTGTTATTACAAATTCGCCTACACGCCCTCCTTCAGTCGTCAACGTATGAATTTCGTCCTGACTAAGACCCATATTAGGGAGATGGTGATTATAATTTGTAAACCCATTACCGGACTGCGCGTTTTCATCATCATCATCACCTTCAGGTGTTTCTAACCACGCTCGTTGTTCGGCTATAATATTTTGTAATCTTTCGGATGTGGATAGTTCACTTGTGTTTAGCATCCCCAGTTGTTCACGTATTAAAAGACGCAATTGTTCATTAGTACTCTGACGCCTTGATCTTACGTGCTCTACGTCTTCATCTGAGTCTGACTGCATATCAGTGTAACATCTTTTAGAAGACATTTTGGTGTGCTTTTTATTTTATTTTTTATTTAAAATGTGTTACTAGTAGACTACAAACGAATACTCCAACACCACTACCATTTATAAACAATATTATTGATGGCTAATGACTATGGATGACAACAACCTGTAGCAGTAATAAAAATAACAATGACAGTCAAATGAATAAAAAATATAACAATCATATGAATAAAAAAGAAATCAGTTACCAAATATTAAAACTAGAGATTGTAAGCTTTCAAATGATATATAGTTTGTCAAGATTAGTTTAGGTTTAGTATAGGGTATTAGGCTGCTGTCTTAAATATGCATTGGATTTGGGGGTCCCGTCGGCGGGCCGCTGACACTTAAGAGGTTTGCTAATGACCACAGATGACACCACCATAGAAGTAATACAAATAACAACAACAAAACGTAACAGAAATAAAAATTAGTGTATCCTACATTAAAAACTACACATATTCATAACACATATTCATAACTTTTCAAGTGAAAACGCTAAAATAACAGTCAAATGAATATAAAATAATAACAATCAAATGAATAAAAAGAAATCAGTAATTATTACCGTTATTAACTGTTGTCCAGGACGCATTTCTCCATTCTCCTCGTGTTTAAAAGATCGTTACGAAGTTCTCCGTTTACATCCTGACAAATCCCCAAAACGTTTGATTCACCCAATACATATTCCTCTCGCTGAATAACAGGTCTGCTACTCCACAAGATGCAACGAAACGTGTTCACACAATAAATATTCCTCACGAAGAATCTGATACTCCTTTAAAATATCCAATGAAACGTAAAGTTAATCCAGTAAATATTCCTCGCGAGTTTGATACTCCTTAAAAAAGATCCAGTGAAACATGTGATTCATCCAATAAATATTCCTCGCGAGTTTGATACTTCCATAAAAAACGTTATTCCACTCGCTGAGTTTGACACTCCACAAAGGCCCAATGTGTTGTGATTAATCCAATATTCCGTTCGCTGATGAGCGTCGTTCCTCTGCACTTAAACAGGTGCTGAAGTCCGAGCCACAATCCAGAGTAAGTTTAGTACATTTTAGATACGGAGGGTTTTCAAACAGAGCGCGTTATCCTGTCAGTGAACAAGCTCTGCATTGGGGATTCCCCAGTGCTGTCATCGTCAGCGTCACCCAATGCATCCAATGAAATCCTACGTGTGTTGTGTGAGAAGGCGGAGCTTCCACGCGTCTCAACACAGTCAAAATGAAGTCAGTTAAAGACTGAATGGGCAACACGCCGGTTGTCTTTCTTGAAGCTGCGTGAGGAAATAACTTTGTTTCACGTGTCGCTCCACACCTGATGGGTCTTGGTAACCTGATGGATAGAGTACAATCCTCTGTGTATTTTTGCTCTGGAGAGAAAAAAAAGTGTATTTGAAATATTCGACGGATAAATAGTTAGGTAAATGTTTATCATAACTCACCGTAACCTCTCCTCTTGTGTTTAAAAGATCGTTACGAAGTCCTCTGTTTACATCCTGACAAATCCTCAAAAACGTATGGTTCACCCAATAAATACCCACAAAGATGCAACGAAAAGTGGTTAATCCTCTCGTGAGTTTGATACTCCACAAATACGCAACGAAAGTGGTTAATCCTCTCACGAGTTTGATACTCCACAAATATGCAACGAAAGTGGTTAATCCTCTCACGAGTTTGATACTCCACAAATACGCAACGAAAGTGGTTAATCCTCTCACGAGTTTGATACTCCACAAAGATCCAATGTGTTGTAAGATCGTGGCAGTTTGTTTGGCTCCGAGATGAGATGAGCTACATTCAGAAGTTCCGCTGTTTGTGGACAGAGAGGCTGAGTGGCTGCTTTGGGGGTAACCCCGAGATGATGTCAGCCTCGCGTCACATCTCTGTCATCCGGAGGCGTCCAATGGTTGTGTGTGCGTGTGTTGTGTGTTAGGGGCGGAGTCAGGGCCTGGACCATTGCATACTTTTCACTCGTTCATTTCTTCTTGTGATATAGGACTGAATGGCCGCTTTTTGTTGAGTTCCTCCCGAGGACTTTGTAACTTTGGGAATTAAAATCTCTACACCTTTGCTTTGGATATGGATAAATCTTCGGATATACCTTTTGGTTCTCTTTCAACAAATGGTATGTAAAAATGTAAGGCTTTTTAACAATGTTTTTAAACTAGTTTGTGTTTTATGTAACAGTTTTACAAATACTGTGCATTTACTTTTCTGTAAATTATTGATTTTTTAACATCGTAAAAAATAACACTAACTCATTTTTTAATAACTGTTTTAGAGAAAAATCCAATTTTAACTCTTTCATTAATGTTTTAAAAGTGTATTCTTTAATAAAAAAAAAAAAAAAAAAAAAAACACTGATCTCATCTGTGATTGTCTTTTATTGTACATTTGTTAAACAATATGATGTTTAAACATTATTGTTACCGGATACATCTTTGGAGATAATAAGACTTTTTGTTCTTCTTTCAACAAGTGAAATTGTAAAAAATGTAAGTCAGTTTTTAATACTTGTTTTTTAATATTGTGATTTTTAACATAATGGTTGATATGTTTTAATGTTTGATAGCTTTTTTACATTTTGATATCTTTAAGAAAATGCAAATTAAACTTTTGTCATTGACATTTTAAAGTTTTTAATGTGCAACTAATGTGTTTTACAAATGTGTGAGAACACATGTGTATTTTAACTTTTATACAACGTTTTCTATTATTAAATATATAATTGAATATATAATTTAATTTATAATATATTCCTGGTTCTGTTCACGCCCATAAGGGAGGAGCAAGCGTGGGAAAATTCCCACGGTCACATGACCTGTCCGGAGGTGGGAGGGAGGGGGTAGAAAGGGGGCGGGGCAAGCGTGGGAAAATTCCCACGGTCAAAAAGGGGGCGGGGCTTAAGGGTCATAAAACTGTCAGTTTGATGGATGTCGCACTCTAACCTCTCTCTGACACACCTACACACACTTGAAAGCTGAAGGAAGCATGCTGAAGGATGTGACTTGTGTGATAATTAAAACTGAGAGAAGTTGTAGTAGAAAGACATAAGACATTGTTGTTTAAGTTCTTCACGTTTATGTAGATGGAATTAGTTATTGTTCTGATATGTTGTTGGTTCATGTTATGTCTGTTGGTTCATGCTCTGTTCTCCCTTCATTTAGGCAGATGAAACAGATCCTGTTTGTTTGCGTTTTTTGTACATTTGAGTGGGTGTTTCTTGTCAATTGTTTATGGATTTACCACTTCAATCTCAGGGGACATCAATGTTTTTTTTCTTGTAAATTTGTGACACATTCAACACGCACACACTGACAACACAGACACGGACAACACCCACACACACAACACACATGGACAACACACACGGACAACACCCACACACACAGGAAAACACAGACATCAATGTTTATTTCTTGTAAATTTGTGACACATTCAACACCCACACACACAACACACACAGCAACACAGACACGGACAACACACATGTGTAGTGGGTTTTCTTCTGCGTTGTGTTTGATTTTAAATAAAGAGATCCCACACAATGATGTAATTTTGTTTTGCTTTACTCTCAGCTTCACTTTGGCTGTGTCAAAAGAAATAACAGACACGATCACAATTAATCACAGGTAATTGGCAATTTCAGGTCTAGCCGTGCCTCTCGCCACGAGATCCAGCGAAAGAGAGAGCACTTAACAATTATAGAAATATAATAGAAAATAATAGAATAATAGAAAAACTCAATAATAATGAAAGAAAGAGAAATAAGAAGTATAGAAAAATAACAATAGTAAATGATCCATCTACATACCTGTGTCAAAAGAAATAACAGACACGATCACAATTAATCACAGGTAATTGGCAATTTCAGGTCTAGCCGTGCCTGTCAATCAACACACGATATCTCAATGTAAATTCATATACAGAAAATACATTTGACCATTGCATGGATCCTTCAAAATAAACAAATACAACTTTATACAATTACAAATGTATAACGCACATTAAATTCAACTGTAAATGTCTTAACGAAAAAATATATCGTTCTAAACTCATATCCTGCATATCAAGCATACCGCACGTGTAACAGCGGCCATTAATCAAATTCGTACTTCGATCAAACATACTCTTATAACATTTATAACCCAGATTGTTGATCTCTCAGTACAGAAGAGGCAACAAATAAACTCATTATATACAGAAAATCCCAATACAACACTCAATAAAGCACATTTACACACTTGTCTGAGGAGCAGATAAAAACGTACCTCTCGCCACGAGATCCAGCGAAAGAGAGAGCGCGCACGCAAATTGCATCAGCATTACCCTAACGCATGACGTCGCTTACGTAATAGTGCTTCCTTGATTTAATGCAGAAATATTTATCAATAATGAAACCAAAAACAATACAAACAAAATAAGAAATAAACATGTATGAAGAATTGAAAACAACGCAAATTATTAAGTTTATGATCACATGACCATTGACAACTGTGCAACTTCCAAAATAAATGTCTTCAAAATAAGAGTCCCCAAACATAATACTGCTTTTGATTAAATTATGTCAATAATCTAGTGTAACAACATACACTCGTCACACATGGACAACACAGACACAACACAAACACGGACCACACACACACAACACACGGACAACACCCACACACACAGGAAAACACAGACATCAATGTTTTTTTCTTGTAAATTTGTGACACATTCAACACAACACACACAGCAACACGGACAACACACATGGACAACACAGACACGGACAACACCCACACACACAACACACACAGCAACACGGACAACACACATGGACAACACAGACACGGACAACACCCACACACACAAACAAACATATACAACACCCTCACACAATTGTTTCAATGATTTGAAATGACCTTTTTCAGATTAATCATTTTTGATTGAACGTGTTGATGTTGACCTGATGTTAAGTTTGTCATAAGATTGGCTGTGTTTTACCATTTTTCTTACAAATAAATGCATGCAGCATTTAGAGGTGTTTCTTTTTTTTCCATCCTATTTAATTGAAACAATGTTTTTTAACATATTTTTAAAAAAATCAAAAGCTAATTAAATTAGAGGAAAATACAGTAATTGTGTTAAATGTTGAGTAGCAATAACAAGTCATAATAGCAAATGATTTTGAGAACAGACTAATAAATATAAATACTAAACTTAGGGATCCATGTTAATACAACTCGACATGTTTAGTTTCAGCTTGTCTAAAAGTTAGGGATCCATGTTAATACAACTCAACATGTTTAGTTTCAACTTGTGTAAAAGTTAGGGTTCCATGTTAATACAACTCAACATGTTTAGTTTCAGCTTGTGTAAAAGTTAGGGTTTCATGTTAATACAACTCGACATGTTTAGTTTCAGCTTATGTAAAAGTTAGGGTTCCATGTTAATACAACTCGACATGTTTAGTTTCAGCTTGTGTAAAAACTAAAGTGGTATAAGGCAACGGGTTTCCTCGCAATTTGCGAGTAAAGTCAACTAATTCGGGTTAAGAGTGCATGAATATTGCTGTTCTGCTGTTTCTTTGTTTTCTTGTGTTACTCGTATGTGTTGATGTCTTCGCAAGCAGAAACCTGGTGTAAAGCATCACCTCAGATTTCCATGAACAAGCCTCATGAGGGACGAGTCATCAGAGCGACTCTATGTGGGAAATGGACGCTACAGGAAACAGACTTCACAGCTATTCAGGCGCCATGGACTTTCAAGAATTCCACTGTTATGCTACATGGTTTTCTGTGTAATCATGTAGTTTATATGACTTTGTACACCCTGCGTCGCAGGTGTCAACAGTTATGGTTTTGAGAAGAACTATGACACTCATGTAAATCAAGGACACAACACAGAATAAGTTACACGTGCCTGTAACTTACACAAGTTAAAATAATTAACTTTTAAGTGTATAAATTTGTATTTTTGTGAGAGTTATTAGAACTCTCAAAGGGGGAAGTGTTGTATTACATATTTATTAAATGTTTAATTTAGTTTTTCCACTGCAATAGTATATAAACTGATAAAGTTTATATACTGATTTATTGAGTCTCCAGCAAGAGTCTCCTTTCCTGCCAGACCTGTTTTCTCTATTGTGTTTTAAATAAGTCAGATCACTTGATTCTCACCTTTCGGAGCCCAGACGTTGAATCGTTAGGTTGATTGACTTTCACCTTTTGTCTTTAATGGGTCTGGGATGGCTATTGGAATTGGAGTTCCTGGCCAGTATCAGCATGTGAATAGTTATGCTGATTCAATTGGACTCAGAGTAGGGTGTGTTCCTACTTCATTTGCATGCTTTGTTCAGGGTCTCCACCTCTATGTAATCCCTCCCCCTTGGAATGTATATAACTACAATGCATACTGTATTAGAGTTAGATTATGTTGGACGAAACCGCAGCCGCGCTCAAATAAAGAAACTCTTCTGTTTGAACGTGATCCCAACGTCTCCTGGTCTGCTTTGAAGAAAGAAAAACTTTACAACACTATCATTCCTTGTTGTTTATACTGCTAAATATAGCTTACTCAACATCACACATTAACCTGGCATCTCTAGCTTCAATCTAAATCATTATTGCTAGCACAATCATTGCTAGTAATTCGCTAGCCTGTTAGCGTGCCATCCGTGCGCTCTTTATTTTTTTTATTTCTTTTATTCTCACGCGCACTCGCACCTTTTACGAGTTCATCAAACAACTTAGGTGAGTAGGAGGTGAGTTTTCTGGCAGTCATGTCATCTTCTCCTCTTATTGTCACTTGCACTTCATGTAACATGTATAACATAGCCTTCTCTGTCAGCACAGGATTTACATGTGATAAATGCAGGGAGATAGTCAGGCTGGCGGAGAAGATTTCAGAACTAGAGACACGCATCCAAACTTTAATCGAGGTTAATTGTAAGAGTGCAAGGGCTTTAGATACTGCTTTGGATGTGGCTAGCTTAGTGAACTCTGTACATTGTTCGGTTCCGGCTGTAGTAGAGCCCGTGCAGCAGGGCAACTGGGTGACGGTGAGATGCTGTAGTCGCGGGACAAAACACTGCTCTTCCGTTCCGATTACAACATAAAACAGGTTCTCCCCTCTCAGTGAAACACAGACTGTGATTCCTGTTGAATGTGCCCTAGTTATTGGCGATTCTATTACACGGAATGTGAAAATAGAGACACCAGCCACCATAGTCACATGTTTGCTGGGAGCCAGAGCGCCTGACATCAAAGCAAATTTAAAAGTGCTGGCTAATGCTAATTGTAAATTCTCTAAGATTCCTATTCACGTCGGAACTAATGATGTTCGACTCCGCCAGTCGGCGATCACTAAATTAACGTTAAAGAGGTGTGTGAACAAAGTACGCAAGTACGATGTCAGGCACTGTAATTTGCTCTGGCCCCCTTCCTGTTCGCAGGAGTGATGAGATACTTAGTAGATTGTACTCACTCAATGGCTGGCTATCTAAGTGGTGTCCGCAAAATAATATAGAATTCAGAGACAATTGGATACGTTTTTGGGGCAGACCTGACCTGTTGAAAAGAGATGGTATTCATCCACCCTGGGATGGTGCTGCTCTTCTCTCTAGTAATATGGCACATAAGTCTAAAGGCCAATTTATACTTCTGCGTCGGGTGCGCGTAGTAGGTACGGCGTAGCATACGCATTGACGTGTACCATACGTCGTACCCTTTGCCGTACCCTGACGCGCACCTCCTCAAAAATGTAACTACGCGTCGTGACGACGCGGACCGCAAGATCTGTGATTGGTCGGCTTGGTAGTATCACGTTTCCTCCTACGCATTTCCGGAATAATCTTCTGCACTCTGGACCGCCCGCCATTTTTAAATTCCGAAATTCAGTGAAGAGCCAACATGGCAATGGACCAAGTGACCGAGCGATTATTAGAAGAAGTGAGGAAATACAGCCATCTGTATGACTCCTCTTCAGGAGATTACAAAGACTGCCAGATGGCAGCGAATTCGTGGAGGGAGATTTCCTCCAACGTCGGTTTAGATGTAGCGGAGTGCATGAAGAGATGGAAGAACTCTCGAGGCAAGTACGTTCGTCTCCGTAAAAAACTCGCCACAAGGAGCGGGGATCCAGGAGGAAAAAAAATCCCAGCGTTTTATTTATTCCTATCTTGGCTGGCACCTCATGTCAAACATCGGCTTACGGAGTCAAACTTTGACGATAAGGTAAATAATGCACGTCCTTTTATGTACCTCTATTGTGTTTCGGTTAGCTAACTTAACTAGCAATGCTACCACATGGGGTATTGATTTTTTGCAAAAATAATATACCTGTGATTCAAAAAGCATCTGTAATAGGTTGTAATTATATGTAATGGGTTGTATTTATATAATTTAATAGATTGTAATTTTATTTGGCTACAGAAAATACAAATGCAACAATTTAGCATTTGCAATGTATGAATATGCAGTTATTATAGCTCTATCTATCTATGAATTAACAATGAATGCATCATCTTTTATATATAAAAGACTAACTTATACTATTTGCTATTTCTTTCATAATCACAGGATGGGACTGATTCCAGCTCAAACTCCACTGGTTCAGCGGATGTGAGACCTCCAGCCAACAGCGATGATGACCAATTACCAAGTAGTAGCCCCCATCACCAGCCATCTCTTCCGTCCCCGCAGCCATCTCTTCCATCCTCGCAGTCATCTCTTCCATCCTCGCAGTCATCTCTTCCATCCTCGCAGTCATCTCTTCCATCCTCTCAGTCATCTCTTCCGTCCCCGCAGTCATCTCTTCCGTCCCCCAGTCCAAGAATGGCACAAAAAAGGAAGAGAAAAGAAAAAGATGACTGGGTCCAAGTGCAGGTTGCTCGGTTGGAGGCTCAGTAGGAGGAACGGCGGGTGGAGCTGCAACAGAGACTGTGTCAAGGCAATGATGAGAGCGACCGGTTTGGACAAACTGTTGCAGATATGCTGCGGAGGGTGCCGGAGGACCACAGAGCGCAGGCAATGTTCGACGTGTCGAAGATACTTTTTGCGTGGCAGCAAAAAAAAATAAACAATTGTGCCTACTTTGACAACGTTCAACCTTTTAATTCTGCGCATATAGAAATGCACTGTATCTGCAGTTTGCACTTTTGCTTTTTTTAGTTTTTTTTTTTTTTGTATATAGTTTGCACTTTTGCATCCATTAATATTTATCTTGTTTTACTATTTGTGGAGGGTATAAAGTTTGCACATTTTTGTATATAGTATGCACTTTAGCTTTTTTATTTATTGTCCGTTCACACCAATTCATGCAGGTTATACGGTAGTTTGCATCATTTGTGAAGTTTCTCTTTTGCATCTATTTTTGGTAATAATTGTAGATCATTGCACATTAATACATTGCACTATCATGCCCATATTTGTATATAGTTTGCACTTTTTATTTAAAAAAATACTGCTGTTTCCAAAAATGTGTGAAGGTTATTGCAAATAAACATTAACATATAGTTTGCACATGTGTCTGTGTTTGCTCCTTTGCATCTATTTAGGGCCCGAGCACCGATGGTGTGAGGACCCTCTTGGAATTGCTCTGTTTATTATTATTATTATTAGGGCCCGAGCACCGATGGTGTGAGGACCCTCTTGGAATTGCTCTGTTTATTATTATTATTATTAGGGCCCAAGCCCTGAAAGGGCGAAGGCCCTATTGTTTTCGTTAGGATTATTATTATTATTATTAGGGCCCAAGCCCTGAAAGGGCGAAGGCCCTATTGTTTTCGGTAGGATTATTAGGGCCCAAGCCCTGAAAGGGCGAAGGCCCTATTGTTTTCGGTAGGATTATTAGGGCCCAAGCCCTGAAAGGGCGAAGGCCCTATTGTTTTCGGTAGGATTATTTATTATTAGGGCCCAAGCCCTGAAAGGGCGAAGGCCCTATTGTTTTCGGTAGGATTATTTATTATTATTAGGGCCCAAGCCCTGAAAGGGCGAAGGCCCTATTGTTTCCGGTAGGATTATTTATTATTAGGGCCCAAGCCCTGAAAGGGCGAAGGCCCTATTGCTTTTGGTAGGATTATTATTAGGGCCCAAGCCCAAAGGGCGAAGGCCCTATTGTTTTCGTTAGGATTATTATTATTAGGGCCCAAGCCCAAAGGGCGAAGGCCCTATTGTTTTCGTTAGGATTATTATTAGGGCCCAAGCCCTGAAAGGGCGCAGAGCCCTATTGTTCTTCTAAGGATTATTAGGGCCCAAGCCCTGAAAGGGCGAAGGCCCTATTGTTTTCGGTAGGATTATTAGGGCCCAAGCCCTGAAGGGGCGAAGGCCCTATTGTTTTCGTTAGGATTATTAGGGCCCAAGCCCTGAAAGGGCGCAGAGCCCTATTGTTCTTCTAAGGATTATTAGGGCCCAAGCCCTGAAAGGGCGAAGGCCCTATTGTTTTCGGTAGGATTATTAGGGCCCAAGCCCTGAAAGGGCGAAGGCCCTATTGTTTTCGTTAGGATTATTATTATTAGGGCCCAAGCCCTGAAAGGGCGAAGGCCCTATTGTTTCCGGTAGGATTATTTATTAGGGCCCAAGCCCTGAAAGGGCGCAGAGCCCTATTGTTCTTCTAAGGATTATTTATTATTATTTTTTTTTCAACCTTTCGGGCACTTTTGGGGCCCTTAACGTGCTCGAAAACTCTTGAAACTTTGCACACAGGTCAGAACCCGCGGCCATTAGGGCCGGGCTGAAGCTGGGACACTGGCGTGGCAGGGAGGCTCGACAGCGCCCCCTGGAACGGGGTCCGAAAACTTGGTCCATAAATCAAACACGCTTGCATGTAATAATATGAAACTTGGTACACATATAGATCTCATCGGGCCAAACAACTTTCGTACTTTTACTTTTTACGCCAGCCCAACAGGAATTCGGCTATTATGGGTTGTTTGGAAACGCATGCTGTGGAATTTAATGTACTCCTCCTAGGGAATTCATCCATTCGCCTCCAAACTCAGTCAGCATGAAGTCAAGACATTGAGGATGCTAAATTGCGGACGGATTTTTGATATCTCGAACGGTTTGGCTGTGGCGAGGACACGAATTTATGGCGAATAATGGAAACAGGAAGTGTGTTATAACTTCTGCATACATTAACTGATCTTGATTAAACTTCAGCAGTGTGTTCGTTGTAAGAGGTCGATCACATGGATGTGACTATTGTGAGTCAAAGTTATAGCGCCACCAACTGGCAACAGGAAGTGTGTCCCTTTCAAAATGCTTTGAAATCACCCTCTTATTTTTACCCGATTTGCTTCAAACTTTATGTGTATAATGTAAACACACGGCAGATGTAGACCTGTGAAAGGATTTTTGATATCTTTAATACTGTTGCCATGGCAACGCTTCAAACTTTAATATTCTTTTTTGATGCTTTTGAGACTCTTAACATACTTGAAATTGGATGAAACTCGACAGACACATCACATTTATTAGCCAGTAGACATGTGCAAAGTTTCAGAAACGGGCGTGGTGAGGGGCTCAGTAGCGCCACCTTTAGTCATAAGTGGGGGGGTTAGTTTTATCAACAGCAACAAAACTTGGTATGTGTATTGTTCTCATCAAGACGGACAACTTTCTAATTTACATGAACTATCTCTGACCAACAGGAAGAGAGATATTTTGGTTTGAATGTGGATATTCTGAAGAATTTTCTCTCCCTCTCTCTGTGTCTCTGTGTGTGTGAGGGGAGGGGGGGATTTGACTATTGCTTTTACATTGTTAATCAAGGTTTCAGGGGCTTTTGGGGTCCTTAACGTGCTCAAAAACTCTTGTAACTTTGCACACAAGTCAGAACCCCCTGCCATCAGGGACGGGCTGAAGCTGGTACCCGGGCGTGGCAGGGGGGCTCAACAGCGCCCCCTTGAACGGGGGTCCCAAAACTTGGTCCATAGATCAAACACGCTTGCATTAATTAATATGAAACTCGGTACACATATAGATCTCATCGGGCCGAACAACTTTCCCCTGGTCAAGTTTTACGCCAGCCCAACAGGAAGTCGGCTATTATGGGTTGTTTGGAAAACGCTTGCTGTGGAATGCGAAGTACTCCTCCTAGAGAATTCATCCAATCCCCACCAAACTCGGTGTGCATGAAGTCAAGACATTGAGGATTCTAAATTGCGGACGGATTTTTGATATCTCGAACGGTTTGGCCGTGGCGAGGAAACGAATTTATGGCGAGAAAAGAGAAACACGAAGTGGTATAACTTCTGCATACATTAACTGATCTTGATGAAACTTCACCAGTGTGTTCGTGGTAAGAGGCCGATCAGATGGATGTAACTATTGTGAGTCAAAGTTATAGCGCCACCAACTGGCAGCAGGAAGTGTGTCACTTTCAAAATGCTTTTGACAAAAGTGGGGGGGTTAGTTTTACCCACAGTTTTAAAAATCAGTACGTACATTGGTCTCATCGAGCCGGACAACTTTCTAATATACAGTTATTAGCTTCGACCAATAGGAAGTCAGATATTTTGGTTTGAATGTGAATTTATTTGCAAATTCAGCCTCTGCTTTTTACCCACTCCTGCTAAGTGTTTTTTTTTTTATTCACACCAAACTTTTTTAACACGATGAAAATACATTAAAGATGCTAAATTGTGAACGGATATTAAATATTTCAAACGGTTTTGACATGGCGAGGGATTAAAATAATGTCAAAAAAGGAATCAGAAAACATCTCATATCTTCTTAAAATTTAATTATACACCATTTATTTTTATATAAAATTATACAAATATCAGAACTAAACCGAAACAGAACTAGTTTTGGGTTTATTCAGTTTTTTTCAATTCAAGAATTATGTACAAGTTTAAAATCAGCCAGAATGCGCTATTTAGTAAAAAAAAAAAAGTCATACATAGGGCTATACTGCCCTCTTGTGTTCAAAATCAGGTAGGCCCATTGTATATTGTATTTATATATAAATATAATAGCGATGTGACTGAGAATTTTTTCCCACTGGTTAATTGATGTGTGACACCGCGGCGGGGGCTTTTAAATCGCTAACTTAAAGGGATACTCCACTTTAAATGGAAAATTCTGTCATCATATACTCACCCTCATGTTGTTTCAATCCTTTATTAATTTCTTTCTTCTGCTGAACAGAAAGGAAGATATTTAGAAGAATGTCAGTAACCAGACAGTTTCTGGTCTCATTGACTTCCATAGTATACATTCTAAAACTTGATCCATATATCAAACACGCTCGCATGAATTAATATGAAACTCGGTACACATATAGATCTCATCGGGCCGAACAACTTTACCCCGGTCAAGTTTTACGCCAGCCCAACAGGAAGTCGGCTATTATGGGTTGTTTGGAAAACGCTTGCTGTGGAATGTGAAATACTCCTCCTAGAAAATTCACCGTGTCCCCTTCAAACTCGGTGTGCATGTAGTCAAGACTTTGAGGATGCTAAATTGCGGACGGATTTTTGATATCTCGAACGGTTTGGCTGTGGCGAGGAATCGAATTTATGGCGAGAAAAGAGAAACACGGAAGTGGAATAACTTCTGCATACATTAACTGATCTTGATGAAACTTCAGCAGTGTGTTCGTGGTAAGAGGCCGATCAGATGGATGTAGCTATTGTGAGTCAAAGTTATAGCGCCACCAACTGGCAGCAGGAAGTGTGTCACTTTCAACATGCTTTAGACAAAAGTGGGGGGGTTAGTTTTAACTACAGTAAAGAAAAAATAGTTTTTATATTGTTCTCATCAAGCCGGACAACTTTCTAATTTACATTCAATAGCTCTGGCCATCAGGAAGTCAGATATTTTGGTCTGAATGTGAATTTTTTTGCAAAATCAGCCTCTGAATTTTTAGCCACTCCTCTTAAACTATTTATTTTATTCGTACCAAACTTTTTCAACATGATGAAACTACATTATATATGCTAAGTTGTGAATGGATAATAAATATCTCAAACGGTTTTGCTATGGCGAGGGATTAATGTCCAAAAAGGAAACACTAAAAATCTTCTAAAAATGTAATTATATACCATTTAATTCTATATAAAAGTATACAAATATCACACCTAAACCCATTTTATTCTGTTTTTGCAATTCAAGAAGAATGAAAAAGTTAAAAACAGGCTATTTAGTGCTATTTGGTTCAACAAAAAAGCAAACATAGGGCTATACTGCCCTCTTGTGTCCAAAAGGACATCAAAATAGTATATAAAACTTTTTACCAGGTAGGCCAATATTGTATTTAAATATACATTTATTAGGTATGTGTCTGAGGATATTTTCCCATCGGTTAATCGACGTGTGACACGAGTGGGTGCTTTTAAATCGCTAATATAAAAGTGAAAGTAAAAAAACGGACGTCCGCACGGACATTGATAATGGTGCACGTTGGAAAGAATGATACTTTTAAACATAACACTAAACCGCCATTAGGTGTCGCCAGGCGACCATCTTAATGAGCGAGTCATTGATTCATTCGTTCAAATGATTCGTTCCAATGACTGAGTCATTCATGATTGAGACAGATGTTTATGGATTGACCATTGAATCTTTGAGTCAAGCGATTCGTTTCAAAATGCTGAATCATTCAGTAATGAGAAAACAAGTTGCTGTGATCTTTGTTTAACTATTTTTGCTGCTGAAACAGAACAAAAACAGTCAATATTGCATCTAAAATGTAAGTGACTTAATTGTAACTGTTTATTAACCTGTTGTATGAAATCAATGTCACAGTTTCAATCGTGATTGTATTCAGGAAATAGTTGCCTACTTGTCAAGTGAGGTTGCTTAACTCTATCATATGTTATAAAATATATAAAAACTCCATATTTGTAATTTTTATAGTCAGTATGTTGTTAACTGGGTTGCTTTTTTGTGTGCTGCGCTCATTTGTTTACAATTCTCCTGGAGAAGCAGCATGAGCCTCAGCAGTGCAACCTTGTTACCATTGATCAGTAATACATTTATTATTAACTGCTGATTGCAACTTAAAATGAATGTAATGAAATTAGAATAATCTCTCGTTTTAGTGATTCCCAAGTTATTTTTTTGTTATTGACGTTCTAATCAGGCTATACTCTGGTCGGGCAAGTAAAATTCTCTTTCAGGTAGGCCTATTGTATTTATATATAAATATATTAGGGATGTGACTGTGATAACATTTTCCCACCGGTTAATCGACGTGTGACACCACTGAGCGCTTTTAAATCGCTAACTATAGTATACTATATACTAGTAAAATACAGACGTCCGCACAGACATTGATAATGGTGCGGAGTAGAGCGAGCATTTTCAATTTATTCCTATGGATGTAGGAATTAACTAAAACATTTTATTTATGTTTTTGTGTCCACTGTTCAACCGCAACCGCGTCACACACACACACACACACATTCCAGAATTGCAATCTTGACATCGCAGCCTGTTCATTATAGCCCTAATACAATATAATAATAAAAATAGTCAACCTAACATAAACGAATTACACTGCTCTGTTTAAATAGTCAGTAGTACAATCTGTACCATTCACAGTAAGCAGAGCTCCACTGTGATGTTTCCAAGAACATTTTTGCGCGTGTGAAGAGGATGATTTTTTCCATCGATATTGGAACACGAGTGAAGTACAAAGCCTATAATAAAGAATAGTTTAGCATCCAAATACATCGCAAATATTGAAACATTTTGATTCTAATGAGAGGGTTACGTGAGACCAACACTGCTTACTTTCGTTTTTATTTTTACATTAAATTTAAAGGATTTGTTGTGGAATATTTTGGGTGTATCATAAAATCAGAATAAGGTAAGACAAGTAAAATTTTCTGTCTTATATTTATATATATATATATACGTATATATATAAGATATATATATATATATATATATATATATATATATATATATATATGTGTGTGTGTGTGTGTGTGTGTATATATATAGATATTTATATACATATATATATATATGTATATATATAGATATTTATATACATATATATATATATATATGTGTGTGTGTGTGTGTGTATATATATATATATATATATATATATATATATATATATATATATAGCTGCGAGCAGCGATGGAGGGCCAAAGCCGGTGGCACCGCCATCCCCGGTGCCTTTAGGTAACTAAAGGCACCGGGGTGGCGGTGCCACCGGCTTGGGCCCGCAATCGCTGCTCGCAGCTATATTTATTATTATTATTATTATTTAGTCAACCTTTCGGGCACTTTTGGGGCTCTTAACATGCTCGAAAACTCTTGAAATTTTGCACACACGTCAGAACCCGCGGCCATCAGGGCCGGACTGAAGCTGGTACCCGGGCGTGGCAGGGGGGCTCGACAGCGCCCCCTGGAACGGGATCCGAACACGTGTCCATAAATCAAACACGCTTGCATGTAATAATATGAAACTCGGTACACATATAGATCTCATCGGGCCGAACAACTTTCGTGCTCTAAGTTTTACGCCAGCCAAACAGGAAGTTGGCTATTTAGCGTTGTTTGGAAACGCATGCTGTGGAATTTAATGTACTCCTCCTAGGGAATTCATCGATTCGCCTCCAAACTCGGTGTGCATGAAGTCAAGACATTGAGGATGCTAAATTGCGGACGGATTTTTGATATCTCGAACGGTTTGGCCGTGGCGAGGAAACAAATTTATGGCGAAAAAATGAAACAGGAAGTGTGTTATAACTTCTGCATACATTAACTGATCTTGATGAAACTTCAGCAGTGTGTTCGTGGTAAGAGGCCGATCACATGGATGTGACTATTGTGAGTCAAATTTATAGCGCCACCAACAGGCAGCAGGAAGTACATCACTTTCAAAATGCTTTGAAATCAGTGTCTTATTTTTACCCGATTTGCTTCAAACTTTATGTGTACAATGTAGACACACGGCAGATGTAAACCTGTGAAAGGATTATTGATATCTTAGATACTGTTGCCGTGGCAACGCATCAAACTTTAATATTCTTTTTTGATGCTTTTGAGACTCTTAACATACTTGAAATTGCATGAAACTCAACAGACACATCACATTTATTAGCCAGTAGACATGTGCAAAGTTTCAGAAACGGGCGTGGTGGAATGGCTCAGTAGCGCCACCTTTAGTCAAAAATGGGGGTTTAGTTTTTCCTAGAATCACAAAACTTGGTATGTGTATTGTTCTCATCAAGACGGACAACTTTCTAATTTACATGAACCATCTCCGACCAACAGGAAGAGAGATATTTTGGTTTGAATGTGGATTTTCTGAAGAATTTTCTCTCCCTCTCTCTGTGTCTGTGTGTGTGTGAGGGGAGGGGGGGATTTGACTCTTGCTTTTATATTGTTAATCAAGGTTTCAGGGGCTTTTGGGGTCCTTAACGTGCTCAAAAACTCTTGAAACTTTGCACACAGGTCAGAACCCACGGCCATCAGGGCCGGGCTGAAGCTGGTACCCGGGCGTGGCTGGGGGGCTCAACAGCGCCCCCTTGAACGGGGTTCTAAAACTTGATCCATATATCAAACACGCTCGCATGAATTAATATGAAACTCGGTACACATATAGATCTCATCGGGCCGAACAACTTTACCCCGGTCAAGTTTTACGCCAGCCCAACAGGAAGTCGGCTATTATGGGTTGTTTGGAAAACGCTTGCTGTGGAATGTGAAATACTCCTCCTAGAAAATTCACCGTGTCCCCTTCAAACTCGGTGTGCATGTAGTCAAGACTTTGAGGATGCTAAATTGCGGACGGATTTTTGATATCTCGAACGGTTTGGCTGTGGCGAGGAATCGAATTTATGGCGAGAAAAGAGAAACACGGAAGTGGAATAACTTCTGCATACATTAACTGATCTTGATGAAACTTCAGCAGTGTGTTCGTGGTAAGAGGCCGATCAGATGGATGTAGCTATTGTGAGTCAAAGTTATAGCGCCACCAACTGGCAGCAGGAAGTGTGTCACTTTCAACATGCTTTAGACAAAAGTGGGGGGGTTAGTTTTAACTACAGTAAAGAAAAAATAGTTTTTATATTGTTCTCATCAAGCCGGACAACTTTCTAATTTACATTCAATAGCTCTGGCCATCAGGAAGTCAGATATTTTGGTCTGAATGTGATTTTTTTTGCAAAATCAGCCTCTGAATTTTTAGCCACTCCTCTTAAACTATTTATTTTATTCGTACCAAACTTTTTCAACATGATGAAACTACATTAAATATGCTAAGTTGTGAATGGATAATAAATATCTCAAACGGTTTTGCTATGGCGAGGGATTAATGTCCAAAAAGGAAACACTAAAAATCTTCTAAAAATGTAATTATATACCATTTATTTCTATATAAAAGTATACAAATATCACAACTAAACCCATTTTATTCTGTTTTTGCAATTCAAGAAGAATGAAAAAGTTAAAAACAGGCTATTTAGTGCTATTTGGTTCAACAAAAAAGCAAACATAGGGCTATACTGCCCTCTTGTGTCCAAAAGGACATCAAAATAGTATATAAAACTTTTTACCAGGTAGGCCAATATTGTATTTAAATATACATTTATTAGGTATGTGTCTGAGGATATTTTCCCACCGGTTAATCGACGTGTGACACGAGTGGGTGCTTTTAAATCGCTAATATAATAGTGAAAGAAAAATAATGATAATGTTGCACACACAAATCACACACATGTGGGAAAGAATGATGCTTTTAAACAACACTAAACCGCCATTAGGTGTCGCCAGGCATCCATCTTAATAAGCGAGTCATTGATTCATTCGTTCAAACGATTCGTTCGAATGAGTCGATCATGATTAAGACAGATGTTTATGGATTGATCATTCAATCTTTGAGTCAACCGATTCGTTAAAAATGCTGAATCGTTCAGTTATGAGAAAACACGTGATACGTGATGGTTCTGCCGGGATCTTTGTTTAACTATTTTCGCTGCTGAAACAGAACAAAAACAGTCAACATTGCATCTAAAATGTAAGTGACTTAATTGTAACTGTTTATTAACCTGTTGTATGAAATCTAGGGGTGGGAGAAAAAATTGATTCTTAGATGCATCGCGATGCGGACGTGGACGATTCTGAATCGATTCACAAATGTCAAAAAATCGATTCTCTAAAAAAATATTTTTCTAATAACGTAATATTGACGGAAGGCAAAAGGCGGAACTCTAAGCGGACGTGCGTGCAGTCTGTGGCGCGCACATAACAGAGAAGTTTCTTCTGCTCACCAAGGCTGCATTTATTTGATTAAAAATACAAACAAAAACAGTAATATTGTAAAATAGTATCCCAATTTAAAACAGCTGCTTTCTATTTTAATATATTTTAAACTGTTATTTATTCCTGTGATCAAAGCTGAGTTTTCAGCATCATTACTCCAGTCGTCACTGTCACTTGATCCTTTAGAAATTATTCTAATATGATGATTGATACTCAAGAAACATTCATTATTATTTTAAATGTCGAAAACAGTTGTTTACAGTCTTTGATGAATAGAAAGTTCAAAAGAACAGCATTTATCTGAAATCTAAAGCTTTTGTAACGTTAAACACTACCGCTCAAAAGTTTGTGGTTAGTAATAATTAAAATTTTATTTTTGGGGGAAAGAAATAAAATAAATCAGTACTTTTATTTATGAAGGATGAGTTAAACTGATCAACAGTTACAGTAAAGACATTTATAATGTTAAAAATATATATATTTGAAATATATGCTGTTCTTTTGAACTTTACATTCATCAAAGCATTTTGAAAAAAAAAAAATCTGTACACAACTGTTTTCAACATTGAAAATAATAATGAATATTTATTGAGCATCAATCATCATATTAGTATGATTTCTGAAGGATCATGTGACACTGAAGACTGGAGTAATGATGCTGAAAACTCAACTTTGATCACAGAAATGAATTACTATGTAAAATATAAAAAAAAAAAAAACAGCTGTTTTAAATTGGAATAATATTTCACAATATTACTGTTTTTGTTTGTATTTTTAATCAATAAATGCAGCCTTGGTGAGCAGAAGAGACTTCTCCTAAAAACATTAAAAATCTTACTGACCCCAAACTTTTGAACAATAATATATATATATATATACATATATATGTATGTGTGTATGTATGTATGTATATATATATATATATATATATATATATATATATATATATATATATATATATATATATATATATATATATATATAATATAGCTGCGAGCAGCGATGGAGGGCCAAAGCCGGTGGCACCGCCATCCCCGGTGCCTTTAGGTAACTAAAGGCACCGGGGTGGCGGTGCCACCGGCTTGGGCCCGCAATCGCTGCTCGCAGCTATATTTATTATTATTATTATTATTATTATTATTTTGTCAACCTTTCGGGCACTTTTGGGGCTCTTAACATGCTCGAAAACTCTTGAAATTTTGCACACACGTCAGAACCCGCGGCCATCAGGGCCGGACTGAAGCTGGTACCCGGGCGTGGCAGGGGGGCTCGACAGCGCCCCCTGGAACGGGATCCGAACACGTGTCCATAAATCAAACACGCTTGCATGTAATAATATGAAACTCGGTACACATATAGATCTCATCCGGCCGAACAACTTTCGTGCTCTAAGTTTTACGCCAGCCAAACAGGAAGTTGGCTATTTAGCGTTGTTTGGAAACGCATGCTGTGGAATTTAATGTACTCCTCCTAGGGAATTCATCGATTCGCCTCCAAACTCGGTGTGCATGAAGTCAAGACATTGAGGATGCTAAATTGCGGACGGATTTTTGATATCTCAAACGGTTTGGCCGTGGCGAGGAAACAAATTTATGGCGAAAAAATGAAACAGGAAGTGTGTTATAACTTCTGCATACATTAACTGATCTTGATGAAACTTCAGCAGTGTGTTTGTTGTAAGAGGCCGATCGCACAGATGTGACTATTGTGAGTCAAAGTTATAGCAACACCAACTGGCAGCAGGAAGTACATCACTTTCAAAATGCTTTGAAATCAGTGTCTTATTTTTACCCGATTTGCTTCAAACTTTATGTGTACAATGTAGACACACGGCAGATGTAAACCTGTGAAAGGATTATTGATATCTTAGATACTGTTGCCGTGGCAACGCATCAAACTTTAATATTCTTTTTTGATGCTTTTGAGACTCTTAACATACTTGAAATTGCATGAAACTCAACCGACACATCACATTTATTAGCCAGTAGACATGTGCAAAGTTTCAGAAACGGGCGTGGTGGAATGGCTCAGTAGCGCCACCTTTAGTCAAAAATGGGGGCTTAGTTTTTCCTAGAATCACAAAACTTGGTATGTGTATTGTACTCATCAAGACGGACAACTTTCTAATTTACATGAACCATCTCCGACCAACAGGAAGAGAGATATTTTGGTTTGAATGTGGATTTTCTGAAGAATTTTCTCTCCCTCTCTCTGTGTCTGTGTGTGTGTGAGGGGAGGGGGGGATTTGACTATTGCTTTTATATTGTTAATCAAGGTTTCAGGGGCTTTTGGGGTCCTTAACGTGCTCAAAAACTCTTGAAACTTTGCACACAGGTCAGAACCCACGGCCATCAGGGCCGGGCTGAAGCTGGTACCCGGGCGTGGCTGGGGGGCTCAACAGCGCCCCCTTGAACGGGGTTCTAAAACTTGATCCATATATCAAACACGCTCGCATGAATTAATATGAAACTCGGTACACATATAGATCTCATCGGGCCAAACAACTTTACCCCGGTCAAGTTTTACGCCAGCCCAACAGGAAGTCAGCTATTATGGGTTGTTTGGAAAACGCTTGCTGTGGAATGTGAAATACTCCTCCTAGAAAATTCACTGTGTCCCCTTCAAACTCGGTGTGCATGTAGTCAAGACTTTGAGGATGCTAAATAGCGGACGGATTTTTGATATCTCGAACGGTTTGGCCGTGGCGAGGAATCGAATTTATGGCGAGAAAAGAGAAACACGGAAGTGGAATAACTTCTGCATACATTAACTGATCTTGATGAAACTTCAGCAGTGTGTTCGTGGTAAGAGGCCGATCAGATGGATGTAGCTATTGTGAGTCAAAGTTATAGCGCCACCAACTGGCAGCAGGAAGTGTGTCACTTTCAACATGCTTTTGACAAAAGTGGGGGGGTTACTTTTAACTACAGTAAAGGAAAAATAGTTTGTATATTGTTCTCATCAAGCCGGACAACTTTCTAATTTACATTCAATAGCTCTGGCCATCAGGAAGTCAGATATTTTGGTCTGAATGTGAATTTTTTTGCAAAATCAGCCTCTGAATTTTTTGCCACTACTCTTAAACTATTTATTTTATTCGTACCAAACTTTTTCAACATGATGAAACTACATTAAATATGCTAAATTGTGAATGGATAATAAATATCTCAAACGGTTTTGCTATGGCGAGGGATTAAAGTAATGTCCAAAAAGGAAACACAAAAAATCTTCTAAAAATGTAATTATATACCATTTATTTCTATATAAAAGTATACAAATATCACAACTAAACCCATTTTATTCTGTTTTTGCAATTCAAGAAGAATGAAAAAGTTAAAAACAGGCTATTTAGTGCTATTTGGTTCAACAAAAAAGCAAACATAGGGCTATACTGCCCTCTTGTGTCCAAAAGGACATCAAAATAGTATATAAAACTTTTTACCAGGTAGGCCAATATTGTATTTAAATATACATTTATTAGGTATGTGTCTGAGGATATTTTCCCACCGGTTAATCGACGTGTGACACGAGTGGGTGCTTTTAAATCGCTAATATAATAGTGAAAGAAAAATAATGATAATGTTGCACACACAAATCACACACATGTGGGAAAGAATGATGCTTTTAAACAACACTAAACCGCCATTAGGTGTCGCCAGGCACCCATCTTAATAAGCGAGTCATTGATTTGTTCGTTCAAACGATTCGTTCGAATGAGTCGATCATGATTAAGACAGATGTTTATGGATTGATCATTCAATCTTTGAGTCAACCGATTCGTTAAAAATGCTGAATCGTTCAGTTATGAGAAAACACGTGATGCGTGATGGTTCTGCCGTGATCTTTGTTTAACTATTTTCGCTGCTGAAACAGAACAAAAACAGTCAACATTGCATCTAAAATGTAAGTGACTTAATTGTAACTGTTTATTAACCTGTTGTATGAAATCTAGGGGTGGGAGAAAAAATTGATTCTTAGATGCATCGCGATGCGGACGTGGACGATTCTGAATCGATTCACAAATGTCAAAAAATCGATTCTCTAAAAAAATATTTTTTCTAATAACGTAATATTGACGGAAGGCAAAAGGCGGAACTCTAAGCGGACGTGCGTGCAGTCTGTGGCGCGCACATAACAGAGAAGTTTATTCTGCTCACCAAGGCTGCATTTATTTGATTAAAAATACAAACAAAAACAGTAATATTGTAAAATATTATTCCAATTTAAAACAGCTGCTTTCTATTTTAATATATTTTAAACTGTTATTTATTCCTGTGATCAAAGCTGAGTTTTCAGCATCATTACTCCAGTTGTCACTGTCACATGATCCTTCAGAAATTATTCTTATATGATGATTGATACTCAAGAAACATTCATTATTATTTTAAATGTCGAAAACAGTTGTGTACAGTCTTTGATGAATAGAAAGTTCAAAAGAACAGCATTTATCTGAAATCTAAAGCTTTTGTAACATTAAACACTACCGCTCAAATGTTTTGGGTTAGTAATAATTACAATTTTATTTTTGGGGGAAAGAAATAAAATAAATCAGTACTTTTATTTATGAAGGATGAGTTAAACTGATCAACAGTTACAGTAAAGACATTTATAATGTTAAAAATATATATATTTGAAATATATGCTGTTCTTTTGAACTTTACATTCATCAAAGCATTTTGAAAAAAAAATCTGTACACAACTGTTTTCAACATTGAAAATAATAATGAATATTTATTGAGCATCAATCATCATATTAGTATGATTTCTGAAGGATCATGTGACACTGAAGACTGGAGTAATGATGCTGAAAACTCAACTTTGATCACAGAAATGAATTACTATGTAAAATATTTTAAAATTGAAAACAGCTGTTTTAAATTGGAATAATATTTCACAATATTACTGTTTTTGTTTGTATTTTTAATCAATAAATGCAGCCTTGGTGAGCAGAAGAGACTTCTCCTAAAAACATTAAAAATCTTACTGACCCCGAACTTTTGAACAATAAAATATATATATATATATATATATATATATATATATATACATACATATACATATATATGTATGTGTGTGTATGTATGTATGTATGTATATATATATATATATATATATATATATATACATATACATATATATGTATGTGTGTGTATGTATGTATGTATGTATGTATGTATGTATATATATATATATATATATAAATATAGCTGCGAGCAGCGATGGAGGGCCAAAGCCGGCGGTACCGCCACCCCGGTGCCTTTAGGTAACTAAAGGCACCGGGGTTGCGGTGCCACCGGCTTGGGCCCGTAATCGCTGCTCGCAGCTATATTTATTATTATTATTAGGGCCCAAGCCCTGAAAGGGCGAAGGCCCTATTGTTTTCGGTAGGATTATTTATTATTATTATTATTATTATTATTTTGTCAACCTTTCGGGCACTTTTGGGGCTCTTAACATGCTCGAAAACTCTTGAAATTTTGCACACACGTCAGAACCCGCGGCCATCAGGGCCGGACTGAAGCTGGTACCCGGGCGTGGCAGGGGGGCTCGACAGCGCCCCCTGGAACGGGATCCGAACACGTGTCCATAAATCAAACACGCTTGCATGTAATAATATGAAACTCGGTACACATATAGATCTCATCCGGCCGAACAACTTTCGTGCTCTAAGTTTTACGCCAGCCAAACAGGAAGTTGGCTATTTAGCGTTGTTTGGAAACGCATGCTGTGGAATTTAATGTACTCCTCCTAGGGAATTCATCGATTCGCCTCCAAACTCGGTGTGCATGAAGTCAAGACATTGAGGATGCTAAATTGCGGACGGATTTTTGATATCTCGAACGGTTTGGCCGTGGCGAGGAAACAAATTTATGGCGAAAAAATGAAACAGGAAGTGTGTTATAACTTCTGCATACATTAACTGATCTTGATGAAACTTCAGCAGTGTGTTCGTTGTAGGAGGCCGATCGCACAGATGTGACTATTGTGAGTCAAAGTTATAGCGCCACCAACAGGCAGCAGGAAGTACATCACTTTCAAAATGCTTTGAAATCAGTGTCTTATTTTTACTCGATTTGCTTCAAACTTTATGTGTACAATGTAGACACACGGCAGATGTAAACCTGTGAAAGGATTATTGATATCTTAGATACTGTTGCCGTGGCAACGCATCAAACTTTAATATTCTTTTTTGATGCTTTTGAGACTCTTAACATACTTGAAATTGCATGAAACTCAACAGACACATCACATTTATTAGCCAGTAGACATGTGCAAAGTTTCAGAAACGGGGGTGGTGGAATGGCTCAGTAGCGCCACCTTTAGTCAAAAATGGGGGTTTAATTTTTCCTAGAATCACAAAACTTGGTATGTGTATTGTTCTCATCAAGACGGACAACTTTCTAATTTACATGAACCATCTCCGACCAACAGGAAGAGAGATATTTTGGTTTGAATGTGGATTTTCTGAAGAATTTTCTCTCCCTCTCTCTGTGTCTGTGTGTGTGTGAGGGGAGGGGGGGATTTGACTATTGCTTTTATATTGTTAATCAAGGTTTCAGGGGCTTTTGGGGTCCTTAACGTGCTCAAAAACTCTTGAAACTTTGCACACAGGTCAGAACCCACGGCCATCAGGGCCGGGCTGAAGCTGGTACCCGGGCGTGGCTGGGGGGCTCAACAGCGCCCCCTTGAACGGGGTTCTAAAACTTGATCCATATATCAAACACGCTCGCATGAATTAATATGAAACTCGGTACACATATAGATCTCATCGGGCCGAACAACTTTACCCCGGTCAAGTTTTACGCCAGCCCAACAGGAAGTCGGCTATTATGGGTTGTTTGGAAAACGCTTGTTGTGGAATGTGAAATACTCCTCCTAGAAAATTCACCGTGTCCCCTTCAAACTCGGTGTGCATGTAGTCAAGACTTTGAGGATGCTAAATTGCGGACGGATTTTTGATATCTCGAACGGTTTGGCTATGGCGAGGAATCGAATTTATGGCGAGAAAAGAGAAACACGGAAGTGGAATAACTTCTGCATACATTAACTGATCTTGATGAAACTTCAGCAGTGTGTTCGTGGTAAGAGGCCGATCAGATGGATGTAGCTATTGTGAGTCAAAGTTATAGCGCCACCAACTGGCAGCAGGAAGTGTGTCACTTTCAACATGCTTTTGACAAAAGTGGGGGGGTTACTTTTAACTACAGTAAAGAAAAAATAGTTTCTATATTGTTCTCATCAAGCCGGACAACTTTCTAATTTACATTCAATAGCTCTGGCCATCAGGAAGTCAGATATTTTGGTCTGAATGTGGATTTTTTTGCAAAATCAGCCTCTGAATTTTTAGCCACTCCTCTTAAACTATTTATTTTATTCGTACCAAACTTTTTCAACATGATGAAACTACATTAAATATGCTAAATTGTGAATGGATAATAAATATCTCAAACGGTTTTGCTATGGCGAGGGATTAAAGTAAAAATCTTCTAAAAATGTAATTATATACCATTTATTTCTATATAAAAGTATACAAATATCACAACTAAACCCATTTTATTCTGTTTTTGCAATTCAAGAAGAACGAAAAAGTTAAAAACAGGCTATTTAGTGCTATTTGGTTCAACAAAAAAGCAAACATAGGGCTATACTGCCCTCTTGTGTCCAAAAGGACATCAAAATAGTATATAAAACTTTTTACCAGGTAGGCCAATATTGTATTTAAATATACATTTATTAGGTATGTGTCTGAGGATATTTTCCCACCGGTTAATCGACGTGTGACACGAGTGGGTGCTTTTAAATCGCTAATATAATAGTGAAAGAAAAATAATGATAATGTTGCACACACAAATCACACACATGTGGGAAAGAATGATGCTTTTAAACAACACTAAACCGCCATTAGGTGTCGCCAGGCATCCATCTTAATAAGCGAGTCATTGATTCATTCGTTCAAACGATTCGTTCGAATGAGTCGATCATGATTAAGACAGATGTTTATGGATTGATCATTCAATCTTTGAGTCAACCGATTCGTTAAAAATGCTGAATCGTTCAGTTATGAGAAAACACGTGATACGTGATGGTTCTGCCGGGATCTTTGTTTAACTATTTTCGCTGCTGAAACAGAACAAAAACAGTCAACATTGCATCTATAATGTAAGTGACTTAATTGTAACTGTTTATTAACCTGTTGTATGAAATCTAGGGGTGGGAGAAAAAATTGATTCTTAGATGCATCGCGATGCGGACGTGGACGATTCTGAATCGATTCACAAATGTCAAAAAATCGATTCTCTAAAAAAATATTTTTCTAATAACGTAATATTGACGGAAGGCAAAAGGCGGAACTCTAAGCGGACGTGCGTGCAGTCTGTGGCGCGCACATAACAGAGAAGTTTCTTCTGCTCACCAAGGCTGCATTTATTTGATTAAAAATACAAACAAAAACAGTAATATTGTAAAATAGTATTCCAAATTAAAACAGCTGCTTTCTATTTTAATATATTTTAAACTGTTATTTATTCCTGTGATCAAAGCTGAGTTTTCAGCATCATTACTCCAGTCGTCACTGTCACATGATCCTTCAGAAATTATTCTAATATGATGATTGATACTCAAGAAACATTCATTATTATTTTAAATGTCGAAAACAGTTGTGTACAGTCTTTGATGAATAGAAAGTTCAAAAGAACAGCATTTATCTGAAATCTAAAGCTTTTGTAACGTTAAACACTACCGCTCAAAAGTTTGTGGTTAGTAATAATTAAAATTTTATTTTTGGGGGAAAGAAATAAAATAAATCAGTACTTTTATTTATGAAGGATGAGTTAAACTGATCAACAGTTACAGTAAAGACATTTATAATGTTAAAAATATATATATTTGAAATATATGCTGTTCTTTTGAACTTTACATTCATCAAAGCATTTTGAAAAAAAAAAATCTGTACACAACTGTTTTCAACATTGAAAATAATAATGAATATTTATTGAGCATCAATCATCATATTAGTATGATTTCTGAAGGATCATGTGACACTGAAGACTGGAGTAATGATGCTGAAAACTCAACTTTGATCACAGAAATGAATTACTATGTAAAATATTTTAAAATTGAAAACAGCTGTTTTAAATTGGAATAATATTTCACAATATTACTGTTTTTGTTTGTATTTTTAATCAATAAATGCAGCCTTGGTGAGCAGAAGAGACTTCTCCTAAAAACATTAAAAATCTTACTTACCCCAAACTTTTGAACAATAATTTTTATATATATATATATATATATATATATATATATATATATATATATATACATATATACATATATATGTATGTGTGTGTGTGTATGTATGTATGTATATATATATATATATATATATAAATATAGCTGCGAGCAGCGATGGAGGGCCAAAGCCGGCGGTACCGCCACCCCGGTGCCTTTAGGTAACTAAAGGCACCGGGGTTGCGGTGCCACCGGCTTGGGCCCGTAATCGCTGCTCGCAGCTATATTTATTATTATTATTATTATTTTGTCAACCTTTCGGGCACTTTTGGGGCTCTTAACATGCTCGAAAACTCTTGAAATTTTGCACATACGTCAGAACCCGCGGCCATCAGGGCCGGACTGAAGCTGGTACCCGGGCGTGGCAGGGGGGCTCGACAGCGCCCCCTGGAACGGGATCCGAACACGTGTCCATAAATCAAACACGCTTGCATGTAATAATATGAAACTCGGTACACATATAGATCTCATCCGGCCGAACAACTTTCGTGCTCTAAGTTTTACGCCAGCCAAACAGGAAGTTGGCTATTTAGCGTTGTTTGGAAACGCATGCTGTGGAATTTAATGTACTCCTCCTAGGGAATTCATCGATTCGCCTCCAAACTCGGTGTGCATGAAGTCAAGACATTGAGGATGCTAAATTGCGGACGAATTTTTGATATCTCGAACGGTTTGGCCGTGGCGAGGAAACAAATTTATGGCGAAAAAATGAAACAGGAAGTGTGTTATAACTTCTGCATACATTAACTGATCTTGATGAAACTTCAGCAGTGTGTTCGTTGTAAGAGGCCGATCAGATGGATGTAGCTATTGTGAGTCAAAGTTATAGCGCCACCAACTGGCAGCAGGAAGTGTGTCACTTTCAACATGCTTTTGACAAAAGTGGGGGGGTTACTTTTAACTACAGTAAAGAAAAAATAGTTTCTATATTGATTTCATCAAGCCGGACAACTTTCTAATTTACATTCAATAGCTCTGGCCATCAGGAAGTCAGATATTTTGGTCTGAATGTGAATTTTTTTGCAAAATCAGCCTCTGAATTTTTAGCCACTCCTCTTAAACTATTTATTTTATTCGTACCAAACTTTTTCAACATGATGAAACTACATTAAATATGCTAAATTGTGAATGGATAATAAATATCTCAAACGGTTTTGCTATGGCGAGGGATTAAAGTAAAAATCTTCTAAAAATGTAATTATATACCATTTATTTCTATATAAAAGTATACAAATATCACAACTAAACCCATTTTATTCTGTTTTTGCAATTCAAGAAGAATGAAAAAGTTAAAAACAGGCTATTTAGTGCTATTTGGTTCAACAAAAAAGCAAACATAGGGCTATACTGCCCTCTTGTGTCCAAAAGGACATCAAAATAGTATATAAAACTTTTTCCAGGTAGGCCAATATTGTATTTAAATATACATTTATTAGGTATGTGTCATGATATGCATGAAAGCAAAGACGGTAGTCGGATCTAAATGCAGCAATTGAATTTAATTAACAAAGACTTGGCAAGACTCAGAACTGGAACAGGGATTACTCATGGAAGATACATACATTCCTACATACAATAACTGACCCCGAACAAGAGAACACACAGGGTTTAAATACACAGCGGGAAGAGGGAACGAGACACAGCTGGGGCAAATGAGCACAATAATCAAGACCATACAAACTGAGAAGACAACACACCTGAAACAAGGGAACTAATTAACATGACTAGCAGACTAGGACTAACTGAATACAATGAACAGGAACAAGAAACTGAATGTAAAAACCAAAGACAGAAAACACAAACCAGAAACATGACAACATAACACACCGTTACATTATCCCCCCCTTCTACAAGGCGCGACCTCGCGCCGTTTCAAAACACAACCTGGGTGGGGGGGTGGGCGTCCTGAAGTCCCAGACAGGGTAGCCGGGGACCATAGACACCAGGTCACCGATGCAGATGGCCACGGCGGAACAGGCCGTGCGGGTGGCCAGGGCGGAGCAGACTCGGACGGACACCAGGGCGGAGCAGACTCGGACGGACACCAGGGCGGAGCAGACTCGGCCGGACACCAGGGCGGAGCAGACTCGGACGGACACCAGGGCGGAGCAGACTCGGACGGACACCAGGGCGGAGCAGACTCGGACGGACACCAGGGCGGAGCAGACTCGGACGGACACCAGGGCGGAGCAGACTCGGACGGACACCAGGGCGGAGCAGACTCGGACGGACACCAGGGCGGAGCAGACTCGGACAGGGACCAGGGCGTGTGGCGCACAGGGCTGGACGGGACCAGCAGCATGGGAGGCTTAGGCGCATAAAGCACTGCAATGGTCCATGTAGGCGCCACCTCCATGGCCCTCTCAGGGTACCTATTGCCCCCCCCAAAAAAATACTTGGGGAAATTCAAGGCTAAAGCCTCCGGGCTGGGAACGGCCTCTGGAAAAGGCTCCTGGAGCTTGATAGGCACAGGCGAGGTGAGGACCAGAGGCGGAGCCAGCAGGGCGAGGCGCAGAGGCGGGGCCGGCAGGGTGAGGCATCTGGGTACGCCCACTGGAACCTGGTGAACCGAGCAAGTCCTCCTCCTCTTCCTCCTGCGACGGCGAGTCACTGGGCTTGATTCATTCACTGGGTTTGGTTCACTCACTTGACTCACTGGGCTCGGTTCACTCACTTGACTCACTGGGCTCGGTTCACTCACTTGACTCACTGGGCTCGGTTCACTCACTTGACTCACTGGGCTCGGTTCACTCACTTGACTCACTGGGCTCGGTTCACTCACTTGACTCACTGGGCTCGGTTCACTCACTTGACTCACTGGGCTCGGTTCACTCACTGGGCCGCTTATGCAGAGGCAACGAGCGGGCTCGGGGAAATCAGGAAGGTGTGGGATTAAGCTGTCCAGGCAGATGGAAATAGCCTCTCTCCATCCCAGACCAGAGATATCGGGGAGCTGTCGTGGATCGACATATTTAGCCCCAGTTAGATAGCACGCCTTTATAATTTCATTCCCCAGGTGGCAGTTCTCGACCAGTCGAATATATCTGAAGCTGAAGTCGAACAGGTTACGGCTCTCCTGAGCTAATGCTGCGATCTGGACACAGCTCATCTTCTTGGGTTAGATCGACCGCTCCGGGTACTAACTGCTAGATCCTTGTAAGGGTCAGTTATTCTGTCATGATATGCATGAAAGCAAAGACGGTAGTCGGATCTAAATGCAGCAATTGAATTTAATTAACAAAGACTTGGCAAGACTCAGAACTGGAACAGGGATTACTCATGGAAGATACATACATTCCTACATACAATAACTGACCCCGAACAAGAGAACACACAGGGTTTAAATACACAGCGGGAAGAGGGAACGAGACACAGCTGGGGCAAATGAGCACAATAATCAAGACCATACAAACTGAGAAGACAACACACCTGAAACAAGGGAACTAATTAACATGACTAGCAGACTAGGACTAACTGAATACAATGAACAGGAACAAGAAACTGAATGTAAAAACCAAAGACAGAAAACACAAACCAGAAACATGACAACATAACACACCGTTACAGTATGTGTCTGAGGATATTTTCCCACCGGTTAATCGACGTGTGACACGAGTGGGTGCTTTTAAATCGCTAATATAATAGTGAAAGAAAAATAATGATAATGTTGCACACACAAATCACACACATGTGGGAAAGAATGATGCTTTTAAACAACACTAAACCGCCATTAGGTGTCGCCAGGCATCCATCTTAATAAGCGAGTCATTGATTCATTCGTTCAAACGATTCGTTTGAATGAGTCGATCATGATTAAGACAGATGTTTATGGATTGATCATTCAATCTTTGAGTCAACCGATTCGTTAAAAATGCTGAATCGTTCAGTTATGAGAAAACACGTGATGCGTGATGGTTCTGCCGTGATCTTTGTTTAACTATTTTCGCTGCTGAAACAGAACAAAAACAGTCAACATTGCATCTAAAATGTAAGTGACTTAATTGTAACTGTTTATTAACCTGTTGTATGAAATCTAGGGGTGGGAGAAAAAATTGATTCTTAGATGCATCGCGATGCGGACGTGGACGATTCTGAATCGATTCACAAATGTCAAAAAATCGATTCTCTAAAAAAAATATTTTTCTAATAACGTAATATTGACGGAAGGCAAAAGGCGGAACTCTAAGCGGACGTGCGTGCAGTCTGTGGCGCGCACATAACAGAGAAGTTTCTTCTGCTCACCAAGGCTGCATTTATTTGATTAAAAATACAAACAAAAACAGTAATATTGTAAAATAGTATTCCAATTTAAAACAGCTGCTTTCTATTTTAATATATTTTAAATTGTTATTTATTCCTGTGATCAAAGCTGAGTTTTCAGCATCATTACTCCAGTCGTCACTGTCACATGATCCTTCAGAAATTATTCTAATATGATGATTGATACTCAAGAAACATTCATTATTATTTTAAATGTCGAAAACAGTTGTGTACAGTCTTTGATGAATAGAAAGTTCAAAAGAACAGCATTTATCTGAAATCTAAAGCTTTTGTAACGTTAAACACTACCGCTCAAAAGTTTGTGGTTAGTAATAATTAAAATTTTATTTTTGGGGGAAAGAAATAAAATAAATCAGTACTTTTATTTATGAAGGATGAGTTAAACTGATCAACAGTTACAGTAAAGACATTTATAATGTTAAAAATATATATATTTGAAATATATGCTGTTCTTTTGAACTTTAAATTTATCAAAGCATTTTGAAGAAAAAAAAATCTGTACACAACTGTTTTCAACATTGAAAATAATAATGAATATTTATTGAGCATCAATCATCATATTAGTATGATTTCTGAAGGATCATGTGACACTGAAGACTGGAGTAATGATGCTGAAAACTCAACTTTGATCATAGAAATGAATTACTATGTAAAATATTTAAAAATTGAAAACAGCTGTTTTAAATTGGAATAATATTTCACAATATTACTGTTTTTGTTTGTATTTTTAATCAATAAATGCAGCCTTGGTGAGCAGAAGAGACTTCTCCTAAAAACATAAAAAATCTTACTGACCCCAAACTTTTGAACAATAATATATATATATATATATATATATATATATATATATATATATATGTATATATATATATATATATATATATATATATATATATATGTATGTGTGTGTATGTATGTATGTATGTATATATATATATATATATATATATATATATATATATATAAATATAGCTGCGAGCAGCGATGGAGGGCCAAAGCCGGCGGTACCGCCACCTTTAGGTAACTAAAGGCACCGGGGTTGCGGTGCCACCGGCTTGGGCCCGTAATCGCTGCTCGCAGCTATATTTAGGGCCCAAGCCCTGAAGGGGCGAAGGCCCTATTGTTTTAGTTAGGATTATTATTAGGGCCCAAGCCCTGAAAGGGCGAAGGCCCTATTGTTTTCGGTAGGATTATTAGGGCCCAAGCCCTGAAAGGGCGAAGGCCCTATTGTTTTCGTTAGGATTATTAGGGCCCAAGCCCTGAAAGGGCGAAGGCCCTATTGTTTTCGTTAGGATTATTATTATTATTATTATTATTATTATTGTTCTTCAAGGGTTCGGGGGCTTTTGGGGCCTTTAACGTGCTCAAAAACTCATGAAACTTTGCACGCATGTCAGAACCCGCGGCCATTAGGGCCGGGCTGAAGCTGGTACCCGGGCGTGGCAGGGGGGCTCAACAGCGCCCCCTGGTACGGAATCCGAACACTTGTCCATAAATCAAACACACTTGCATGTAATAATATGAAACTCGGAACACATATAGATCTCATCGGGCCGAACAACTTTCGTGCTCTAAATTTTACGCCAGCCCAACAGGAAGTTGGCTATTATGGGATGTTTGGAAACGCATGCTGTGGAATTTAATGTACTCCTCCTAGGGAATTCATCCAATCGCCTCCAAACTCGGTCAGCATGAAGTCAAGACATTGAGGATGCTAAATTGCGGACAGATTTTTGATATCTCGAACGGTTTGGCCGTGGCGAGGACACGAATTTATGGCGAATAATGGAAACAGGAAGTGTGTTATAACTTCTGCATACATTAACTGATCTTGATGAAACTTCAGCAGTGTGTTCGTTGTAAGAGGCCGATCACATGGATGTGACTACTGTGAGTCTAAGTTAAAGCGCCACCAACTGGCAGCAGGAAGTGTGTCCCTTTCAAAATGCTTTAAAATCACCCTCTTATTTTTACCCAATTTGCTTCAAACTTTATGTGTATAATGTAAACACACGGCAGATGTAGACCTGTGAAAGGATTTTTGATATCTTTAATAATGTTGCCATGGCAACGCTTCAAACTTTAATATTCTTTTTTGATGCTTTTGAGACTCTTAACATACTTGAAATTGCATGAAACTCGACAGACACATCACATTTATTAGCCAGTAGACATGTGCAAAGTTTCAGAAACGGGCGTGGTGAGGGGCTCAGTAGCGCCACCTTTAGTCATAAGTGGGGGGGGTTAGTTTTATCAACAGCAACAAAACTTGGTATGTGTATTGTTCTCATCAAGACGGACAACTTTCTAATTGACATTAACTACCTCCGACCAACAGGAAGAGAGATATTTTGGTTTGAATGTGGATTTTCTGAAGAATTTTCTCTCCCTCTCTCTGTGTCTCTGTGTGTGAGAGGGGAGGGGGGAATTTGACTATTGCTTTTATATTGTTAATCAAGGTTTCAGGGGCTTTTGGGGTCCTTAACGTGCTCAAAAACTCTTGAAACTTTGCACACAAGTCAGAACCCCCTGCCATCAGGGACAGGCTGAAGCTGGTACCCGGGCGTGGCAGGGGGGCTCAACAGCGCCCCCTTGAACGGGGTCCCAAAACTTGGTCCATAGATCAAACACGCTTGCATGAATTAATATGAAACTCGGTACACATATAGATCTCATCGGGCCGAACAACTTTACCCCGGTCAAGTTTTACGCCAGCCCAACAGGAAGTCGGCTATTATGGGTTGTTTGGAAAACGCTTGCTGTGGAATGTGAAATACTCCTCCTAGAAAATTCACCGTGTCCCCTTCAAACTCGGTGTGCATGTAGTCAAGACTTTGAGGATGCTAAATTGCGGACGGATTTTTGATATCTCGAACGGTTTGGCTGTGGCGAGGAAAAGTCATTAGCTCTGACCATCAGGAAGTCAGATATTTTGATCTGAATGTGGATTTTTTTGCAAAATCAGCCTCTGAATTTTTAGCCACCTTTATCTAAGTGGTTTATTTTATTCCAACCAAACTTTTTCAACATGATAAAAATATATTAATGATGCTAAATTGTGAACGGATAGTAAATATCTCAAACGGTTTTGCTATGGCGAGGGATTAAAGTATTGTCTAAAAAGGAAACACTCAAAGGCTCATATATTCTAAAAATGTAATTATACACCATTTATTACTATATAAAAGTATACAAATATCAGAACTTAACTCATTTTATTCTTTTTTTTCAATTTAAGAATGAAGTTTAAGTTTAAAAAATGCCAGAATGGTTGTTTAGTCTAAACAATAAATAAATAAAGTCAAACATAGTGCTATACTGCCCTCTTGTGTTCAAAATCAGGTAGGCCTATTATATCTATATAAAAATATACTAGGTATGTGACGGTGAGAATATTTTACCACCGGTTAACTGACGTGTGACACCGCTAGGGGCTTTTTAATCGCTAACTTAAAAACGAAAGTAAAATATGTTCGTCCGCACGGACATTGATAATGGTGCAGAGCAGAGCGAGCGTTTTCAATAAATTCCTATGGAAGGAGGAATGACCTAAAAAACGTTGACTCTGTTCTGCTCGTTCGTCGCTGAGGATGCGCACCATTATGAATGCCTGTGCAGCCGTGAGCATTTTAGTTTCATTTTCGGGGCGGATTGCTTGAATGTATTTAAAAAAAGCACAATGTTGTGTTTTATTGCTACTGTACAAAAATATAAGTTAACACTTTGCAGTTTGAATGATGTTCTGAACAAAATGACAGAGTATGTTTTTATGTGTCCACTGTTCAATCGCGCCCCCGTTTTAGTGATTCCCAAGTTATTTTTTCATTTAAGTTTTTTTCATTGTTCTAATCAGGTCAGGCAAGTAAAATGATCTGTGTCTTATCCCTTACATTTTTATATAATATATATACACTACTGTTCAAAAATTTGGCGTCAGTAAGATTTTTAAGCGAAGTTTCTTCTGCTCACCAAGGCTGCATTTATTTGATTAAAAATACAAACAAAAACAGTAATATTGTAAAATAGTATTCCAATTTAAAACAGCTGCTTTCTATTTTAATATATTTTAAACTGTTATTTATTCCTGTGATCAAAGCTGAGTTTTCAGCATCATTACTCCAGTCGTCACTGTCACATGATCCTTCAGAAATTATTCTAATATGATGATTGATGCTCAAGAAACATTCATTATTATTTTAAATGTCGAAAACAGTTGTGTACAGTCTTTGATGAATAGAAAGTTCAAAAGAACAGCATTTATCTGAAATCTAAAGCTTTTGTAACATTAAACACTACCGTTCAGAAGTTTGGGGTCAGTAATAATTTTAATTTTATTTTTGGGGGAAAGAAATAAAATAAATCAATACTTTTATTCATCGAGAATGAGTTAAACTGATCAAAAGTTACAGTACAGACATTTATAATGTTAAAAAAATTATATTTGAAATAAATGCTGTTCTTTTGAACTTTACATTCATCAACGCATTTTGAAAAAAAATCTGTACACAACTGTTTTCAACATTGAAAATAATAATTAATATTTATTGACCATCAATCATCATATTAGAATGGTTTCTGAAGGATCATGTGACACTGAAGACGGGAGTAATGATGCTGAAAACTCAGCTTTGATCACATAAATTAATTACAGTGTAAAATATTTTAAAATAGAAAACAGCTGTTTTAAATTGGAATAAAATTTCACAATATTACTGTTTTTGTTTGTATTTTTAATCAAATAAATGCAGCCTTGGTGAGCAGAAGAGACTTCTCCTAAAAACATTAAAAATCTTCCTGACCCCAAACTTTTGAACGGTATATATATATATATATATATATATATATATATATATATATATATATATATATATGTATATATATATATGTTTGTATAATATATATATATATATATATATGTTTGTATATATATATATATATATATATATATATATATATATATGTTTGTATAATATATATATATATATATATATATATATATATATATATATATATATATATATATATAAATATAGCTGCGAGCAGCGATGGAGGGCCAAAGCCGGCGGTACCGCCACCCCGGTGCCTTTAGGTAACTAAAGGCACCGGGGTTGCGGTGCCACCGGCTTGGGCCCGTAATCGCTGCTCGCAGCTATATTTATTATTATTATTATTATTATTATTGTTCTTCAAGGGTTCGGGGGCTTTTGGGGCCTTTAACGTGCTCAAAAACTCATGAAACTTTGCACGCATGTCAGAACCCGCGGCCATTAGGGCCGGGCTGAAGCTGGTACCCGGGCGTGGCAGGGGGGCTCAACAGCGCCCCCTGGTACGGAATCCGAACACTTGTCCATAAATCAAACACACTTGCATGTAATAATATGAAACTCGGAACACATATAGATCTCATCGGGCCGAACAACTTTCGTGCTCTAAGTTTTACGCCAGCCCAACAGGAAGTTGGCTATTATGGGATGTTTGGAAACGCATGCTGTGGAATTTAATGTACTCCTCCTAGGGAATTCATCCAATCACCTCCAAACTCAGTCAGCATGAAGTCAAGACATTGAGGATGCTAAATTGCGGACGGATTTTTGATATCTCGAACGGTTTGGCCGTGGCGAGGACACGAATTTATGGCGAATAATGGAAACAGGAAGTGTGTTATAACTTCTGCATACATTAACTGATCTTGATGAAACTTCAGCAGTGTGTTCGTTGTAAGAGGCCGATCACATGGATGTGACTACTGTGAGTCTAAGTTAAAGCGCCACCAACTGGCAGCAGGAAGTGTGTCCCTTTCAAAATGCTTTAAAATCACCCTCTTATTTTTACCCAATTTGCTTCAAACTTTATGTGTATAATGTAAACACACGGCAGATGTAGACCTGTGAAAGGATTTTTGATATCTTTAATAATGTTGCCATGGCAACGCTTCAAACTTTAATATTCTTTTTTGATGCTTTTGAGACTCTTAACATACTTGAAATTGCATGAAACTCGACAGACACATCACATTTATTAGCCAGTAGACATGTGCAAAGTTTCAGAAACGGGCGTGGTGAGGGGCTCAGTAGCGCCACCTTTAGTCATAAGTGGGGGGGGTTAGTTTTATCAACAGCAACAAAACTTGGTATGTGTATTGTTCTCATCAAGACGGACAACTTTCTAATTGACATTAACTACCTCCAACCAACAGGAAGAGAGATATTTTGGTTTGAATGTGGATTTTCTGAAGAATTTTCTCTCCCTCTCTCTGTGTCTCTGTGTGTGAGAGGGGAGGGGGGAATTTGACTATTGCTTTTATATTGTTAATCAAGGTTTCAGGGGCTTTTGGGGTCCTTAACGTGCTCAAAAACTCTTGAAACTTTGCACACAAGTCAGAACCCCCTGCCATCAGGGACAGGCTGAAGCTGGTACCCGGGCGTGGCAGGGGGGCTCAACAGCGCCCCCTTGAACGGGGTCCCAAAACTTGGTCCATAGATCAAACACGCTTGCATGAATTAATATGAAACTCGGTACACATATAGATCTCATCGGGCCGAACAACTTTCCCCCGGTCAAGTTTTACGCCAGCCCAACAGGAAGTCGGCTATTATTGGTTGTTTGGAAAACGCTTCCTGTGGAATGCGAAGTACTCCTCCTAGAAAATTCACTGTGTCCCCTCCAAACTCGGTGTGCATGTAGTCAAGACTTTGAGGATGCTAAATTGCGGACGGATTTTTGATATCTCGAACGGTTTGGCCGTGGCGAGGAATCGAATTTATGGCGAGAAAAGAGAAACACGAAGTGGAATAACTTCTGCATACATTAACTGATCTTGATGAAACTTCAGCAGTGTGTTCGTGGTAAGAGGCCGATCAGATGGATGTAACTATTGTGATTCAAAGTTATAGCGCCACCAACTGGCAGCAGGAAGTTTGTCACTTTCAACATGCTTTTGACAAAAGTGGGGGGGTTAGTTCTAACTCCAGTAAAAAAAACTCAGGTCATATATTGATCTCATCGACCCGGACAACTTTCTAATTTAAAGTCATTAGCTCTGACCATCAGGAAGTCAGATATTTTGGTCTGAATGTGGATTTTTTTGCAAAATCAGCCTCTGAATTTTTAGCCACCTTTATCTAAGTGGTTATTTTATTCCCACCAAACTTTTTCAACATGATAAAAATATATTAATGATGCTAAATTGTGAACGGATAATAAATATCTCAAACGGTTTTGCTATGGCGAGGGATTAAAGTAATGTCAAAAAAGTAAACACTAAAAGGCTCATATATTCTAAAAATGTAATTATACACCATTTATTACTATATAAAAGTATACAAATATCAGAACTTAACTCATTTTATTCTTTTTTTTTTCAATTTAAGAATGAAGTTTAAGTTTAAAAACTGCCAGAATGGTTGTTTAGTCTAAACAATAAATAAATAAAGTCAAACATAGTGCTATACTGCCCTCTTGTGTTCAAAATCAGGTAGGCCTATTATATCTATATAAAAATATACTAGGTATGTGACGGTGAGAATATTTTACCACCGGTTAACTGACGTGTGACACTGCTGGGGGCTTTTTAATCGCTAACTTAAAAACGAAAGTAAAATATGTTCGTCCGCACGGACATTGATAATGGTGCGGAGCAGAGCGAGCGTTTTCAATAAATTCCTATGGAAGGAGGAATGACCTAAGAAACGTTGACTCTGTTCTGCTCGTTCCTCGCTGAGGACGCGCACCATTATGAATGCCTGTGCAGCCGTGAGCATTTTAGTTTCATTTTCGGGGCGGATTGCTTGAATGTATTTAAAAAAAGCACAATGTTGTGTTTTATTGCGACTGTACAAAAATATAAGTTACCACTTTGCAGTTTGAATGATGTTCTGAACAAAATGACAGAGTATGTTTTTATGTGTCCACTGTTCAATCGCGCCCTCGTTTTAGTGATTCCCAAGTTATTTTTTCATTTAAGTTTTTTTCATTGTTCTAATCAGGTCAGGCAAGTAAAATGATCTGTCTTATCCCTTACATTTTTATATAATTATATAAATATATAATACACTACTGTTCAAAAATTTGGCGTCAGTAAGATTTTTAAGCTAAGTTTCTTCTGCTCACCAAGGCTGCATTTGTTTGATTAAAAATACAAACAAAAACAGTAATATTGTAAAATAGTATTCCAATTTAAAACAGCTGCTTTCTATTTTAATATATTTTAAACTGTTATTTATTCCTGTGATCAAAGCTGAGTTTTCAGCATCATTATTCCAGTCGTCACTGTCACATGATCCTTCAGAAATTATTCTAATATGATGATTGATGCTCAAGAAACATTCATTATTATTTTAAATGTCGAAAACAGTTATGTACAGTCTTTGATGAATAGAAAGTTCAAAAGAACAGCATTTATCTGAAATCTAAAGCTTTTGTAACATTAAACACTACCGTTCAGAAGTTTGGGGTCAGTAATAATTAGGGCCCAAGCCCTGAAAGGGCGAAGGCCCTATTGTTTTCGGTAGGATTATTATTATTATTATTATTATTATTATTATTATTATTTTGTCAACCTTTCGGGCACTTTTGGGGCCCTTAACATGCTCGAAAACTCTTGAAACTTTGCACACACGTCAGAACCCGCGGCCATCAGGGCCGGACTGAAGCTGGTACCCGGGCGTGGCAGGGGGGCTCGACAGCGCCCCCTGGAACGGGATCCGAACACGTGTCCATAAATCAAACACGCTTGCATGTAATAATATGAAACTCGGTACACATGTAGATCTCATCGGGCCGAACAACTTTCGTGCTCTAAGTTTTACGCCAGCCCAACAGGAAGTCGGCTATTATGGGTTGTTTGGAAACGCATGGTCTGGTATTTGAAACACTTCTCCTAGGGAATTCACCCGATCGCCACTAAACTCGGTGGGAATGAAGTCAAGACATTGAGGATGCTAAATTGCGGACGGATTTTTGATATCTCAAACGGTTTGGCCGTGGCGAGGAAACGAATTTATGGCGAATAATGGAAACAGGAAGTGTGTTATAACTTCTGCATACATTAACTGATCTTGATGAAACTTCAGCAGTGTGTTCGTGGTAAGAGGCCGATCACATGGATGTGACTATTGTGAGTCAAAGTTATAGCGCCACCAACTGGCAGCAGGAATATGTCACTTTCAAAATGCTTTGAAATCACCCTCTTATTTTTACCCGATTTGCTTCAAACTTTATGTGTATAATGTAAACACACGGCAGATGTAGACCTGTGAAAGGATTTTTGATATCTTTAATACTGTTGCCGTGGCAACGCTTCAAACTTTAATATTCTTTTTTGATGCTTTTGAAACTCTTAACATACTTGAAATTGGATGAAACTCGACAGACACATCACATTTATTAGCCAGTAGACATGTGCAAAGTTTCAGAAACGGGCGTGGTGAGGGGCTCAGTAGCGCCACCTTTAGTCATAAGTGGGGGGGTTAGTTTTATCAACAGCAACAAAACTTGGTATGTGTATTGTTCTCATCAAGACGGACAACTTTCTAATTGACATTAACTACCTCCGACCAACAGGAAGAGAGATATTTTGGTTTGAATGTGGATTTTCTGAAGAATTTTCTCTCCCTCTCTCTGTGTCTCTGTGTGTGAGAGGGGAGGGGGGAATTTGACTATTGCTTTTATATTGTTAATCAAGGTTTCAGGGGCTTTTGGGGTCCTTAACGTGCTCAAAAACTCTTGAAACTTTGCACACAAGTCAGAACCCACGGCCATCAGGGACAGGCTGAAGCTGGTACCCGGGCGTGGCAGGGGGGCTCAACAGCGCCCCCTTGAACGGGGTTCTAAAACTTGATCCATATATCAAACACGCTCGCATGAATTAATATGAAACTCGGTACACATATAGATCTCATCGGGCCGAACAACTTTACCCTGGTCAAGTTTTACGCCAGCCCAACAGGAAGTCGGCTATTATGGGTTGTTTGGAAAACGCTTGCTGTGGAATGTGAAATACTCCTCCTAGAAAATTCACCGTGTCCCCTTCAAACTCGGTGTGCATGTAGTCAAGACTTTGAGGATGCTAAATTGCGGACGGATTTTTGATATCTCGAACGGTTTGGCTGTGGCGAGGAATCGAATTTATGGCGAGAAAAGAGAAACACGGAAGTGGAATAACTTCTGCATACATTAACTGATCTTGATGAAACTTCAGCAGTGTGTTCGTGGTAAGAGGCCGATCAGATGGATGTAGCTATTGTGAGTCAAAGTTATAGCGCCACCAACTGGCAGCAGGAAGTGTGTCACTTTCAACATGCTTTTGACAAAAGTGGGGGGGTTACTTTTAACTACAGTAAAGAAAAAATTGTTTGTATATTGTTCTCATCAAGCCGGACAACTTTCTAATTTACATTCAATAGCTCTGGCCATCAGGAAGTCAGATATTTTGGTCTGAATGTGAATTTTTTTGCAAAATCAGCCTCTGAATTTTTAGCCACTCCTCTTAAACTATTTATTTTATTCGTACCAAACTTTTTCAACATGATGAAACTACATTAAATATGCTAAATTGTGAATGGATAATAAATATCTCAAACGGTTTTGCTATGGCGAGGGATTAAAGTAAAAATCTTCTAAAAATGTAATTATATACCATTTATTTCTATATAAAAGTATACAAATATCACAACTAAACCCATTTTATTCTGTTTTTGCAATTCAAGAAGAATGAAAAAGTTAAAAACAGGCTATTTAGTGCTATTTGGTTCAACAAAAAAGCAAACATAGGGCTATACTGCCCTCTTGTGTCCAAAAGGACATCAAAATAGTATATAAAACTTTTTACCAGGTAGGCCAATATTGTATTTAAATATACATTTATTAGGTATGTGTCTGAGGATATTTTCCCACCGGTTAATCGACGTGTGACACGAGTGGGTGCTTTTAAATCGCTAATATAATAGTGAAAGAAAAATAATGATAATGTTGCACACACAAATCACACACATGTGGGAAAGAATGATGCTTTTAAACAACACTAAACTGCCATTAGGTGTCGCCAGGCATCCATCTTAATAAGCGAGTCATTGATTCATTCGTTCAAACGATTCGTTCGAATGAGTCGATCATGATTAAGACAGATGTTTATGGATTGATCATTCAATCTTTGAGTCAACCGATTCGTTAAAAATGCTGAATCGTTCAGTTATGAGAAAACACGTGATGCGTGATGGTTCTGCCATGATCTTTGTTTAACTATTTTCACTGCTGAAACAGAACAAAAACAGCCAACATTGCATCTAAAATGTAAGTGACTTAATTGTAACTGTTTATTAACCTGTTGTATGAAATCTAGGGGTGGGAGAAAAAATTGATTCTTAGATGCATCGCGATGCGGACGTGGACGATTCTGAATCGATTCACAAATGTCAAAAAATCGATTCTCTAAAAAAATATTTTTCTAATAACGTAATATTGACGGAAGGCAAAAGGCGGAACTCTAAGCGGACGTGCGTGCAGTCTGTGGCGCGCACATAACAGAGAAGTTTCTTCTGCTCACCAAGGCTGCATTTATTTGATTAAAAATACAAACAAAAACAGTAATATTGTAAAATAGTATTCCAATTTAAAACAGCTGCTTTCTATTTTAATATTTTTTAAACTGTTATTTATTCCTGTGATCAAAGCTGAGTTTTCAGCATCATTACTCCAGTCGTCACTGTCACATGATCCTTCAGAAATTATTCTAATATGATGATTGATGCTCAAGAAACATTCATTATTATTTTAAATGTCGAAAACAGTTGTGTACAGTCTTTGATGAATAGAAAGTTCAAAAGAACAGCATTTATCTGAAATCTAAAGCTTTTGTATCGTTAAACACTACCGCTCAAAAGTTTGTGGTTAGTAATAATTGAAATTTTATTTTTGGGGGAAAGAAATAAAATAAATCAGTACTTTTATTTATGAAGGATGAGTTAAACTGATCAACAGTTACAGTAAAGACATTTATAATGTTAAAAATATATATATTTGAAATATATGCTGTTCTTTTGAACTTTACATTCATCAAAGCATTTTGAAAAAAAAAATCTGTACACAACTGTTTTCAACATTGAAAATAATAATGAATATTTATTGAGCATCAATCATCAAATTAGTATGATTTTTGAAGGATCATGTGACACTGAAGACTGGAGTAATGATGCTGAAAACTCAACTTTGATCACAGAAATGAATTACTATGTAAAATATTTTAAAATTGAAAACAGCTGTTTTAAATTGGAATAATATTTCACAATATTACTGTTTTTGTTTGTATTTTTAATCAATAAATGCAGCCTTGGTGAGCAGAAGAGACTTCTCCTAAAAACATTAAAAATCTTACTGACCCCAAACTTTTTAACAATAATATATATATATATATATATATATATATATACATATATATATACATATATATGTATGTGTGTGTATGTATGTATGTATGTATATATATATATATATATATATATACAGTGGCGGCTGGTGAAAAATATGTTAGGTGGGGCTGTGTCATATTCGGTTATTTTAAATAGCTTGGCCTTGGTAACCATGGGACACCAGGTCTTATAGACCAATTTTCAGTTGGTAAACTTTTTTTTTGTCTGAATATTACTCTTTAGCTCAGAATCTTTACATTTTACCTTATTATGAATGTTTATGTTACTTGCTTGAATCTTTAACCTAACTTTGTAACTGACCTCTGTATATTTATATCTGCCCTTGGTATGTCTATCTTTGATGTTGAGGTTTATTTAGTTCAATTCCTTAACCTAGGCCTATATTGTAAAGCGACCTTGTTGGAAAGGCTATATAAATAAAAAAAATCCTATTATAATTAATAACCACTCAGGATACCAGTGCTCTGTGAAAAGTAATTATTTAATGCCAATATTAAAAGGTTGAGGCATTTTTGCACAAAAACAAACATATTGCACAAACTTTCTATTTGCATTTGAAATTTAACTCAAACAAAATACTTAGTGATTAATTAGCTGATTAAATACAACAATTACCTGCAACAATTTTTTGTGATTTTAAACAAATGTTCCACAAAATGTACAGTAAATAACAAACGTAGTATTAAAGGGATAGTTCACCCACAAATGGTAAAACCATTTTTCTTTTTGAAAAAAGAATACCGGTAATAAAAAAGGAAATTTCTCTGGCATTTCTTTCTTTTTGCTGTATCGAAAACGTACCGAACCATTTTGGGGTGAACTATCCCTTTAAAGGGATACTCACCCTCATGTTGTTTCAAACCTTTATGAATTTCTTTCTTCTGCTGAACAGAAAGTAAGATATTTAGAAGAATGTCAGTAACCAGACAGTTTTAGATACCATTGACTTCCATAGAAAGAAAAAAATATACTATGGAAGTCAATGATATCTAAAACTGTCTGGTTACTGACATTCTTCTAAATATCTTACTTTCTGTTTAGCAGAAGAAAGAAATTCATAAAGGATTGAAACAACTTGAGGGTGAGTATATGATGACAGAATTTTCATTTTTCAGTGGAGTATCCCTTTAAGACAATTTATATTTATAAAATTACTATGTACAAATAAACAGTGTGAGTGTGTGTGTGTGTGTGTGTGTGTGTGTGTGTGTGTGTGTGTGATCTCATTTGTACAGGAATTTTGCTCTTCTCTCTTTCTGAGTGGCAAACCTCTCAATGACCCTTTTGTTGAAGTCAGGAATGTCCCTGATAAGTTTCTTCTCCATGGAGAGCATCGCCAGAGCATTCAGGCGATCCTGCGTCATGGTGTTTCTCAGGAAAGTCTTGATCCTCTTTAAAGTAGAGAAGCACCTCTCAGACTCAGCTGTAGTCATGGGTGTGGTGATGAGGATCTTGAGAAGACTGACAGTCTCTGTGAAAGTGCTCTGAAGGTTGTTCTCCATGAAAAACTGGTACAGAGGTACTGCACCACTGCAAGCATTGAACTCGTCGTTCTCATAGATGAGGGACAGTTCTGTTTTGAGCTTGGCCTTGTTCAGCATGGGGTATGCCTCCACTGTTGTTTCAAGCGCTGTGTCAGGGAACTTCACACAGTGTTGTGGGAAGAGCTCTCCATGCAACAGTGTTGCGCTGATGAGGTGCTGGGTGAAGGAGAACCGCTCCTTGGCATGGGTCAGGATGGTATCACATACCTGTAAAAGATTCATCAGCATAAAATTTCCAATAAAGCCATTTTAATGAAAGTGATTCTGACTGAACGAGTCAAGTATGATTATTAAAGGGATAGTTCACCCAAAAATGAAAATTGTGTCATCATTTACTCACCCTCAAGTTGTTTCAAACCTGTATGAATTTCTTTCTTCTGCTGAACACAAAAAATATATATTTTGAAGAATGTCGTCAACCAGACAGTTGATGGACCCCATTGACTTCCATAGTATTTTTTTTTTCCAACTGTGGAAGTCAATGGGGTCCATCAACAGTCTGATTACTGACATTCTTCAAAATATCTTTCTTTGTGTTCAGCAGAAGAAAGAAATTCATACAGGTTTGAAACAACTTGAAGGTGAATAAATGATGACACAATTTTCATTTTTGGGTGAACTATCCCTTTAAAGGTTTTAACACCATTATTTCTAATTGCACTTTACACTACGTTTACTTCTCCTCACTAGTTCCCTATTGGTTTCCGTTACAAAACAAGGTTTAATTTAAATATATAAACCACTTTTTTTTCTGTCACATGTGACAACATGTGCCACACACTGAATTTCTTTTCAATGAAAACTGCTATTATTTTGCTGCTTGTGACTGCTTTGTCATAAACCAGAATCTACTGAACTAACAAGAATATAAATTCTAGACCACCTGGTCCATCAATCGATCAGTCAGATGTGGGAATATGCCATCCTAAGGTTTTTTTTATTTTTTTTATTACATAGCTACATACCACCACAGACATAAAAATCTTTGTAGAGGAAACACTGACTGTTACATCTCAACTTACCTCTGTAGCCAGCCTCTGTTGTTCTCCTGTTCCCAGCATCCTTTGTCGCTTTATAGGCTGCTGCTGGTCCGATGCACCATCACCACACAGAGAGGGAATAGAGGCCCTGGTCCAAAAATAGAGTTTAAGTTGTTAACCTGTCATCAGACTTCTTAACTCCCACAAGTGCACATCCACTGACTCATATACACACACATAAGGACTATGCCTATCAGCTAGTCATCTGTGATGTACATAAAATTACATTGTTATCATTGTTCTATTATATTTCTAAGCTGGATGCATTCTGATGTGTCCTGTGTAAATTATAGTCTCTAAATGACAAGAAGTTAATATTTAATAACAATCTTCTAGAATAAGCCTGTTGTTAGAAACTGTTTTTGATAACTACTTTACCTTCATTATTATCCAAATCTAATAGTCTCTTTGCTTTTAAAATACTGAAATGCATATAATTGTAATGAGCTTATGATAATCATCCAGTTGGATGACTAGGCACATTTAGACACAAATCTGGAAATAAGCAAATCACATTTCTAACAAAAGTTTTATCAGCCAATCGTAAATAAAGTTATTTACCTGATCGTTTGCACGCTGTCTGTAAACTTCTGGACAAGTGATTTGATGAAAACTGCGTCGATGTTCCTTTTCTGCAGCTGGTTGAACAGCATGTCCACATGTGGCATGATTTTGTGGAACAGTGCCAGAAAAAAACAGAAAGCCTCGTCTTCAAGCATCCTTACAAAGCCCCCAGCCTCTCTGACAGTTAGGGGATCAAAGTTTCCATTATCTCTGATGGTCTGAAAACACTTTAGGAGGTCATCTCTTTGTTCGTACACGGTGTTTACAGCGCGACTGTGGAAGTTCCAACGTGTTGTAGAGGCTCTGGGAAGTCTATGGGCAACCACTTGGTCAAGTACGGTGGTTCGCTTGGGTGACCTGGAGAAGAAAGCAGAAAATCCTGCAAGATCGGAAAAAAAAGTGCCGATTTTGGGGATGTGTGACGTTGCCTGCTGCATGATGAGATTTAACTGATGCGCGTAACAGTGGACGTAATGAGCGTTTACATGGACATCCATCACCTTGCGCTGCACTCCGCCGGTGGCTCCCCTCATTACATTAGCTCCGTCGTAAGCTTGGCCTATAAGTTTGGCTTTTTGTCCATCTGGGAGTATGACGCTTAGCCTCTCCAGAAGCGCTGTAGCGATGGTGTCTGCCGTGGCATTCTGGATCGAAATAAACTCATAAAACCGCTCTTGTATGTTGTTTTTGCCATCTAAATAACGTAGCACAAGCACCAGCTGACAGTGGGTGGAAATGTCAGTTGTCTCATCAGCTTGTATGGAGATGAAATCTGCGCTCTTGACTTCCTCCAGAATGTAATCCTTCAGCACTGACAGCATGCAGTCTAATAACTCATTTTGAATCGTCTTTGACGTACCTTTAAAAACGGTGGCTGTCTTGAGGTGCTCCTCCAGCACGCTGTCGAGTGAAGCAACGAAGTCCACCAGTCCCCTGAAAATGCCAGGATTGTTCGAGGTGTCAGTCTCGTCATGCCCACGCAAGGCCAGCTCAAAAGCCCCACAAAACTTCACACAGTCGATTATTTTTGATAAGATGTGCCGGTTTTTATCCACCTCCTCGTTGTGTTTCCTCACCGCAACCCTGTGGCCTTCATCAAGCTGCGTCGCGATGTTAACCCTTCCCAGTACAGCTAGCTTGACGGAATTATCCATGTGTACCTTGGTGTTCTCGTGTTTCGTTACTTTCTCTGACAAGTGCTTCATATCCCTCATTCCGGTAACTGTCCATGCTGGATCTGTCCCCGTATTTTTGAAAAGTATGCACGGAAAGCAAAATAAGGCATTAACATGAGAACATCCAGCCAACCAAGCCTTTCTGGTATACCAGCTGCGTGAGAAGCCTCGCACGTACTGCTTTCCTTTATCACTTGCCTGTTGTCTGATCGAAATATCTGGTTGATCTGGGCCCAGCTCTTTCACACGGAGTTTATTTACTAAGCTTCGTCTTTCAAACGGATATTGGACAAGAGATTGAATCGAGTTAGAGTCGTCTGGAGTCATTTTGTTCGCCGTTGTAATTTATCATACAGTAAAAATGGCGCCCTATAGAATGAAACTCGATACTTTAGTCGTGGTTCGCGCCCATTGCTCGCGCCTCGCGGCCGCGCGCAGTTTGGGGCGCTAGGCGAAGCGCCCATAGCTGACTAGATTTTAGCTCGCTGATTGGCTACAGTTTATGTCAAACATTTATATCTAAAATCAGCAATTGGCTAAGCTGCTCCAAAGACCCGCCTTTCTGGGGCGCTTTCTCCAGCGCCCCAGAGCTGATCACGTGTACAGATCTAGACGGGACGTGTAGAAAAAACTGACATTTTGAATTTCTATCATATTTTTCACATATACTAGGTGCATTTACTATCTCAAACACACAAATATTGATAATTTGTATATATGATTTATTTATGTATTTACATGTATTTGCCTACAGTCTATGGTATTTGCTCAAGGGGGGGCGGCGCCCTAGCGCCCTCTATTGGCCAGCCGCCCCTGTATATATATAAATATAGCTGCGAGCAGCGATGGAGGGCCAAAGCCGGCGGTACCACCACCCCGGTGCCTTTAGGTAACTAAAGGCACCGGGGTTGCGGTGCCACCGGCTTGGGCCCGTAATCGCTGCTCGCAGCTATATTTATTATTATTATTATTATTTTGTCAACCTTTCGGGCACTTTTGGGGCTCTTAACATGCTCGAAAACTCTTGAAATTTTGCACACACGTCAGAACCCGCGGCCATCAGGTCCGGACTGAAGCTGGTACCCGGGCGTGGCAGGGGGGCTCGACAGCGCCCCCTGGAACGGGATCCGAACACGTGTCCATAAATCAAACACGCTTGCATGTAATAATATGAAACTCGGTACACATATAGATCTCATCGGGCCGAACAACTTTCGTGCTCTAAGTTTTACGCCAGCCAAACAGGAAGTTGGCTATTTAGCGTTGTTTGGAAACGCATGCTGTGGAATTTAATGTACTCCTCCTAGGGAATTCATCGATTCGCCTCCAAACTCGGTGTGCATGAAGTCAAGACATTGAGGATGCTAAATTGCGGACGGATTTTTGATATCTCGAACGGTTTGGCCGTGGCGAGGAAACAAATTTATGGCGAAAAAATGAAACAGGAAGTGTGTTATAACTTCTGCATACATTAACTGATCTTGATGAAACTTCAGCAGTGTGTTCGTGGTAAGAGGCCGATCACATGGATGTGACTATTGTGAGTCAAAGTTATAGCGCCACCAACTGGCAGCAGGAATATGTCACTTTCAAAATGCTTTGAAATCAGTGTCTTATTTTTACCCGATTTGCTTCAAACTTTATGTGTACAATGTAGACACACGGCAGATGTAAACCTGTGAAAGGATTATTGATATCTTAGATACTGTTACCGTGGCAACGCATCAAACTTTAATATTCTTTTTTGATGCTTTTGAGACTCTTAACATACTTGAAATTGCATGAAACTCAACAGACACATCACATTTATTAGCCAGTAGACATGTGCAAAGTTTCAGAAACGGGCGTGGTGGAATGGCTCAGTAGCGCCACCTTTAGTCAAAAATGGGGGCTTAGTTTTTCCTAGAATCACAAAACTTGGTATGTGTATTGTTCTCATCAAGACGGACAACTTTCTAATTTACATGAACTATCTCCGACCAACAGGAAGAGAGATATTTTGGTTTGAATGTGGATTTTCTGAAGAATTTTCTCTCCCTCTCTCTGTGTCTGTGTGTGTGTGAGGGGAGGGGGGGATTTGACTCTTGCTTTTATATTGTTAATCAAGGTTTCAGGGGCTTTTGGGGTCCTTAACGTGCTCAAAAACTCTTGAAACTTTGCACACAGGTCAAAACCCACGGCCATCAGGGCCGGGCTGAAGCTGGTACCCGGGCGTGGCTGGGGGGCTCAACAGCGCCCCCTTGAACGGGGTTCTAAAACTTGATCCATATATCAAACACGCTCGCATGAATTAATATGAAACTCGGTACACATATAGATCTCATCGGGCCGAACAACTTTACCCCGGTCAAGTTTTACGCCAGCCCAACAGGAAGTCGGCTATTATGGGTTGTTTGGAAAACGCTTGCTGTGGAATGTGAAATACTCCTCCTAGAAAATTCACCGTGTCCCCTTCAAACTCGGTGTGCATGTAGTCAAGACTTTGAGGATGCTAAATTGCGGACGGATTTTTGATATCTCGAACGGTTTGGCTGTGGCGAGGAATCGAATTTATGGCGAGAAAAGAGAAACACGGAAGTGGAATAACTTCTGCATACATTAACTGATCTTGATGAAACTTCAGCAGTGTGTTCGTGGTAAGAGGGCGATCAGATGGATGTAGCTATTGTGAGTCAAAGTTATAGCGCCACCAACTGGCAGCAGGAAGTGTGTCACTTTCAACATGCTTTAGACAAAAGTGGGGGGGTTAGTTTTAACTACAGTAAAGAAAAAATAGTTTTTATATTGTTCTCATCAAGCCGGACAACTTTCTAATTTACATTCAATAGCTCTGGCCATCAGGAAGTCAGATATTTTGGTCTGAATGTGAATTTTTTTGCAAAATCAGCCTCTGAATTTTTAGCCACTCCTCTTAAACTATTTATTTTATTCGTACCAAACTTTTTCAACATGATGAAACTACATTAAATATGCTAAGTTGTGAATGGATAATAAATATCTCAAACGGTTTTGCTATGGCGAGGGATTAATGTCCAAAAAGGAAACACTAAAAATCTTCTAAAAATGTAATTATATACCATTTATTTCTATATAAAAGTATACAAATATCACAACTAAACCCATTTTATTCTGTTTTTGCAATTCAAGAAGAATGAAAAAGTTAAAAACAGGCTATTTAGTGCTATTTGGTTCAACAAAAAAGCAAACATAGGGCTATACTGCCCTCTTGTGTCCAAAAGGACATCAAAATAGTATATAAAACTTTTTACCAGGTAGGCCAATATTGTATTTAAATATACATTTATTAGGTATGTGTCTGAGGATATTTTCCCACCGGTTAATCGACGTGTGACACGAGTGGGTGCTTTTAAATCGCTAATATAAAAGTGAAAGTAAAAAAACGGACGTCCGCACGGACATTGATAATGGTGCACGTTGGAAAGAATGATACTTTTAAACATAACACTAAACCGCCATTAGGTGTCGCCAGGCGACCATCTTAATGAGCGAGTCATTGATTCATTCGTTCAAATGATTCGTTCCAATGACTGAGTCATTCATGATTGAGACAGATGTTTATGGATTGACCATTGAATCTTTGAGTCAAGCGATTCGTTTCAAAATGCTGAATCATTCAGTAATGAGAAAACAAGTTGCTGTGATCTTTGTTTAACTATTTTTGCTGCTGAAACAGAACAAAAACAGTCAATATTGCATCTAAAATGTAAGTGACTTAATTGTAACTGTTTATTAACCTGTTGTATGAAATCAATGTCACAGTTTCAATCGTGATTGTATTCAGGAAATAGTTGCCTACTCGTCAAGTGAGGTTGCTTAACTCTATCATATGTTATAAAATATATAAAAACTCCATATTTGTAATTTTTATAGTCAGTATGTTGTTAACTGGGTTGCTTTTTTGTGTGCTGCGCTCATTTGTTTACAATTCTCCTGGAGAAGCAGCATGAGCCTCAGCAGTGCAACCTTGTTACCATTGATCAGTAATACATTTATTATTAACTGATGATTGCAACTTAAAATGAATGTAATGAAATTAGAATAATCTCTCGTTTTAGTGATTCCCAAGTTATTTTTTTGTTATTGACGTTCTAATCAGGCTATACTCTGGTCGGGCAAGTAAAATTCTCTTTCAGGTAGGCCTATTGTATTTATATATAAATATATTAGGGATGTGACTGTGATAACATTTTCCCACCGGTTAATCGACGTGTGACACCACTGAGCGCTTTTAAATCGCTAACTATAGTATACTATATACTAGTAAAATACAGACGTCCGCACAGACATTGATAATGGTGCAGAGTAGAGCGAGCATTTTCAATTTATTCCTATGGATGTAGGAATTAACTAAAACATTTTATTTATGTTTTTGTGTCCACTGTTCAACCGCAACCGCGTCACACACACACACACATTCCAGAATTGCAATCTTGACATCGCAGCCTGTTCATTATAGCCCTAATACAATATAATAATAAAAATAGTCAACCTAACATAAACGAATTACACTGCTCTGTTTAAATAGTCAGTAGTACAATCTGTACCATTCACAGTAAGCAGAGCTCCACTGTGATGTTTCCAAGAACATTTTTGCGCGTGTGAAGAGGATGATTTTTTCCATCGATATTGGAACACGAGTGAAGTACAAAGCCTATAATAAAGAATAGTTTAGCATCCAAATACATCGCAAATATTGAAACATTTTGATTCTAATGAGAGGGTTACGTGAGACCAACACTGCTTACTTTCGTTTTTATTTTTACATTAAATTTAAAGGATTTGTTGTGGAATATTTTGGGTGTATCATAAAATCAGAATAAGGTAAGACAAGTAAAATTTTCTGTCTTATATTTATATATATATATACGTATATATATATGTATATATATATATATATATATGTGTGTGTGTGTGCGTGTTTATATATATATATATATATATATATATATATATATATAGATAGCTAGATAGATAGATATAGATATAGATAGATAGATATTTATATACATATATATATATATATATATATGTGTGTGTGTGTGTGTGTGTATATATATATATATATATATATATATATATATATAAATATATAAATATAGCTGCGAGCAGCGATGGAGGGCCAAAGCCGGTGGCACCGCCATCCCCGGTGCCTTTAGGTAACTAAAGGCACGGGGTGGCGGTGCCACCGGCTTGGGCCCGCAATCGCTGCTCGCAGCTATATTTATATATTTATATATATATATATATATATATATATATATATATTTAGGGCCCAAGCCCTGAAAGGGCGAAGGCCCTATTGTTTCCGGTAGGATTATTAGGGCCCAAGCCCTGAAAGGGCGAAGGCCCTATTGTTTTCATTAGGATTATTATTATTATTATTATTATTATTATTGTTCTTCAAGGGTTCGAGGGCTTTTGGGGCCTTTAACGTGCTCAAAAACTCATGAAACTTTGCACGCATGTCAGAACCCGCGGCCATTAGGGCCGGGCTGAAGCTGGTACCCGGGCGTGGCAGGGGGGCTCAACAGCGCCCCCTGGTACGGAATCCGAACACTTGTCCATAAATCAAACACACTTGCATGTAATAATATGAAACTCGGAACACATATAGATCTCATCGGGCCGAACAACTTTCGTGCTCTAAGTTTTACGCCAGCCCAACAGGAAGTTGGCTATTATGGGATGTTTGGAAACGCATGCTGTGGAATTTAATGTACTCCTCCTAGGGAATTCATCCAATCACCTCCAAACTCAGTCAGCATGAAGTCAAGACATTGAGGATGCTAAATTGCGGACGGATTTTTGATATCTCGAACGGTTTGGCCGTGGCGAGGACACGAATTTATGGCGAATAATGGAAACAGAAAGTGTGTTATAACTTCTGCATACATTAACTGATCTTGATGAAACTTCAGCAGTGTGTTCGTTGTAAGAGGCCGATCACATGGATGTGACTACTGTGAGTCTAAGTTAAAGCGCCACCAACTGGCAGCAGGAAGTGTGTCCCTTTCAAAATGCTTTAAAATCACCCTCTTATTTTTACCCAATTTGCTTCAAACTTTATGTGTATAATGTAAACACACGGCAGATGTAGACCTGTGAAAGGATTTTTGATATCTTTAATAATGTTGCCATGGCAACGCTTCAAACTTTAATATTCTTTTTTGATGCTTTTGAGAGTCTTAACATACTTGAAATTGCATGAAACTCGACAGACACATCACATTTATTAGCCAGTAGACATGTGCAAAGTTTCAGAAACGGGCGTGGTGAGGGGCTCAGTAGCGCCACCTTTAGTCATAAGTGGGGGGGGTTAGTTTTATCAACAGCAACAAAACTTGGTATGTGTATTGTTCTCATCAAGACGGACAACTTTCTAATTGACATTAACTACCTTCAACCAACAGGAAGAGAGATATTTTGGTTTGAATGTGGATTTTCTGAAGAATTTTCTCTCCCTCTCTCTGTGTCTCTGTGTGTGAGAGGGGAGGGGGGAATTTGACTATTGCTTTTATATTGTTAATCAAGGTTTCAGGGGCTTTTGGGGTCCTTAACGTGCTCAAAAACTCTTGAAACTTTGCACACAAGTCAGAACCCCCTGCCATCAGGGACAGGCTGAAGCTGGTACCCGGGCGTGGCAGGGGGGCTCAACAGCGCCCCCTTGAACGGGGTCCCAAAACTTGGTCCATAGATCAAACACGCTTGCATGAATTAATATGAAACTCGGTACACATATAGATCTCATCGGGCCGAACAACTTTCCCCCGGTCAAGTTTTACGCCAGCCCAACAGGAAGTCGGCTATTATTGGTTGTTTGGAAAACGCTTCCTGTGGAATGCGAAGTACTCCTCCTAGAAAATTCACCGTGTCCCCTCCAAACTCGGTGTGCATGTAGTCAAGACTTTGAGGATGCTAAATTGCGGACGGATTTTTGATATCTCGAACGGTTTGGCCGTGGCGAGGAATCGAATTTATGGCGAGAAAAGAGAAACACGAAGTGGAATAACTTCTGCATACATTAACTGATCTTGATGAAACTTCAGCAGTGTGTTCGTGGTAAGAGGCCGATCAGATGGATGTAACTATTGTGATTCAAAGTTATAGCGCCACCAACTGGCAGCAGGAAGTTTGTCACTTTCAACATGCTTTTGACAAAAGTGGGGGGGTTAGTTTTAACTCCAGTAAAAAAAACTCAGTTCATATATTGATCTCATCGACCCGGACAACTTTCTAATTTAAAGTCATTAGCTCTGACCATCAGGAAGTCAGATATTTTGGTCTGAATGTGGATTTTTTTGCAAAATCAGCCTCTGAATTTTTAGCCACCTTTATCTAAGTGGTTATTTCATTCCCACCTAACTTTTTCAACATGATAAAAATATATTAATGATGCTAAATTGTGAACGGATAATAAATATCTCAAACGGTTTTGCTATGGCGAGGGATTAAAGTAATGTCAAAAAAGTAAACACTAAAAGGCTCATATATTCTAAAAATGTAATTATACACCATTTATTACTACATAAAAGTATACAAATATCAGAACTTAACTCATTTTATTCTTTTTTTTTCAATTTAAGAATGAAGTTTAAGTTTAAAAACTGCCAGAATGGTTGTTTAGTCTAAACAATAAATAAATAAAGTCAAACATAGTGCTGTACTGCCCTCTTGTGTTCAAAATCAGGTAGGCCTATTATATCTATATAAAAATATACTAGGTATGTGACGGTGAGAATATTTTACCACCGGTTAACTGACGTGTGACACTGCTGGGGGCTTTTTAATCGCTAACTTAAAAACGAAAGTAAAATATGTTCGTCCGCACGGACATTGATAATGGTGCGGAGCAGAGCGAGCGTTTTCAATAAATTCCTATGGAAGGAGGAATGACCTAAGAAACGTTGACTCTGTTCTGCTCGTTCCTCGCTGAGGACGCGCACCATTATGAATGCCTGTGAAGCCGTGAGCATTTTAGTTTCATTTTCGGGGCGGATTGCTTGAATGTATTTAAAAAAAGCACAATGTTGTGTTTTATTGCGACTGTACAAAAATATAAGTTACCACTTTGCAGTTTGAATGATATTCTGAACAAAATGACAGAGTATGTTTTTATGTGTCCACTGTTCAATCGCGCCCTCGTTTTAGTGATTCCCAAGTTATTTTTTCATTTAAGTTTTTTTCATTGTTCTAATCAGGTCAGGCAAGTAAAATGATCTGTCTTATCCCTTACATTTTTATATAATTATATAAATATATAATACACTACTGTTCAAAAATTTGGCGTCAGTAAGATTTTTAAGCTAAGTTTCTTCTGCTCACCAAGGCTGCATTTGTTTGATTAAAAATACAAACAAAAACAGTAATATTGTAAAATAGTATTCCAATTTAAAACAGCTGCTTTCTATTTTAATATATTTTAAACTGTTATTTATTCCTGTGATCAAAGCTGAGTTTTCAGCATCATTATTCCAGTCGTCACTGTCACATGATCCTTCAGAAATTATTCTAATATGATGATTGATGCTCAAGAAACATTCATTATTATTTTAAATGTCGAAAACAGTTATGTACAGTCTTTGATGAATAGAAAGTTCAAAAGAACAGCATTTATCTGAAATCTAAAGCTTTTGTAACATTAAACACTACCGTTCAGAAGTTTGGGGTCAGTAATAATTTTTATTTTATTTTTGGGGGAAAGAAATAAATAAATCAATACTTTTATTCATCGAGAATGAGTTAAACTGATAAAAAGTTACAGTACAGACATTTATAATGTTAAAAAAAATTATATTTGAAATAAATGCTGTTCTTTTGAACTTTACATTCATCAACGCATTTTGAAAAAAAATCTGTACACAACTGTTTTCAACATTGAAAATAATAATTAATATTTATTGACCATCAATCATCATATTAGAATGGTTTCTGAAGGATCATGTGACACTGAAGACGGGAGTAATGATGCTGAAAACTCAGCTTTGATCACATAAATTAATTACAGTGTAAAATATTTTATAATAGAAAACAGCTGTTTTAAATTGGAATAATATTTCACAATATTACTGTTTTTGTTTGTATTTTTAATCAAATAAATGCAGCCTTGGTGAGCAGAAGAGACTTCTCCTAAAAACATTGAAAATCTTCCTTACCCCAAACTTTTGAACGGTATATATATATGTTTGTATAATATATATATATATATATATATATATATATATGTATATATATATATATATATATATGTTTGTATAATATATATATATATATATATATATATATATATATATATATATATATATAAATATAGCTGCGAGCAGCGATGGAGGGCCAAAGCCGGCGTTACCGCCACCCCGGTGCCTTTAGGTAACTAAAGGCACCGGGGTTGCGGTGCCACCGGCTTGGGCCCGTAATCGCTGCTCGCAGCTATATTTTATTATTATTATTATTATTATTATTATTATTATTAGGGCCCAAGCCCTGAAGGGGCGAAGGCCCTATTGTTTTCGTTAGGATTATTATTAGGGCCCAAGCCCTGAAAGGGCGCAGAGCCCTATTGTTCTTCTAAGGATTATTTATTATTATTTTTTATCAACCTTTCGGGCACTTTTGGGGCCCTTAACGTGCTCGAAAACTCTTGAAACTTTGCACACGGGTCAGAACCCGCGGCCATTAGGGCCGGGCTGAAGCTGGGACACAGGCGTGGCAGGGAGGCTCGACAGCGCCCCCTGGAACGGGGTCCGAAAACTTGGTCCATAAATCAAACACGCTTGCATGTAATAATATGAAACTCGGTACACATATAGATCTCATCGGGCCAAACAACTTTCGTACTTTTACTTTTTACGCCAGCCCAACAGGAAGTCGGCTATTATGGGTTGTTTGGAAAACGCATGCTGTGGAATTTGATGTACTCCTCCTAGGAAATTCATCCATTCGCCTCAAAACTCGGTGTGCATGAAGTCAAGACATTGAGGATGATAAATTGCGGACGGATTTTTGATATCTCGAACGGTTTGGCCAAGGCGAGGAAACGAATTTATGGCGAATAATGGGACACAGGAAGTGTATTATAACTTCTGCATACATTGACTGATCTTGATAAAACTTCAGCAGTGTGTTCGTGGTCAGAGGCCGATCACATTGATGTGACTATTGTGAGTCAAAGTTATAGCGCCACCAACTGGCAGCAGGAAGTGTGTCACTTTCAAAATGCTTTGAAATCACCCTCTTATTTTTACCCGATTTGCTTCAAACTTTATGTGTATAATGTAAACACACGGCAGATGTAGACCTGTGAAAGGATTTTTGATATCTTTAATACTGTTGCCATGGCAACGCTTCAAACTTTAATATTCTTTTTTGATGCTTTTGAGACTCTTAACATACTTGAAATTGGATGAAACTCGACAGACACATCACATTTATTAGCCCGTAGACATGTGCAAAGTTTCAGAAACGGGCGTGGTGAGGGGCTCAGTAGCGCCACCTTTAGTCATAAATGGGGCGGTTAGTTTTATCAACAGCAACAAAACTTGGTATGTGTATTGTTCTCATCAAGACGGACAACTTTCTAATTGACATTAACCATCTCCGACCAACAGGAAGAGAGATATTTTGGTTTGAATGTGGATTTTCTGAAGAATTTTCTCTCCCTCTCTCTGTGTCTGTGTGTGTGTGAGGGGAGGGGGGGGATTTGACTATTGCTTTTATATTGTTAATCAAGGTTTCAGGGGCTTTTGGGGTCCTTAACATGCTCAAAAACTCTTGAAACTTTGCACACAGGTCAGAACCCACGGCCATCAGGGCCGGGCTGAAGCTGGTACCCGGGCGTGGCAGGGGGGCTCAACAGCGCCCCCTTGAACGGGGTTCTAAAACTTGGTCCATATATCAAACACGCTTGCATGAATTAATATGAAACTCGGTACACATATAGATCTCATCGTGCCGAACAACTTTCCCCTGGTCAAGTTTTACGCCAGCCCAACAGGAAGTCGGCTATTATGGGTTGTTTGGAAAACGCTTGCTGTGGAATGTGAAATACTCCTCCTAGAAAATTCACCGTGTCCCCTCCAAACTCGGTGTGCATGTAGTCAAGATTTTGAGGATGCTAAATTGCTAAAAACGGATTTTTGATATCTCGAACGGTTTGGCCGTGGCGAGGAATCGAATTTATGGCGAGAAAAGAGAAACACGAAGTGGAATAACTGCTGCATACATTAACTGATCTTGATGAAACTTCACCAGTGTGTTCGTGGTAAGAGGCCGATCAGATGGATGTGGCTATTGTGATTCAAAGTTATAGCGCCACCAACTGGCAGCAGGAAGTGTGTCACTTTCAACATGCTTTTGACAAAAGTGGGGGGGTTAGTTTTAACTACAGTAAAAAAAAACTCACTTCATATATTGATCTCATCGACCCGGACAACTTTCTAATTTAAAGTCATTAGCTCTGACCATCAGGAAGTCAGATATTTTGGTCTGAATGTGGATTTTTTTGCAAAATCAGCCTCTGAATTTTTAGCCACCTTTATCGAAGTGGTTTATTTTATTCCCACCAAACTTTTTCAACATGATAAAAATATATTAATGATGCTAAATTGTGAACGGATAATAAATATCTCAAACGGTTTTGCTATGGCGAGGGATTAAAGTATTGTCTAAAAAGTAAACAGTAAAAGGCTCATATATTCTAAAAATGTAATTATACACCATTTATTACTATATAAAAGTATACAAATATCAGAACTTAACTCATTTTATTCTTTTTTTTCAATTTAAGAATGAAGTTTAAGTTTAAAAACTGCCAGAATGGTTGTTTAGTCTAAACAATAAATAAATAAAGTCAAACATAGTGCTATACTGCCCTCTTGTGTTCAAAATCAGGTAGGCCTATTATATCTATATAAAAATATACTAGGTATGTGACAGTGAGAATATTTTACCACCGGTTAACTGACGTGTGACACCGCTGGGGGCTTTTTAATCGCTAACTTAAAAACGAAAGTAAAATATGTTCGTCCGCACGGACATTGATAATGGTGCGGAGCAGAGCGAGCTTTTTCAATAAATTCCTATGGAAGGAGCAATGACCTAAAAAACGTTGACTCTGTTCTGCTCGTTCCTCGCTGAGGACGCGCACCATTATGAATGCCTGTGCAGCCGTGGCCCGTGAGCATTTTAGTTTCATTTTCGGGGCGGATTGCTTGAATGTATTTTAAAAATGCACAATGTTGTGTTTTATTGCTACTGTACAAAAATATAAGTTAACACTTTGCAGTTTGAATGATGTTCCAAACAAAATGACAGAGAATGTTTTTATGTGTCCACTGTACAATCGCGCCCTCGTTTTAGTGATTCCCAAGTTATTTTTTCATTTAAGTTTTTTCATTGTTCTAATCAGGTCAGGCAAGTAAAATTATCTGTGTCTTATCCCTTACATTTTTATATAATATAAATACACTACTGTTCAAAAATTTGGGGTCAGTAAGATTTTTAAGCGAAGTTTCTTCTGCTCACCAAGGCTGCATTTATTTGATTACAAACAAAAACAGTAATATTGTAAAATAGTATTCCAATTTAAAACAGCTGCTTTCTATTTTAATATATTTTAAACTGTTATTTATTCCTGTGATCAAAGCTGAGTTTTCAGCATCATTACTCCAGTCGTCACTGTCACATGATCCTTCAGAAATTATTCTAATATGATGATTGATGCTCTAGAAACATTCATTATTATTTTAAATGTCGAAAACAGTTGTGTACAGTCTTTGATGAATAGAAAGTTCAAAAGAACAGCATTTATCTGAAATCTAAAGCTTTTGTAACATTAAACACTACCGTTCAGAAGTTTGGGGTCAGTAATAATTTAAATTTAAAATTTGGGGGAAAGAAATAAAATAAATCAATACTTTTATTCATCGAGAATGAGTTAAACTGATCAAAAGTTACAGTACATACATTTATAATGTTAAAAAAATTTATATTTGAAATAAATGCTGTTCTTTTGAACTTTACATTCATCAACGCATTTTGAAAAAAAATCTGTACACAACTGTTTTCAACATTGAAAATAATAATTAATATTTATTGACCATCAATCATCATATTAGAATGATTTCTGAAGGATCATGTGACACTGAAGACAGGAGTAATGATGCTGAAAACTCAGCTTTGATCACATAAATTAATTACAGTGTAAAATATTTTAAAATAGAAAACAGCTGTTTTAAATTGGAATAATATTTCACAATATTACTGTTTTTGTTTGTATTTTTATTCAAATAAATGCAGCCTTGGTGAGCAGAAGAGACTTCTCCTAAAAACATAAAAAATCTTCCTGACCCCAAACTTTTGAACGGTATATATATATATATATATATATATATATATATATACACATATATAAATACATATATATGTGTGTATATGTTTGTATAATATATATATATATATATATATATATATATATATATATATAAATATAGCTGCGAGCAGCGATGGAGGGCCAAAGCCGGCGGTACCGCCACCCCGGTGCCTACACTAAGGCACCAGGGTGGCGGTGCCACCGGCTTGGGCCCGCAATCGCTGCTCGCAGCTATATTTATTATTATTATTATTATTGTTCTTCAAGGGTTCGGGGGCTTTTGGGGCCTTTAACGTGCTCAAAAACTCATGAAACTTTGCACGCAGGTCAGAACCCGCGGCCATTAGGGCCGGGCTGAAGCTGGTACCCGGGCGTGGCAGGGGGGCTCAACAGCGCCCCCTAGAACACAATCTTAAATCTTGGACACATACAAGAACGTATTAGTATGAAACTCGGTACACATATAGATCTCATCGGGCCGAACAACTTTCGCGCTCTAAGTTATTAGCTCTGCCCAACAGGAAGTCAGCTATTATGGGTTGTTTGAAAAACGCATGCTGTGGAATTTAATGTACTCCTCCTAGGGAATTGATCCGATCCACACCAAACTCGGTCAGCATGAAGTCAAGATATTGAGGATGCTAAATTGCGGACGGATTTTTGATATCTCGAACGGTTTGGCCGTGGCGATGAAACGAATTTATAGCGAGAAAAGATAAACAGGAAGTGTGTTATAACTTCTGCATACATTAACTGATCTTGATGAAACTTCCGCAGTGTGTTCGTTGTAAGAGGCCGATCACATGGATGTGACTATTGTGAGTCAAAGTTATAGCGCCACCAACTGGCAGCAGGAAGTGTGTCACTTTCAAAATGCTTTGAAATCACCCTCTTATTTTTACCCGATTTGCTTCAAACTTTATGTGTATAATGTAGACACACGGCAGATGTAGACCTGTGAAAGGTTTATTGATATCTTAAATACTGTTGCCGTGGCAACGCATCAAACTTTAATATTCTTTTCAGATGCTTTTGAGACTCTTAACATACTTGAAATTGGATGAAACTCGACAGACACATCACATTTATTAGCCGGTAGACATGTGCAAAGTTTCAGAAACGGGCGTGGTGAGGGGCTCAGTAGCGCCACCTTTAGTCAAAAATGGGGGCTTAGTTTTAAGTAGAGTCACAAAAATCGTTATGTATATTGTTCTCATCAAGCCGGACAACTTTCTAATTTATAGTCATAAGCTGTGACCAACAGAAAGTGAGATATTTTGGTTTGAATGTGATTTTTTGTAGAATTCTCTCCCTCTCTCTCTCTGCCTCTGCGTCTCTGTGTGTGTGAGGGGTGGGGGGATTTGTCTTTTGAGTGAGATTTGTTTAAAATTCCTGTTTTTCAAGGTTTCAGGGGCTTTTGGGGCCTTTAACGTGCTCGAAAACTCTTGAAACTTTGCACACAGGTCAGAACCCTCGGCCATCAGGGCTGGGCTGAAGCTGGTACCCGGGTGTGGCAGGGGGGCTCAACAGCGCCCCCTGGAATGGGATCCGAACACTTGTCCATAAATCAAACACACTTGCATGTAATGATATGAAACTCTGTACACATATAGATCACATCGGGCTGAACAACTTTCGTGCTCTAAGTTTTACGCCAGCCCAACAGGAAGTTGGCAATTATGGGTTGTTTGGAGAACGCTTGCTGTGGAATGCGAAGTACTCCTCCTAGAGAATTCATCCAATCCCCACCAAACTCGGTGTGCATGAAGTCAAGACATGGAGGATTCTAAATTGCGGACGGATTTTTGATATCTCGAACGGTTTGGCCGTGGCGAGGAAACGAATTTATGGCGAGAAAAGAGAAACACGAAGTGGTATAACTTCTGCATACATTAACGGATCTTGATGAAACTTCACCAGTGTGTTCGTGGTAAGAGGCCGATCAGATGGATGTAACTATTGTGAGTCAAAGTTATAGCGCCACCAACTGGCAGCAGGAAGTGTGTCACTTTCAAAATGCTTTTGACAAAAGTGGGGGGGTTAGTTTTACCCACAGTTTTAAAAATCAGTACGTACATTGGTCTCATCGAGCCGGACAACTTTCTAATATACAGTTATTAGCTTCGACCAATAGGAAGTCAGATATTTTGGTTTGAATGTGGATTTATTTGCAAATTCAGCCTCTGCTTTTTACCCACTCCTGCTAAGTGTTTTTTTTTTTATTCACACCAAACTTTTTTAACACGATGAAAATACATTAAAGATGCTAAATTGTGAACGGATATTAAATATTTCAAACGGTTTTGACATGGCGAGGGATTAAAATAATGTCAAAAAAGGAATCAGAAAACATCTCATATATTCTTAAAATTTAATTATACACCATTTATTTTTATATAAAATTATACAAATATTAGAACTAAACCTATTTTATTCTGTTTTTGCAATTCAAAAAGTATGAAAAAGTTAAAAACAAGCTATTTAGTGCTATTTGTTTCAACAAAAAAGCAAACATAGGGCTATACTGCCCTCTTGTGTCCAAAAGGATATCAAAATAGTATATAAAACGTTTTACTAGGTAGGCCTATTGTATTTAAATATAAATTTATTAGGTATATGACTGTGAGGATATTTTCCCATCGGTTAAGCGACGTGTGACACGAGCGGGTGCTTTTAAATCGCTAATATAAAAGTGAAAGTAAAAAAACGGACGTCCGCACGGACATTGATAATGGTGCACGTTGGAAAGAATGATACTTTTAAACATAACACTAAACCGCCATTAGGTGTCGCCAGGCGACCATCTTAATGAGCGAGTCATTGATTCATTCGTTCAAACGATTCATTCCAATGACTGAGTCATTCATGATTGAGACAGATGTTTATGGATTGACCATTGAATCTTTGAGTCAAGCGATTCGTTTCAAAATGCTGAATCATTCAGTAATGAGAAAACAAGTTGCTGTGATCTTTGTTTAACTATTTTTGCTGCTGAAACAGAACAAAAACAGTCAATATTGCATCTAAAATGTAAGTGACTTAATTGTAACTGTTTATTAACCTGTTGTATGAAATCAATGTCACAGTTTCAATCGTGATTGTATTCAGGAAATAGTTGCCTACTCGTCAAGTGAGGTTGCTTAACTCTATCATATGTTATAAAATATATAAAAACTCCATATTTGTAATTTTTATAGTCAGTATGTTGTTAACTGGGTTGCTTTTTTGTGTGCTGCGCTCATTTGTTTACAATTCTCCTGGAGAAGCAGCATGAGCCTCAGCAGTGCAACCTTGTTACCATTGATCAGTAATACATTTATTATTAACTGCTGATTGCAACTTAAAATGAATGTAATGAAATTAGAATAATCTCTCGTTTTAGTGATTCCCAAGTTATTTTTTTGTTATTGACGTTCTAATCAGGCTATACTTTGGTCGGGCAAGTAAAATTCTCTTTCAGGTAGGCCTATTGTATTTATATATAAATATATTAGGGATGTGACTGTGATAAAAATTTTCCCACCGGTTAATCGACATGTGACACCGCTGAGGGCTTTTAAATCG